>NC_065525.1:4605775-4640091 GCF_006386435.1 Epinephelus moara
GGGCTTTATAAATAAAATTGAAATTGAATTGAATAATCATATGTGAATAATAATAATAGTAGAAGTATGACTAATAATAACAGTAGTAGTAGCACGCATCAGGCAGGATCACAGCAGCAGCACAACCATGATCCAGGCGTAGCTGCGATACGAGCACAAAGGCTCCAGAGAAAAAGCCGAGTTATTGACATGCAGTAAAGCCGAGTTAGCGATATGCAGTAATAGGACATGAATGTTAGCAAATGAAGAACCAACTTTTCAGAGACTGATGTGAGAGAGAGAAGGAGAGAAAAAGAGAAGGGGCTCAGTTTATCACAGGAGGTCCCCTGGCAGGCTAGGCCTATGTCAGCCTAGGGGCTGGTCCAAGGCAAGCCTGAGCCAGCCCTAACTATAAGCTTATCAAAAAGGAAAGTCTTAAGTCTAGTCTTAAATGTGGAGACGGTGTCTGCCTCCCAGACCGATACAGGAAGATGGTTTCACAGAAGAGGAGCCCGATAGCTGAAGGCTCTGGCTCCTGATCTACTTTTGGAGACTTTAGGAACCACAAGTAACCCTGCATTCTCAGAGCGCAGTGTTCTGGTGGGATATTATGGCACTATGAGCTCTTGAAGATATGACAGAGCCTGACCATTTAGAGCTTTGTAAGTGAGGAGAAGGATTTTAAATTCAATTCTGTATTTTACAGGGAGCCGAGGTAGAGAAGCTAAAACAGGAGAAATGTGATCTTGTTTCTTAATTTCTGTCAGTACATGTGCCATCGCATTCTGGATCAGCTGGAGAGTTTTTAAAGACTTATTAGAACAACCTCATAATAAGGAAATGCAGTAATCCAGCCTAGGGGTAACAAATGCGTGAACCAATTTTTTTGGTATCATTTTCAGACAGGAAAGGCCTCATTTATGCAATGTTATGCAAATGAAAAAACTCTTAAAAATAAAAATAAAATATTACTATATACTATAATATTACTATATACAGTATATATATATGTAGTCTGAATTTAACACAAGGAAACAGGTTTTTATGTCTTTAAGGCATGTTTGAAGTTTAATTAATTGATCAGTTTCTTCTGGCTTGATCTATAGATATAATTGGGTATCATCTGCATAACAATGGAAATTTACAGAGTGATTTCTAATGATGTTACCAAAGGGAAGCATACATAAAGTGAACAGAACTGGTCAGAGTACAGAACCTCGTGGAACTCCAAAACAAACTTTCGTACGTAAGGATGATTCATCATGAACATGAACAAACTGAAATCGATCATATATATAGGATTTAAACCAGCTTAGTGCTGAACCTTTTAGGCCAATTAAATGTTCCAGTCGCTGTAGCAGAATTTGATGGTCAATAGAATGTGCCAGGGCTGACATCAAAACCCGGAAGTTTAGGTTCCCGGAAGAGAAAGTGAATGTTATTTTTGCATTGCGTTTTGGATTATGTCAGAAAATAAGCTCTGTGGCTAACACAAGTTTATGATACTTACAGGTTTGTTCAGCGAGACAATCTTCACATATGAACACCTTTCATACCGTATTTGAAGCTTAAATGCAGTCGCCAGAAGTACAAAGCTAACGTTAGGCTTTAACGGACTACATGACTACTCCACAGTCGCATGACTCTTGACGTCACCGCCACTAAGCTTTCACTGACTTCGGCGGCTTTATTTTAAAAACATTGTATAATGGGACTTATGGGAAAATCGGACTGTTTAAGCTAAATCAGAAGCTGTAATGACGGACTGCCAGCACTCTCGCCTGTTCGGGGGTGATGACGTTTAATGTCCCTGACAGGGTTTGTAGTCGTATTGAGCAACTTGTTAGCAACCGCCTTTTTTACGACACATAAAAGCTTCAAAATTCACAAGTAGGGTATTTACTGACGTGTTTTATGTCGTAGAACAAAACTTGAAACTTGTTAACCACAGACCTTATTTGAGAAATTTTACCAAAATCCCATTCAAAAAACGTATTGACTTTTAGACGAGAGAACCGGAAGTGCTAAAAGCGCTAACGGAGTTCCGGGTTTACTGGCACACTCTATTGTGTCAAATGCCGCACTAAGATCTAATGAAACAAGGACAGAGACGAGTCGTTTGTCATCAGCAATCATTTGTAATTTTCACTAGTGTTGTCTCAGTGCTATGATGCACTCTAATCATGAATGAAATTCCTCAAATAAATTATTATCATGGAGAAAGTCACACAGCTGGTCTGCGACTACTTTCTCAAGGATCTTTGAAAGAAAGGGAAGATTAGATATTGGTCTATAGTTGGCTAACACCTCTGGATCCAGGGTGGGCTTTTTTTAGTAGAGGTTTAATTACAGCTACCTTAAAAGACTGTGGTACATAGCCTGTTAATAAAAACATATTTGTGTCTAATATAGAGGTGTTAACTAAAGGCAAAACTTCTTTAAGAAGCCTAGTTGGGATAGGGGCCTAAGGACAGATTTAGATGAGGAAATCATTGAGGTCAGTTGTTTAAGGTTAATCAGAGAGAAGCGATCCAAATACACATCAGGTCTCACAATTGTGTTCAAGGTCCTCGTGTTTGAAGGCAGATTGGTATTGTGTGAGTGCAAAAGGTCATGAATTTTGCCTCTAATAGTTAGAAATTTGTCATTAAAAAAGCTCATAAAATCATTACTGCTGAGGGCTAAAGGAATACAAGGCTCAATAGAGCTGTGATGCTTTGCCAGCCTGGCTACAGTGCTGAAAAGAAACCTGGGGTTGTTCTTATTTTCCGCTATTAATGCGTTTTAAGATTGTCTTCCCAGACTAAACGAGATTCTTCCAGTTTGGTTAATCACCAATTCCTTTCAAATTTTTATAATATTTGTTTTAATTTTCGGGTGTGGGAGTTGTACCACGGAGCTAACTTTCTTTGTTCCATTAACTTCTTTTTAAGAGGTCCTACAGAATCAAGTGCCGTTTGCAGTGAGCCTGCAGCACTATCAACAAGATAATCAATTTGGGAGAGTTTAAAGTCAGTACTGGAAACCTCTGTTAGGGGGTGATCACACAGAAATGAGACGCTAGAGACGCGGACACTTCAAAGACGCTTGAAACGCTGGAAGCGCTTATTCAATGTGCGCTAGCTACTGGCGTCTGATGCTCAAAAAGTTGAAAATAATTTAACTTTTCAGCGTCTACGCATGTCTAAAAAGAAGCGTCTACAAAAATGCGCGCCTAAAAAGACACCGGAAAAACGTCCGCTTGAACACCGGTCAGACGCGCCATATCATAGGAAAACAATGGTTTTACTGGTGTTGCGTTTCTAGCGTTTCATCTCGGTGTGATCACCCCCTTACAGTGGGACACGGTATTAAATTTAATGCCGATGGAATCAGTTCCTTAACTTTGGTACAGCACTATCAGATAGACATTGAGTATAGTAGCATTTTCTGAGAGGCGTGTAATCGAGTAATAAGAAATCAAAAGTTATTAAATAATGATCTGATAGACAGGGATTCTGTGGAAAGACTATTAAGTTTTCAATTTCAATTCCATATGTCAGAACAAGATTGAGGGTGTGGTTAAAACAGTGAGTGGGTTTATGTACACTCTGAGTGAAGCCGGTGGAGTCTAATAATGTAATAAACGCAGTAGTGAGGCAGTCATTATCAACGTCAACATGAATGTTAAAATCACCTAAAATCACTTGATAAAAACTTTAAGAATTCAGATAAAAATTCAGAATACGGGCCAGGAGTGATTGATGAGTTTTAAACTACAGACAGACAATGTGCTGATTTATTGAACGTGTTATGTGTCCAAATCGTCATGACATCCAATGTCATGATGTAAGTCTTTCTGTCTTTCTCTGTCTCAGGTGATAAAATGTCCTGCAAGAGGTCAGCCATCATCAACATCTCCACGAGCATGTCATCCATAGAGAAATGTCCAGAAACCTTTGCTATAGACCAGAGATACCCTTATAGGGCCAGCAAGGTACCACTGACTTACACACCATCTTTTTAAAAAAAAAAAAAATTATTACAGTACATACTAAAATAATAGCATGGACTTTTCTACACTAACAGGACACATTCTACACAGATAAAAAAGGGAATCCGCAAACCTCATTTAACTTGTGATGAATGCATTGCTCTCACACATTTACACTTGCTTTATGAAAGACATGGACTCTAGATTTTGTGAATACTGTGCATGACACAATTCTGCTTGATTTGATTGACTTAATTTTTTATTTATTCATGTATTTTTGCCTAAAACCTTGAAATGAATACCAAAGTCATCCTTAAATAAGACATCATGTGTAATTTTGTTAAAGACAGGGGGTCTCACTCATGAAATGGTAGTAAATCTTTGAGAAGATTTGCACATTAAAACCTTGGTACTAAAAACCTACACCGGATACATGAACGCTGTGGAGAACTCGGATTTGATCGTAGACAGGTGTGTATGTTCATGAATGCCAATCAATCATAAATTGACAGCACGCTCCCGCTAGTCAGCAATTAGCATACATCCCCGCCTATGAATAGCCAGTGAACACCATATATGGAGGTGATGATTACTATGGATAGGTGCATCCTGTCGACCTGCGAACATGGAGCAAAGAAAGACAGAGAGAGAGAAAGAAAACACTTTTCCGACGCTGGAGTTGAGAAATACATTTTATTTTCTTCTGTTAGTAGTGGTGTGACTATTTCTTTTTAATAATTTTATATCTTAGTTTCTAAATTTGGCCCATGGCATCAATCCTTAATTAAAAGTGTGCTGTTTGCCCAAAAACTGCATTTGAATCGAGCGCTTGCCCCTCCCTCTCCAGTTTTCCTTGTGGCAGCTGCACACAAATCAAGCGCCCTGCAAAGCAGCATGACGTCTCCCTCATCTGCCACGTAACAATAGTGTTTGCCCTAAGCCTTTGCATTCTTTGTCTCTGCTGTGAAATTAAACCACTATAAAAACATTTCACTACAGGCAGTCTAATGTAGGCAATACATTTAGTTTAATAATTTATTTTAACTACAAGAGAGATAGTCCGGTGTAAAACCACTCCGTCTCCCTCCAACTCTCTGTCAGATTTGGGTTCACCGGCTGTCCGGTGTGAGAGGAGATAGATGCTGAATTGCTTTCGTTCACCAGTCTTTTTAAAGCATAACTTAATTTGAAATAATGTTTACGTCTCCCACGCCCTGTCTGTGATAATTAAACAAAAGTGACATGCAGTTTGGGGCTACAGTGTGTAAAGAGGGCAGAGGAGGAGTGCGCTGGTTTATTTTATTTATTTGGAGAACAGCATTCTCCAATTTTGTATAAAGTCAATTCAAATAACCTTCATGTTTTTAAGAAATCTGAAGCTTAAATCTGCTACATACCAACTTATTTAGCTAAATGTGTTATATTTCTAATCTTTTGTCATTTTTTATTTTTTTTTTTAAAGATATTTTTGGGGCATTTTTGCCTTTAACTGATGGGGGAGCTGGGCGTGTGGGGTCAGTTTTAACTCACTTTTTCAAGGGCATCTGCGTATTATGAGCATAAAAGAGCAATTTAAAATTGTAATTTCTAATAATGACAAGCAATATTTATGTGCAATATCTTATTTACACAAATACTACAAGCAGTCAGAAGCAGGTGTATTTTGTTAGTACCTACAAAAAGATCGGAGCTATATTGATGAAAAATACACATAAATTTGTTCTGCGAACAGTTCACACGCAAATCCATTCTGCTTACGTTTCATGAATGAGACCCAGGGAGTTTACATTAACTAATAAAACAACATGAAGGTTATGACCCCGGTGTCCTCTGTAGTAGCTACAATCAACCCGTTCTCATTCCCAGGTTGTCAAATACTGACGCTTTGTCATGCATGTGATAGCGACACCAAAGGCACTGTTTAGCATGTTTGATGAGGTGCAACAGGCTTTCAGCTAACTCCAATGTAAACCCATCTGCAACAGTGGTTAACGCTGAAAGTGACTGGCACAGTTTAAAGAGGGAGAAAGATCATGTAGGGTGGGAGGGATACAGACTTTCACCCAGGAGACCACAGTTTGAGTCCCGTGTGAAATCAAAAGTCAAGGTTGTTTTAAAGTAATGTTACATAATTTACGTTCAATCGTTGTACCCTGACGTCCCTCACATGAAGTATTTACATCATGTTACGTTACATAACAGACGTACTTATTTTAATCCCAAGCATGATCTTTTTTTAAGAGAGCTGAATACCTAGGAACCCAGACTTCCATGGTTTTAGTCTGCCAGCTGTCATGATTGTGGGGTATCACTGAATACAAATTTGTAATAATACAGTATCAAAGCAGTTGAATCTGATGTGCAGTCATTAACACAGAATAGCATCTGCTGCAATTCATATTCATGTGAATGGCATCAGAAACCCGTATCCATGTGTAGGTTACACTAAAGAATAATACACTGAGTGTAATTTTTAAATTGCTGTACAACAATGCCTCTGTCCTTTCTGCTGTTGGTCTCCAGGCAGCACTGAACATGCTGACTCGCTGTCAAGCTGAGGACTTCAAGAGTTACAACATACTGGTGACAGCAATCCACCCTGGCTGGGTCCGAACTGAGATGGGAGGAGAGGAGGTGAGGTGATGGAGAGGTTAGATACTGCAGACCCTTTAAATACATGAAGGTAGTTTCAGCAGGTTTGTATCAACTAAAATACATTAGCATAACAGATTCAGTAACGTGAACCTATGGACTAGCCCAACACTCTTCCCAGAAAATACACCCTGACGTTGTTGGTGCTTTTCTGACTTTTCATGGAGCGCCTGGGTCTTTAACAGGGAGTCCGGGACTCCTAGGGGTCCTCACAGTTACTGCAGGGGGGGCGGCAAAATATTGTTTGATAAGTTCTTACATTTTTTTTCTTTTTAAAAATGAAATTATGTGTAAAAAACATATATATATCTATATATCTATATAGATATAGATATATAGATATATACATGGGAGTTTGAGGGTTCTACGCAGTATCTTAGCTGTTACATCTATCACCACTGCTTCCTTCTGATGTTTGTCCATCAACACAATGTCCGGTTGATTATCCATCACTAGTTTGTCAGTCTGGATCTGGAAGTCCCACGGGATCTTAGCTCAGTTATTCTCAACCACCTTAGGAGGTGTCTTCCATTCTGACCTTGGGACTTCCAGCCCATACTCAGTGCAGATGTTCCTGTACACTATGCCAGCCACTTGGTTATGGCGTTCCATGTAAGCTCCTCCTGCCTGCATCTTACACCTTGCTATAATGTGCTGAACTGTCTCAGGAGCATCTTTGTACAGCCTGCACCTGGGGATCTGTCTGGTGTGGTAGACCCCCCCATTCTGATTGATCTTGTACTAAGAGCCTGTTTCTGTGCTGCCATGATTAATGCTTCTGTGCTGTCTTTCAATCCATCCTTTTCTAGCTACTGGTAGAATTTCTTGATGTCTGCCACTTCTTCAGTCTGTCGGTGGTACATGCCGTGCAGGGGCTTGTCCTTCCATGATGGTTCATCCTCCTCTTGTGCATTCTTGGGTTTCTGCTGCCTGGGGTATTCACTTAGCAACTCGTTTTTAGGGCCATCATCCTGATGTATTCCTGGACATTGATCGTTTCGTCCTGGACAGTGGCTCTGATGCTCACCAGTCCTTGGGCCCCCTTGCTACGCTTAGTGTACAGTCTCAGGGTGCATGCATGACTGGTAGGGCATGCATGCGAGCCGGACCTTGTTCTTTCCATTCAGCTGACTTTTCAAGATCTGCCTTACTCTTCATAGGTATTTGGCTGTGGCTGACTTTTTTGCGGCCAGCTCATGGTTCCCATGTGCCTGCTGGACCCCAAGGTATTCGTAGGTGTCCTGAACATTTGCAATGCTGCCTTCTGGTAGTTCAACACCCTCGGTTCTGATCATCTTCCCTCTCTTCCGACCACATTTATCTAGTCCTTATGACATTCTGATGTCATTGCTGTAGGAGGCATATACACATATATATATACTGTATATATATATATATATATATATATATATGATATATATGTATATACATATGACATTTTTCGGAAGTAACAGTGCATAATGCAGCTGTTTACGATGGACCTTGGTCATTTGTGTTTGTTTGTTTGTTTGTGTTGTCTCCCCAGGCTCCTATGACCACCAAGGAAAGCGCACTTGCCATGCTCAGTGTGATGTCATCACTCAGCAACAAAGACACTGGGATGCTCCTGAACTGGCAGGGTGTCAGAATGCCCTGGTAGCAGTCACTCTGTCACCCACACCAGGCCTACCACACCCATTGTTATTGCATATAAATAACAAAGACAGTAAGAAAGTAACTGTTTCATTTACAAATGCTTGCACACAGCAAGCCAGAAATGAAAACCTAATGTTCAAAATCTTAAATATAGTATAAAGCCTCTATGTTTGCAACAACAGCAGCTTGAAAGCTAAACTGAAAGAGCTGAAAAGCTTTTTTGATTGACCAGATCTTTGAAACATTGAGAAACAGCTGATTTAAGTTGTGTTGCAGTAAATCCACCAACTCCTGCTGATTCAAATGTCAATCAGAGACACACCCATGTTTTGAAGTTCTTTTAATTGCATGGACTTAAAGTACACAGTAATGGTAAACCGTTTTTTGATCGATTTTGTCCAGTATGGATACAGAGGAACGCAGAAAACATATAGATTAGAACAACACTGTACATTTTTGTGTTTTCCCTTCCGTGTCTTTTTTACTGTATTTGTGTATTTCATTTACACATGCAGAACCAAAGGCCTGGCACTGGCAGTAATTTCATGTTGCTAATAAAGCTTTTGCTGCAACTAGTCTGTCACATCCTGTTTGTCTCCACTGTACATTCTATAAGAACATAATGACTCATTTACTTTTATGTTACCAAAAATGCTTACATTCAACACTCAACCAAATATCTAGAGAGCTTTTCAGTAAAAGGAACAAACAAACACACAAAAAATAGAATGTCTATTGTATGCAGGTGGAAAAAGTAATGCAGCTTTTGTATCTGTATCTTCCTCTTGGATAGAAAATGTGCTAGTGATTGAAAAGAATAATTTGATATTAGGTTGGGCTTACAGTGTTTGGATGGAGTTAAGGCCTTTGTTGTGCCCAAAACATATACACAACAACTCTGAATCTTCTGTCCAGGGAGGTGTGGGAGGTGGATGGGTCCAACAAATGACTTTCACCCAGGAGCCTGCTGTTTTCTTCCTGTATAAAGATAATTAATGTAAAAACAAGGTTTTTATTATTCATTTTTATTATTTCACACACACATCATAATATGAAATACAGTACATGCTATATACAGACATTACAGTAATTTGATGTGTGAAAGAGTCACCCCAAGGAAGCTATTTAAAGCTTATAATAGGGGGCCCGGGGCCCCACAAATAACAGACAGGATATTGGCCAGATATCCTTAGGATACAACAACATACAAACAGACATAAAATAGACACACAATAGACAGTCCCAGTGTTCTGGTTACATTAGATCAGTCGGTACAATCATTGTACAATAACAAATTTATACAACGTTAGTCGAGAGAAATAGATAATGTACAAGTGACATTCATATGTAAGATTCTTAATATAATCAGTGAATTAAATATACATTGATAGGAGTTGCATTTTTAGTTTTTCCTTGAAGATGGAGATGGATTGTGACATTTTAACTTCTCATCAAGCTCATTCCAAATCTGTGGTCCTCTGCACACAATACTAAAGTTGGTACATTTTAACCTTCGTTATTTTCCAGTGATTTTGTTTTTGTTCCTGGTGGTATAGGTGTGCATAGGATGGAAGATTGGAATGAGGTCACATAGTTTATGGTTTAGTTTGTGGACAATTTGGTACATTACACAAGCATTCTGGAGGTAACTGTACTCCGCAAGCCTCAGAAGATTGTGGTGGTGGAAAAGTATTCTTGTGGGAGCATTAAACTCAGACCACGATAAGGCACATATGACTTTTTTTTGGAGTATCTCTAGCTTTTGTAAGTAAGTTGGAAATGTGTTACACCATATGATGTTGCAATATTGTAAATGAGGCTCAAACAAGGTTTTATATAGGATGGGAAGTGCAGAAAGTGGTAGAAAATGTCTCAACTTAAAAACAAAGCAGCATATTTAGACAGTTTTTTGTGAGATCTTCAATGTGACATTTAAAATTAAGAGATTCATCGATGAGGATCCCCAGGAATTTTGTAGAGCCGACTCTTACAATATTCTGTCCATTTATTTTTGGACAGATTTGCTTAATGTCAGGTTTTGTTTTGTTTTTGGAACGGAACACAATGTAGTTTGTTTTACTGATGTTAAGGGAAAGTTTGTTGCACCTAAACCAGGTGTCTATTTTCATTAACTCACTATTTATGATTTGTTCAAGCATATTTGGGTTTTTGTGGGAAAAAACAGATTTATATCATCGGCAAATAATACTTTATGTAGTACAGATGAGGAACTAACAAAGTCATTTATATACAAGATGAAGAGAAGCGGCCCTAAAATGGAACCCTGGGGAACCCCATGATTGATGGATTGGTATGATGATTTATGGTTATTTACATAAACATATTGGTGTCTTCCAGACAGATAACTATGAAACCAGTCTAGTGCTAGGCCTCTAATACCATAGTGTTGCAATTTGTTGATTAGGATGTCACTCTTGATGGTATCAAATGCTTTAGATAAGTCCAAAAAGATGCCAATACCGTAGTCGCCTTTATCAATTGCATCATTGATTTTATCAGTTAGATCCAGTACTGCCATATATGTAGTATTTTTCTTCCTGAATCCATACTGGGATGGGACTATGACATTTAGCTTATCCAGATAGCTGTTAAGTCTATTGTAGACTACTCTTTCCAGAACCTTGGAGAGAGAAGGCAGGATGGAAATTGGACTGTAGTTGCTCAGGTCGTTCTTATCACCAGATTTAAAAACTGGTGTAACTCGTGCAATTTTCACCGTTTGCGGCACTACTCCGGAAAGTAGAGACAAATTGATGCAGTCGGTAAGAAGTGCAGTAATTACGTTGGTAATGCCTTTCAGGATTTTACTGGAGATTTCGTCAGTTCCAGTTGAATTCGAACTGTTCATATTCATAATGATTTTATGAATATGAAAACCACCATTGAAAGGGTATTTTGTAAAAGGGTTTATGTATCATTTGATGCAACATTTGATGAGTTGGGATGAGAGCGCGTTGCAAATGCATGTTGCTGACAGAGACTGGTGACGGCCAGGAAGGTAACTCCAGTGGAGAGAAGCAAGGGTGCAAATGTGTCATTTTATAATGATAATAATAATAATCTTTATTTATAAAGCATTTTTCAAAACAGAGTTACAAAGTGCCTTACATGTCAACAATTAAAATCAGGAAATGCTCTTGGATAAAAGCATGTTTTAAGTAGGGACTTAAAAGAGATCACTGACTCGGCTGACGTGATTTCCTTGCGCAGATTGTTCCAGAGCCTCGAAACCCTGACAGCAAACACTTTGGAGGCCTTTGGAACGGACAAAAGACCTCTGCTGCCTGAGGACCTCAAAGTACATCCTGGCGTGTACAGTACTAAGAGGTCAGAGACATAGCTGGGAGAGAGACCATGAAGAGTCTTAAAAGTGATCAGTAAAATCTTAAAATCTATTCTAAAACATACTGGGAGCCAGTGTAGAGGGGCTAAAACTGGAGTGTTGTGATCATGTCTTTTGGTTCTAGTTAAAAGCCTGGCAGCTGAATCTGTACAGTGTGGAGTCAATTCATAGATTTTTGATTCAGGCAAGAAAAAAGGCTGTGCAGAAATACAGTTGTGATAAGATGAAGGTGTGTAAAATTGTATCTGTGTCTTAAAAAGGATGTGTTCTGTACGACATCTGCACGTCTGTCCGTCCTGGAAGAGGGATCCCTCCTCAATTGCTCTTCCTGAGGTTCCTACCATTTTTTTTTACCCCGTTAAAGGGTTTTTTTTGGGGAGTTTTTCCTTATCTGCTGTGAGGGTCCAAAGGACAGAGGGGTCGTATGCTGTAAAGCCCTGTGAGGCAAATTGTGATTTGTGATATTGGGCTTTATAAATAAATAATAATAAATAATAATAATAAAATAAATTGATTGATTGATTAAAAAGTTAAAATGGACTGTATTTTTGAAATATTTCTGAGATGAGGAAAAGATGATTGCACAAGCTTTGTGACATGCTGCTCAAAACTTAAACTACTGTCAAACCAGACTCCAAGTTTTCTTCTTGCAACAGGTTTGATATTATCCATTGTTATTTTGTCATTGATTGCAAATTCTCACAACCAATAGAACCATAAAATGCATCAGACTCAAGGTTTCTGTGCATCACAATTTTTGTCAGATGTTGGATTAAAATTAGCACATGAAAACAACAGACTTGATATGCAAAGGCCTTGTATGTAGAGAATGTAGAAAAAATTAACTATTTGGCTGACTCTGTGATGTAGGTGTGTTGTTGTCTTAAGAGTTTAGAAAAAAAAGTCCTTGTAAAGGCTTTTCAGTAATCTGAAAAAAAAAGCTGTTTAAGAAATATTACACAAGGACAAGTGCTGTTGTAGCTACTGTATATCAACATGACCTCAAGTATGATATTGCTTTTATACAACAGTTCAATAAGCACCATTTATTGACAGTAAAAAGTAGCAACAGCTTATGATTTGTCTGTTTATTTAGTGATTCATTTAGCTCCGCCAACACAAATAGTTTGGCAACTGGACTAGGACTGAGCTGTTGCAAAGCAACACAAACACTCCTGCACACTAGCTTGCTACTTTGTGTAAACTAGATCGACATTTTTCACGGAGTACCAGTGCTCCAGCAGCTGTCAATTACCTTGTTAGGCTGAGTTGAAGGATCAGGGAAGAGAGAGGGGAGGGGGTAGAGGGGATATTTTGCTAAATTTGGCTTATGTTTGGTATTTCTTCAGTTTATCAGGTATTTTCATTAATCTGTACTAGTCATTTGCATTGTGTATGTTAAGTATAAATAATGTTAAATTGTAAACTCATGTTTTAAAGTTAATGTGGGAGTGTCAGTGAGCGCGTTTACATGCACACTAATAAACCGATCATTATCTGATTTCTGGAGTTACCTGAAACAGTACTGTAAGAATATAAGCTGTCAGCATGATGAGTGCTTTATTTTTGCAAATATATGACTTGCGTACTATTCAAGGTTTTTCAAGGATATGAGTAACAGGAAGTTTGAGTTTTATGTCATGTACTTGGGGAGAAATCCAACTGAAGGACTGAATCATGTAAACCAGGTTTTTCTGATTATCACATTATTGAAGTGCATGTAAACGTGTCAAATCGGATTATTACCATTACCTGATTATTCCCAGTTATCTGATTATTGTGCGCATGTAAACATGCTCAGTGAATTCACTGGTGTGGGAGGAGACTCAGGGTAGAAAAACCAGGTGAGAGATCAGTGTAGAGTGTGTGAAGGAGGGGGACAGGTTGAGTGTCTCCTCTGCTCTGCTGCTGCAATTCACTGGAATCAGCTGTACCTGTGCAATTCCTTTGTTACCCAGCAGTCTGTTGCATGTTTGATGAGAGATGTGGGACTTTTTGTACTCTGTGTATGGACTCCAGTAAAAACCAGAGCTCTGGAACCAAAAATCCCTGTTTGTCTCATGCTTTCCATTCCTCCATCATGCTCTGCACCTTCATGCCATTGGTTCATCCTACAGCTACATCTGTCATGTTCCACTGTTTGTTAAGTATTTTATTTTCTCCCTCATGTTTCATGTCTTGTCTTCCTGTTTTATTTTGTGATCACTCACCGCTGTCTCTGTTCCAGGTTCCTGTCTGCCCTGCCCCCTCCCCGTCTGTGTGCACCTGATCCCTGATTGTGTCTCCCGCACCTGTGGCTAATCACTCCCCATCAGCCCTGCATATATTCCCCCTTGTGTCTTATCTCGTTGCCAGTTTGTTGATGCTCTCTGCTCACGTTCCAGTGTTTTTCCTCAGTCATAGTCATAGTCATAGTGTGTTTGATCCTTGCCTGTTTTCGACCTTGCCTTTTTGCCTCACGTCTTGGATACCTCTGCCTGGTTTGTACTGCTTCCTTGTGGACATACCTCTGCCTGGAATAAACCTTGTTTTACTGTTTGTAACCGGTCTGAGTCGTGCATTTGAGCCCTGCCTTTTCTGTGCCAAAGTTCATGACAACATCTGTGTCTCCATTTATTTTGCGACCTGTGAAATAAGCCTGTTGACAGTCAGTTTGTTGGAATATGTATGATGCTGATGAGTTAATGGTTTAATCAGCATGTTGGGTTATCGTCTGATGACATATGATCATAGATCTACAGGGAAGTATTCAGACTTCTCTCCATCCCTTCGTCTTTTTCTGACCATTCATTATTTAACTCAGATGTTATTTGGGGTAATGTTTCATTTTGTGGTACAAAGTTTGTTACGATGACCCTTAATGTCGTCTGATTAACAATTAACATAATTACCAGAGAACACCTATAAAGCCGAGTGATACATGCATAGTTAAAAGTTCCAGTGCTGTTATACTGTATATAAATACTCATGGAATACCTTTTGTCCAATCGGATTGCTCGGTCAGAACTAACTGTTGTATAAAAAAGCTTTTTAGCTAAATGTTGTCTCTAACCTTGGCTGGAAAAAATACATGAGGAAAAACACCTGAAGTCACATTTTGACATTAACATTTTTGGAAGATACCCTCCTGTTTTGTCCAAAGAGAGCAAAGATAAGTTTCACTTTCAGTTCAGTTTTAAAAAGTAAGGTTTTTTTTTGTGTGAAAACACACGTGTTTGGGAAGTACTGGACAAATGTGATTTGGATTACACTGCATGAATTATGTGAGTTTGTAAATGGATGTTTTGATATAGTTTTGCTGTGACGTGGTCCCCAATCAATCAATATGTTCATGTTTTCTGTGGAGGCATGCAAGAAAAACAGTTTTCTTGATGAATACAGACTAATACAGCATGACTAACTCATTTACAAATAGTTATTGTGGGTGAAGTATTCATTTTATTTTTATTTTATTTTATATACTTTATTAATCCCCCTGAGGGGAAATTCAATTTTTTTCACTCTTTTTGTCATTAACACACAGGTCCATCTTAATACTTACATGGCCATATGTGTGTTACTGTGTTGAGAGTTACCTTTGGCTGTAATCATTCCTCCTGTCTATGAGCAAGTTATCTGTAAAGACTCCACTATGACTGATGGTGAAAAGAAGCACAGCCCTGACTCAGCAGTGTGAGTTAGACAAAACAGGAGGGTATCTTCCAAAGTCACAGACGTTGTAGGATTAATTTTTCTCTTTGTGAGGGATACATCCTGGAAGTCCACACACGTTTGTTACCAGAGAACAACATCAGCAGTACACCTACTTACAACTGCTAGAGATAAAATAACTACTTGAATTGTCCAACTCCGTCATGTATACTGCCAGATATTAATACATACTTTCAACATATTGTACCACAGTAGCCAGAACTGTAATATTATTACTTTCAATAACGTTGTTGTAAGCTACTGTTATTACCTGCATCTCTCTCTCTCTCTCTCTCTCTCTCTCTCTCTCTCTCTCTNNCCTGAGGTTTCTACCGTTTTTTTTCCCCGTTAAAGGGGTTTTTTTGGGGAGTTTTTCCTTATCCGCTGCGAGGGTCATAAGGACAGAGGGATGTCGTATGCTGTAAAGCCCTGTGAGGCAAATTGTGATTTGTGATATTGGGCTTTATAAATAAAATTGATTGATTGATGAAGCTCCACATTCACTTCAGCTGAACTTTAGAATGCATTTTTGCACATCTCTTACAATGTAGTCACATCAGGAGGTGGTCAGTTCACAGACAGTATGGACAGCGACAAAGAATTCTTTCAGCATAAATGTGGGCAGTGTGCATATCGCAGTAGGATAGACCTTAGAAATGACCCGTTCAGTGCCACTGAGATTAAATTTCTTTTTTCTTTTTTTTGTCTTATAGCATAAAATGTTTCATGTTCAAACAATATAACTAATCACGCAATAACGTGAAACATTTTTATCACGAAATATCACTTTATATCATTAAACAATCTGTTATAACAATATAAGTCATCATTCTATAATGTGAAATGTTTTATGTTATAACAATAAATTATTGAATATTATAACAAGATAAATAGTGCATTGATATAAAGTAAAATATGTTGTTGAAATATGAAAAAAAATCTTGTTATAACAACAAACTTTCCACGTTATTACCTGAAAGGGCTAATTTTTTTCTTGCGTGACAGCAATACACTTCTGTAGTATTATAGTTAAGTTAGGAATATTTTAGCACAAAGTTAGTGTGTACAAAGGCTGTTGTCACTGTTAATTTAATGAAAAACTTGCTAACACTTTATCTCCCAAATAGAGGGAGCGTACAGTGTGATGGTGAAGTTTAGTGATTACAGTGTTATCCAGAGTAATCTCCACAAGTGGCCTCTAGTGAGCAGTAATAATTAAAGAAGTGACGGTCTGACATTTCAGATTTAAAGGAGATTTCACTGTTTCCACATCAGGACATTTCACAGGTGATTGAATTTGATGTCAATGTGGATTCTCTTGTGTAGGCTGAAGGACTTTGGTGTGACCCTTCTATGAAACATGTCTTCATTCATTCAGAGTCTGTCTGGATGAACCAGCAACCACAATTCAATTCAGCAACATGTTGTATTAGCAACATGAAATTTCTACATCAGTGTATTTTTACAATGTTAAATCTTTTTATGAAGTTAAATCGAAGGCTGACGAAGTGTTTGAGTGTCTTTAACACACATTTGTGACATTTTTACTGGTGTTCAATGAAGTTCAGCGGGGAAAGGCGTGAAACCTTCAACTGGTAAACTGGTTTGTGGGATTTGCTTATACAGTAAACTGGCAGCCATAATGTTTTTTAGCACTCTCTAGGCTTAATTTTGGTTTAATAAATCCTTTAATTTAGAAGTTGAAAAGTTTAATGTGGTTAATTGTTATGATGTGACTTGAGAGGGGTTTAAAGGTGCATCACAAGTGAGAACACACACAGTTTTAGAGTTTTTATTCCTTCACAAAAGTAGACAGTCACCAAGTCAAGGGTCAGGGACAGGTAATATTACTATTGAGTGTAGGTAAATGAATCTGGGCGCTGTTCTTGAGGCCCATAGAGTCAGAACAGAGTTACACTATAATCAAGATTTTGAAGATAAGTTTTGATTTCTGGCATGTTGTGTGCAAGCATTTGTCAAGAAGACCGTAAAGATCTCTATTTGGTATATTTTAATAAGTTTTGTATGTAAAGAAAAATGAAGCAATTTATACAATTTTATACAATGTTGTCCCTGATTGTGTTTAGAGTTTTAAAAATATGGATAATAGAGATTGTACAAAGATGCACCACCAGGTATACTGTCTCTGTTATGTATATACAATAAAGATGAGTGGTAGGCCTGGTGTGAGTGACAGGGTGACTGCTACCAGGGGATTCTGACACCCTCCCAGTCCAGAAGCATCCCACAGTCTTTGTTGCTGAGTGATGACATCAGACTGATCAGGCTTTCTGCGCTTTCCTTGGCAGTCATAGGAGCCTGGGGAGACAAAGCAAACAAGCATAGCTACATTATTCATTTCCTCACCTTTACTTGAGAATCAGGTGAAAACAGGGGCATCACAGTGGGGCAGCCTGTGGAACTAACTACCAAAGGGCTCCAACAGGGAATTCCAAAGCTTATCACGGTAAATATACACGATTATAGAGCCTGCACTATCACCTGCATAGCAGTGAGTAAGGGATAGATTTGTAGGATGTATATTATTCTGCATAAAGGTAATGGTATTTCTGTATATAGGTACTGGCTGTGGTCTCAAGCTGGGATAAAGTACTTTGTAGTATTTCTACTTTATTTCCTCTCTTTGTGTATTATTGTTTGCTCATATGTAAGTAGATTTTGCTATAATATTCATGCATTGAAATTTTGAAGTTTTTAACTTTATACCATGGTTGATACATATTTTTCAACTTCATGATTGATGTAATTGTATTGTTTTTGTATACTCTGATGTGTTTTCTGTTTGAGTCTTGCTTAGAGAAAAAATGAAATTGGTCATGTGACCAGCAAGCATTTAAACACACCTGTGAATGCTCAGGTCAGACCTGAGGTGAACCTGATGACGCTGAACGCGAAACGCGTTGTTCCCTCAAATAAATTATAGCTAGTAAAGTCTATGTCAGTGTGCGGAGGATTTGTTTGTCAAGCTGATTACACACGTTCCTGCTGCATACCAGCACCTGACTACCTGTGGCTGTGCAAGGAGATTTCATTGATTCCAGTATACACGATTATAGGTTGAGTTATAGTGTGTCAATCTTTTTTGTTCGTTTGTTTAAAAAAAAACACAGTAACCAGAGCTTGGAAGACAGTAATACGCCTCTAGATGTGTTTATTGCACTGATGCTGTGATAAAAATCTTTAGCTGATAATGCGGTATGAACAGTTTATTGATGATTTATCTCCCATAGGCAGACGTTTCTCCACAGCACTGTGTTGGTGCTAGGGTCTGGAAGCACATATCGTCATTCTGCTGCCTGGGAATAAACGCTCTGGCTTGTTTGTATTTCTTTAAACCAATCACAAGCATGTTGAGTGCTGCTAAGCCCAGAATGCAGCAACAAAATAGTGTTGGGGGAAGTTGTTTTTGTGGAACATTAGTACATGGTGAGGCGAGCAGTGTCATTAAAGTACCTAATTCTCCTGATAACTCCCCATCCTGAAAATGTGAGGTCAGCATTCTGTTAAGCTCTCTGTAACAGGAGAACTTGTCTTGACAGACTCCTTCAGCCAATCAGTGGTAAAACAACAATGAACACTGGATTTGTAATGGGAAACAATATAGCGACAAATTTACCATCAGGGTAAATGTATTCAACCAGATTATATTTAATTCCCATTCACATGCTGCGCAGAATAATCACAATCCACAGCTCCTTTGCTAAGTCTCTACCCCTCTCTTCTTTTGCCCAGCAGCACTGTGCAGGCACCAGCAAGGCCTGCGGCAGGCGTGGAGCAAGCAATGGGGAGGATGTTGCTGAGCGCAGGCTGTTCTCACAAATCTTTGTGTTTTTCATACGTTCTCCTGATGCGATCACATGACCAATGCCAAAGGAAGCAGTCCCGTGCACTTGTAAGGAGGCAGGTTGGGGTGGTGGTTGGGTCACAAAAAATCGGATTTTCGCCCGGAACTTTCCCCTGGAGTTGCGTGTTTGGATCCGTGTGAACTTTCAGTGAACTTTGAATCATTTTAAAGTACGCCCTCTTCATGTTGAAGACGTAACGTTATTCATCGGGGCACAAATTCATAGCACATTCTATGAGAATATTTTGTTTTCAGGCAGGTGAGGGAAAAAGCTCCACTTTCACAAAGAGAAGTTGCTGCAAAAAGCAAAATATATTGGATTCATGTCAATGAATCTGCAGTAACTGTGAGGACCCCCTAGGGGTCTCCAACCCCCTGTTGAAGACCCAGGGTCTAGATGAAAGTCAGAGGAGCACCAAAGACATCAGTTTCTTCCTCTGGGGACCATGACTGTCTGTGCAAAATGTCACTGCAGTAAGTAGTTGCTGTGATATCTCAGTCAGAACCGAAGGTGAGTTAACTTTATTTACGCTTAGTAGTTTAACCCGGACTCTGAACCCTGAAGCACTTAAGCACTTTACAATCGTACTACACTAAGTACTTTACTTGTGTGTTGTTTTTTTAATTTTGTGTTTTATCTGTGTTTGAATGAATGTCTGTGACATGTGCTGCCTGTAAAACTACCTTCATGCTCCTTTTAAATTGCCCCCCGGGGACGAATAAAGTGTTTTTGAATTGAATTGAATTGAATTAATCTACCACATTAGATCATTTTTTATAGATGTATCATATGTCTTGATTATAAAAGATGAATCTCCAGAGTAACTCGTAACTACAAGCACCAAATAAAGGTGGCTGAGTAGAAGCAGAGAGTAACAACAAATGGAAACACTCAAGCAAAGTACAAGTACCTCAAAATAGTAGCCTATTTCAGCACAGTATTTAAATATGTTAATGTACTTCGTTACCTTCCTCACAGAGTGAGCTGCTCTGTAAAGAGTTGGGCTAGTCCAACCAGACAGCAGGTTCACGTTACTGAATCTGTTATGCTAATGTATTTTAGTTGATACAAACCTGCTGAAACTACCTTCATGTATTTAAAGGGTCTGCAGTATCTAACCTCTCCATCACCTCACCTCCTCTCCTCCCATCTCAGTTCGGACCCAGCCAGGGTGGATTGCTGTCACCAGTATGTTGTAACTCTTGAAGTCCTCAGCTTGACAGCGAGTCAGCATGTTCAGTGCTGCCTGGAGACCAACAACAGATAGGACAGAGGCATTGTTTATACGTATTACACTAATCTTTAGCAAAATTTACCCATGGATACAGGTTTCTGAAGCCATTCACATGAATATGAATTAAAGCAGATGATACTGTGTGTTAATGACTGCACATCTAATTCAACTCTGGTCATACTTATTATTGTATTATTACACATTTGTATGTAGTGCAGTAGCATTCAGTGATACCCCACAATGATGACAGCAGAGTTTATTACAGAGTAGAGTGCTACTTTAAATACCCACCCTCTGCGTGTTAGTGACGGGGCACCCTTTAACGTATCTAAAGCCCTGTTACCACCAAGCAGTATGGTATAGTTCAGCTCAGTTCAGAACCCTTTTTTTCTGTTTCCACTATGAAAAGTTGTGGATGGAACCATACCCAACCGTTACCATTTTTGGTACCCCTTCTGTTGGGGTACCTAGCACACAGATCTGGTACTAAAAGGTGGAGCTATGAACACTGCAGTCTGTTGATTGGTCAGTAGCGGATGGTCACTCTGCTCAGGGCTGAGTTGTGGCTGGTTGGAACAGGCTAACGAGTGTCCCCAGGTGTATGTCATTAGCCCTCAGCAGCGTGAGGGGGTTTCAGGGTACTGTGATCATTTTGGCACTCTTTAATGTTGTTGCACAATTTGACAAACATCTTCCAGCCAGGTTAGATATGGCATCTTAACACCTGCTTGCCAGTAGATCAGAATCTTATTTTTACTCATTCATGCCTATTGATAGACTACAAATTAATTAGTTGGCTTCAAATGAACATATGCACAGTTTGTATAAAATAAAAATTATCTTCATAGTTTAATTTTTAATCAATAATAATGAGAATGAAAGGGTGTCAATGTCTTTAATACATGCGACTAATTAATTTGTAAATCAGCAGTTTTAAATATTGTCCACTGAAGCATTTTTCAATTATGACAGTTGTAATATACTATGCATTTAGTTTATAGGTGTGTGTGTTAAAGACAGCCAGGCCTTTATCATTTGTGCATAATGAATGGTCGGAGACAGTACTAAATGTGCTGGCAGAGTAGGAACAAAGTCAGGTAAGAAAATATAACATTTCTATTAAAACATCCGTATGCACGGTTTAAGCACAGATTCGTGGGTACACATTGTTTGTGAATGAGGCCCAATGTTCTTTATAAAACAAGTGTATCTGTGTGGGAGCAATGCATTCATTACAAGTTATGAGGTTTACTGATTCACTTATTTACCAGTTCACAATGAGTCCTGTCAGTGAAGAGAAATCTATAAAAGTGCATTTTAGCATTACGTTGACAGATAAATCTCAGAGTAAATACTGTATAACTAAACATTTTAATGTATACATTTTTTTAATATATATATATATATATATATATATATATATATATAACTCCAACCGTCACTGCACATCACTGTTTACCTGAGCATTTTAGAATCAATCTACAAAATGTGTACCCAATCATAGGATTAATGGCTCCTTTCCATTGAGGCGTGTCAGTTCAGGGCCCTGGCTGGTACAGGTATGCATGGTTTACTATGATACTGTGGAAGTGGAATGAGGCCAGCATTCTTGTAACAAGCTCTACTCGTTCCTCTCCTGTTTTGTGCTACACGTTAATGTCAGAAAGACATACCTGAGTGCCATCAGCATACTAATCAAAGCTGTGTGTGTGTGGAGAAAATGCTCCAAACAGAGTTTACAGATGGAGAGCAGTAACAGACAAAGGAGAGAGCATTTCCTGCAAAAGGACATTTTAGGAGGATTATCTGTGTAGTCACATACAACTCATCGTAAACACCCTTACAGACACTCCACATAACACCTACAATTTTAAAGGCTCTAAACACACATCAGTGTATTTACTTATTCTGGCTCAGTAAACCTCTGCCCAGGTTGGATGTTATGCAAGGTCACTGGACTCTGTGCTCTCGTAAAAACAAGTTGTCCCGTCCCACCCCAACAGGTGCAACAAAACTAAGAGTCAGGGAGATGTCAGTTAGCACAGCATGTGACAAGAGAAAAAACCTGTGTGGGTGGAGCATGCACAGAGACATTCTAACTAACTAACAATCTTGCCCTTCACACCCAGAGCATGTGGCATATTGGGCCTGACAATGTTGTGTAACATTACTGTGTTTGTCTGTCTTATGGCATGAATAAAACTGGATGCTGTAAAGCGGCACAGAAGGAACTGTGTCCACAGGTCAAAACTGATTGTTTTTTTTTTTCCAAAGTCTCACCTAAATAAAAGCCCCAGTAGGAAAACTTCTTCCTACAGCAACCTCATTAATCCTGTATTTGCTATTTTTTAATGACCCTTGCTATTTTTAGATGACTCCTGTAAAATGTTTTGAAATGTTTTTATTGTATTAGCTAATGTTTCTCTAATTCAGTGCTACATTAAAAAAAATGTGTTTTCTTCTCATAATTAATTTTGTGGGGGGAAAAAACAGCGGGAAACACTGCAAATGATGTAGGTAAAGATTTTGATCCTAAAAACGCTTTTGGTGCTTTGCTTGCAAATATATGGAAGCATCTTGCTGCCACACCATAAAAAAGTGATCAGTATCAGGTAATAACATGAAAACTTTCTTGCAATAATACAACACATAACAAGATATTTCAGGTTATAACAAGAACTGGTCTTGTAAAGGGAGGGGTCAAATGTAGATAGAACCTTCTAATCCTACGAACTCACTTTCTGCTTGGACTTATAAGGTTATATCTTGCAAATCACGAAAAGACACAATCTTTTTCAAGGAATACAAACAGTTTATTTATAATTTGTTTTAAAACATAAATTTTTTGTTGTAACAGAGTGTCTACATGTATGAGACAGTTTCATTTAATGCTTTCTATGATATTTTTACACTTATTTCCTGTTGTGGGACAAGTCTTCCTGATTCAAATAAGCATTGCAGGTTAGGTAAATGCCAGTGATTTTTTTTCAGTGTAGAGGTCAATTTTAGGTAGGAATATGGTTGGTTATAAAACACATTATTCCAGAAACCATTGTTTTAGGTTTTCTTTCAGCTAGACAGCAAGCTGTTAGTGTAATACATCTAACCAGGACTGTACTGCACAGACAGTGGGACAGGTAAAGTATAAGAGTATTCTTCATAGTGTCTGTACATGGGATGTCAGATTCAATTAATTTTGTTAATTTTTACGAAGAAAAAAAAGCAGAATGACACAAAACACAAGAGGCCTCTCCTTTTGGTCTGGTGCTCCATTGACTTGGGTACTGCTTTTAAAAGCTGTTTCCATTTAGAAGTGGATAGAGAATGTTTTGTGAGGTACCATAAATGTATTGCCTTTAATTTCATTCTATGGTAGCTCTGCTGTCAGACGGACAGCTCCTTTAACATGTAGAAACATACTGGCCACCCTCCAGTCTCCACTGGTTAGCTAGCCTTGGATGCTCTGTGCTGCACATCATTCAGGCTAAGGGGGCTAGCTAGTGGCAGCAATCATTCACAATTATCGCTGGTAACCCTGTGGCGGCATGACATAGCTGCGTAAAACATCATGGCCACCCCTGCTATCCCTACAGGTAGCCTTAGGGGCCGTTCAGATGTAGCGTCTTTTGCGCACACAAATCCATTAGTTTCAATGTAGATGCGTGTCAAGCGTGCTAACAACCCAAAGCGACGCCATAGCGGCGCGCATTCGGTGCGACGCACCTGTTTTTTCGTGCGCGTCCGCAGCGCACAGAGATGGAAAAAATGCAACTTTTTCAAATGCAGCAAGCGCACTGCATGTCATGTGATAAGAATTAACCAATCAGCTCCACGGACCTGCTTCTTCCTTTCCGTCCAACGGACTTCACAACATTATGTATCTAATAACACACACTATCTCTCTACCAGCATCTCCCTCTCTCCCTCTCCTCCACACACACACACACACACACACACACACACATGCACACACCTCACCTCCTGATGCTTGCTGGAAATCCATTTAACTTTTTTGTAAACTTTGTAACTTTTTTACTCCCCCTGTGAGTGACAGGGGTTTTTGGTTGCTTAGTAACGGCAGGCGCGACAGTAGCGCAACCTCCGAAGCGCCTTGGATAAAAGGATGGAAACGGCACAGCTGCCGTTTTCCACACGCTTTTAGACGCTACAGCTGAACGGGGCCTTACTGAGTAAGCAGCTGATTTCGAGCCGAAAAACCTCTGTAGGATTTTTTAAATGTTAGCACCACTAGCTGTGCTGCACTTCCAACGGTGCTAACAGAGTTAACAGTAGTAACAGAGCTAAGGGTGTTTGCTGCTCAAAATGAAGCTGCTTACTCACCACGTCTACCTGAGGGGAGACAATGGGAGGCCATGATGTTTCTACAGCAACACTGTTGGGTCTGGGACAGCATTACTAGCAGGAATCACTGAATGAGCAGCTGTGAGCTAAATCCCACCAGACATAGCTGGTGCACAGTGCAGAGCACAAGGCTAGCTAACCAGTGGAGGCTGGTGGGTAGGGCTTTGATTTATATCAGCACTGACACATAACAAAGAATTGGAACCTGATTGGTTGTCTTGTGTGCTTTCTCAGTGCTGATTGACTCACAGATAGAACCTTGTAGAACCAAGTTAGAGTTTGATTTCGGAGATAGAACCTTTTTGTTTTCTAAATAAAAATTCCAAAAATGCATATAACTTTAAAGAAGTTTAATAACTTGTCACAGAATATAATAGGAATGTATGAATAACTCAATTTTGACAGAAATGTAACTTATAATTCCAAGGTGACAAAATAATGTATTATATAATGTCATATTATGTCATGTTATTATATATAATATGACATCAGAAAACTTTTGACTTTTGCATCGGGGAGATGTTCAATTTTGGTTGGAATGAAAATCAGGTTAACAATATTATATATGACTTATGAAGTTTTGTAGACGTTAGGTTTTGTGCTCCTTACTGTACAACTAAATGTCAGTATGCTACATCAAGATAGCGTTAGCTAAGATGTTTGGTTACTTGTCAACACAACTTAAAACCAATAAAGCATCATCCGTCATCAGCTTTCTATGTGAAATTGACATTGGTATTTGACATCCTGAAATTGAAAGTCTGTGTCAGTCTTCATTCCCTCCCTTCCTTCAGCCACACTCTCACTTCCCTTCCTTTTACCATATGCCCTCAGACTTCCCATCAGATCCAGCCACTCTTTCCTGCAGTAACCTCTCTCCCTTTGCTTAACCTGACCTTTCCTGCCCACCTGCTCAAATGTTTCCACTTTTCCTCATCAGCCCTGCAGTGCATATACCAGCTTTTTTCTCTAGAAGGCCTTTCCTTTCTGCCTTCACTTTCTGCATTTGGGTCCCTCCCTTGTCCTGAACTCCCCCTACATCAAAATTATATGATCTGACAGGTGATATTCATTTCTTTCTTCTTTTCCCAAGAACAAATTCAGGAAATTTCTTGAAATTTGGCACAAACATCCACTTGGATTATAGTGATGAACTGATTATTTAGTGGTTGAAGGTCAAAGATCAAGGTCACTGTGATTTCACCAAACATATTTTTGGCCATAACTCAAGAAATCATACAGTACTTATAAAAAAGTAGAGTCAAATCAACAGTGAATGTATCTACTGACAAGTATTTTGTGTGTATCACAACCTAATATATCTTCTTTGTGCCATAGAACTCCATTGGTATTAAGCCACATCAATAAGCCACACTGCTGCACTGGGCGCCCTGTTCCTTTGTTCCTTCATTACCATGAACACAGTGCGTGTGTTCATGGTAATGAAGGAACATGCTTTTTGGGGCATCTGTTTTGGTATGATCTCATGAAACCAAGTTAAAGAGTTAAGTCTTCCAGTAATGATTCTTTCAGATTAAAAAGTGCCATTATTTTAAAATGCTCTATGGTGTATATTAAATATCAAATTGTGTAAACTGTGTGTAATTCAGTGGTACCTTACTGGCCCTATAAGGGTACATCTGTGCTTTAGAAAAGGTTTCTGGCACTTTCTCTATGGATGAGATAATCGTGGAGATGTTGATGATGGCCGACCTTATACAGGACATTTTATCATCTGAGACAGAGAGAGACAAAGAGACTTGCATCATGACACAGGATAATAATAATATCAACTCCAATGTAATACTGGTAATTTGAAACGTGATATAAATAATTGCTCATGTTTTTACATGCATGTGTGTTTGTGTATAAGTTACAGTGATTAAAGCTGTTTCCACTTCATTACCCTGGTCCTTTTCAAGTGAGTCCATCTCTGCGGCTCTCCTGAGGAGTGGAAGGAACACCTGAAGAGAGAGAGGGGATGTGCTGTGTATTTCTGCACAATAAATTCATTTCATGCTGTAACTGATACAAATACTTGTATCATAGTAATTACATCTGAATTTACATACCATATGTATCAACCTTTTCATGATACACACATGTACTTATTTAATATTTTGGGTAAAGTTTCTCATTCCTTTTATTAAATCAGTGTTCAGGTGTAGCTGGTTGGATGTGCTTAGCTGACCACCATCTGTTCCTGTTTGTGTTTTTTGTTTTTTTATGTCTCTGTGCCGGCAACAGCTGCGGCCAGAGGCATTATGTTTTCAGGTTGTCAATCCGTCCTATTCTTGTGAATGCAATATCTCAAGAACACATTGAGGGAATTTCTTCAAATTTGGCACAAACATCTGTTTGGGTGCAAGGGAATTTGGTTGTGCAACTTCAAAGGTCAAGATCACTCTGACCTCACAAAACATGTTTTTTTGGCCTTAACTCAAGAATTTGTATGCTAATTATAACAAATATTTCACACAATTTGGATAAAATGATGAAGTGATAACATTATCCAACATATCCAAAAGGTCAAAGGTCAGCTTCACTGTGACATCATCATGTTGGTAATTGTCATTTTTGTGCTGGTTTATAGTTTCAGCCATTAGTTGCTGTTACATTTCTTGAGACCAGCTGTATTTTCCAGTGAACTTCAGGAAGTATGTGGCATTTTGATTATTAAAAAAAACTAACTAGTACAGCAAGCATCAACTGATAAAAATAATAAGATTGAATATGGATGGCTGAAAATATTGGTGGGCCAGAATATCATAGGTACAGTCATGTCTTTCATGCAGTCATCCGAAGGGCCAGAGGAGATCCTCTGGCGGGCCGATTCCAGCCCGCATGTTCTATGTTTGACACTACTGTACTATAGTGTTACTGTGTGAACAGTGAAAGCTCAGCAGTGATGTAGATACAAGAGCATTGCCAGTCAGTCTTGTGGTCAGATATTGCAAGGAATGTAGCAGCTTCTGCTTTTCATGATCACAACATGGTGATATCGGTTTCTGCCTATGCGCCGACTGCACCTGTGTGTGTGTGTGTGTGTGTGTGTGTGTGTGTGTGTGTGTGGGTGTGTGTGTGTGGTGTGTGTGTNACATTCAGCAGATGGGAGTTGAAATGTGGACAGAGTGTTGGAGGAATGCATCAGTTTCTGCTTTTCATCATCTCAACATGGTGATATCAGTTTCTACCTATGTACCTGCTGCATCTCTGTGTTTATACACTATAAACACAGAGAAGAAAAAGACAAACCAACCTTTCCAATGAGAAATGGTCCAACCACATTGGTTTCGTACACCTCCATCATGTCCTTTTTCCTGGTGGCAGATAACGGTCCCGGTATGGCCGGTTTGGTTATAGCAGCGTTATTGATGAGGAGGTTCAACCCACCGGCCCCGATCTGCTTACTCACAGCCTGGACAGCAGCTGAGATACTGTCCTCATCTGACATGTCTGCAGAAAGACATGCACATACTCAAATGTGAAGGCACACATCACTCAACTACATGCAGAGGAACAAATAGATCTACATATTAATGGTGTCAAAGTCTAAGATGATAAAAGGCTAGGATTGTGTTCTTGGAGATGTGTGTTGATCATTAATATAACCATGAAAATGTTCACTTGCAGATTTAATCAGTCAGATGACCATAACTGACCATAACTGACATAAAATAACATTTTAAAGAAACAGTGTGTAGGATTTAGTAGCATCTAGCGGTGAGGATTGCAACCAGCTGAAACTCCTCCCATGTAACAAGTGTGACCTCCCGGCAAGAATTCCATCAGTGGTCATTTTCAGGAGATGTTTACCGAGAGCAGAATTATCTGCAGAGGTCTTTTCCTCTCCAAAACAAAAGTACTATTCAGACGGGATTATTTTTACATAGGGCTGTGGACTAATGTCAGTTTACCACAGGATGTCTGTAATATAAATGTCTGTCAAAATGTGCTTATCTTTAATGTGAACATGAAAATGTTTTGTAGGTTTACTTAAAACACTTTGTAGATTAAATCAGTTAGGGGACCATAACTGACTCATAACTCAGTGTGTAGGATTGAATGGCATTTCACAGTGAATATTGCAGATTTCACACAGCTAAAACTTCTACCATGTGCCATGCCAACTCTTGAGTTAGAATTCCTTTAGTGTTCATTATTCTGGAGGTTTAAACAAGCGGACATGGTGATGAAAATTGGTAAAAACACTGAATAAAGCAGTCTGACATTAGAAAAATCCTGTTTGTTCCAATGCTGCTTGTTGTGGGAGGGCTGCTAACTACATGGGCTGATGTGAAAAATGTGAATGGCCCCATCTGAAGCCAGTGTTTGGTTTGTCCATTCTGGGCTACTGTAAAAACATGGTGGTGCAACATGGTGATAGGGAGGATGCAATTCCTATGTAGATATGCAGCTGTAGCTGAGATATCATCATCTTCTGAGGTACCTTATTGTGCATTATTACTTGTGGGTAACATGTTGACATAACAAGGATATGTCAGTGTCGTTTGTGCCCACATGATTGAATACACTTATTGTAAGTTGCTTTGGATTAAAGTAAATGTAAAAGTAAAGTAAATTAAAGAAATGTAATGTCATGTATTGTAATGTATTCTACTGTTGCCTGGATTAATCTTTTATTTTGGTATTTGATTCAGATTTGTCAGTACTTTCCTTAATGCTATTTGACAAACTGCCAGTGATTTTCAGCTGAGAATGTTTTTAATATCTGTGGTGAATGACTACATTATGGTGAAGGTATGGTAGTGATTAGGCAACTAAATCGACTTGTTTGAGAAAGAAAAATGGTGGTCATGGTTAAATGATATATTAAGGAGAGGCTGAATGGGAATGGAAACACGCATAGTAGAACATTGTCCGATATAGGAATATGAATTCCTTTACAGAAAAAAAATCAGTGCTGGGGGTGAATACTCACTCTATATGATGACATCATGCTCTATTCTGCTCAGTGGTTTTTGCATTAATCAGTTATTAATCAACCGAAGACATTTATATCTACAGCTCTTGCCATGTTATTTTGACTCAAATTGCTATTGTACAGTGTACATTTCTATTTTTTATTTTTATTTCATGTAGCCTACCTCAAATCATGTTGGACTTTCTGATTATCTGTACTGATTTCTGTCCTTGTGCCCCTCTGGGTATCAATAAAGGCTTATCCCATTACAATAATTTAAACCCATTTTAGAACATACAGTGTTAAGCAAACCTAGACACTAACATACTGTACGTCAGAGCAGCCAGAGCAACTCCATAGGCAAAAATATACAAGCATGAAAACTGAACAGAGAAAGAGAGAGACTGCTGGATGACTACTGGTATGGGACAGGATGTGATCTTTGTACATCAGAATCAATGGCTAATACTTCAGCCAGCTATCACCCACCTGGCCTCTGTACTACTGCAGCGTTGCACTTGTTTTTCTGGTCGGAAACATTGCAAAATGAGGTTGGTTGGATCATGTGTGCTTATTCCATGAGCTTGCACTAAAGCTCATTTTTGACTTACGTATGGAGCCACAAAGCATATTTGAGCCTTATAATGAAGGTATCCAAATTAGCCTATTGACACTACTAATGGCTCAAAATGAGCATTCATTAATATCTTTTACCACAGGGTGGTTCCTCTGCAGTGGGCTATTCATGAATATTTGCTACTTGAATTTTGCAGTCTTGGTGGTGAGAGCAAACAAATCTGTCCACAAAATTTATACTCTCTGTATTCCTTTTTTGAATTTGGAATCCATACTTAGCCTAGCTAGAGAGGCTCAAAATGAACCACCACCATTGAGGTATGGCAAAATTTAGAGGATAAGGTGCAAGGCTGTAGATGTATACCACACATTTTGGTTAAAGAAATTTTAAAACTTTTTTTTTTAGTGTAAAGGCTACACATTTTTATTGGATCATGTAAAATCATCACCTAGAGCAATGTTAAAAATATAACAGCTATTTATTTCCTTTTCTGACAAACCCATAGGGAGACACTGTAGAGGGAATAAAGAGCCACATGTGGTTCTGGAGCCGCAGATTGCCTACCCCTGAACTAGTGTAACATCACCGAGTGTAGGCTGTGATATTCTCTTGTCTAATATCTCTGTGACTGTCATACCCTACGGTCCACCTGCCATATAATGACCTGCTTTGCTTGAGAGAGATGTTTTTACCATCTAATTTCATGTAGAACAATTTACTTTTATTTCTGTCACAGCACAGCGCCGCTCTGATGACACATCGTTCATTAGCAGCTGATCTATAAAATGTTAATAATGCCACTGCAGACACTGCTGGACTTGTTTACAGAGGGTGAGGTTCTTCTTTTATTCTTTGGTAACATTATTGTGAATGGAACCTGCCCACAAATGTAGCCTTATAATGCAATTTAATGCTAAGTGATTATGCAAATGATGAAATCTCGCAAATGTGCATGAACAGGTGGAAGTCATAAAGATGAAACAAGTGATTTACAACAAGTTTGAGCAGTAAAGAGAGTTTGGTGAATGTACTTGCATGAGGCTCAATGCTGGGTTATTATGTCATGCAGTTACAAAGGCTGTAGTGTACAGAGGGTGGATGGACTGATATGCTGGGTAAACGCAGGATCAGCTATTCAGAAGACCTGCTGCTGAGAACTGAACACACAGTTCTTCATGCTGACATTGTAGAACATGCTGTCTGGACTACAAGGACCCACAGACTGGATACCTGCTTCAATTTAACTAGATTTGGTTATACTGTCTAGCTCAATTGTCAATTACAAAACACAGTGGTCTTTTCTGTTTGTTTTTTTGTTTGTTTGTTTGTTTTTAATATTATTTGCCCAAGAAACATGAAGTGACAAAGTACAAATGGGGTCTTGGTCACTTCATGTGATTTGGGTGAATTCCGTAAAGCCACCATTGGAAAGCTAAGTATAAACGCAGCAAAGCAGCACTGAAGACAGATTGCAATTTGATTGTTTGGACCACCTTGTTTGAGAGGCATTGCAGCCAGATGTTGAAAAGTTTTTGATGCATCAATCTCTCCACTATGTCAGTAAGTGGTCTGTGGAAATAGAAATTCACAGGATCTGTTCCCTTTGGTAACAGCAGCTAAAGTTACACTGAAATTACATGGAAGAAACTTGTCATTCAGTCAGTAATCCGTGCAGACAAATTATGTAATTGAGATCGCTAATTTTTTTCTCTCTTAATTATACCTTTGTAGTATCTGAATCCTGTAAATGTATATAAAAGTATCTACAGAGATATATGATGATGTGTTGTGTTTACCTAGTTTGATGATAGTGATCTTTCCAGGATATTGAGTGGTGAGGTCTCTCAGGGCCTGAGGGGAGCAGATATAAAGAGGGAGACATGGATAATGAAAGACAGATAGACAACAAGGGAAGAATGGATAGACAGAGACAGACAGAGAGTAAGTTGTCCATACACAACATTTACAATGATTTGGTCCATGACAGTAAAAACACAAAAAAAACATCAAATTTTACATTTCTTAAATTATGCTCATCTAATGCAAGCAATGATGTTGTGCTGCAGGCAATAAACATATGGTTTTACAGAATACAAACCACATGACTGATCATATTTAATATAGTATGTGTTTACATACACACATACTATGGAAAGAATATCTATAATAATTTGAGACAGCTTCAGAGTTGTTGGAGTGGAAATTTTTTATAGGTAAGTTGTGGAGTGTTTCACAGATAGTGGTCTCCTGGGTGAAAGTCTCCTTCCAACACTGATTTTCTCTCTCTCTTTACACTACCTATTGCATGACATTGTCTAAGGAATTTGTGTGTCCACCACAATTTTAACACATTATGTGCTAACACCACGTAATGTGGTGTTCAGAGGTTGTGGTCATTTCACATACTTATGTGAGACTAGGCTGCTTAGGATACTGCATTACTAACAGATGCATGTTAGGTCTGGCTAACATGCTACATGCTAAAAAATGCTCATGGTGGATCCTCCAGCATGGAGGCATTTCTGCTGTTTTTGACAATAATCCTTAATGTGACTCATTCAGGTCAAAATGATTTTGAATCTGAGGAGCACAGTGGAACAGAGAGGCTGAGTGGACTGGTTATAGTGGGACAGAGAGGCTTGGTGGACTGGCTATAGTGGGACAGAGAGGCTTGGTGGACTGGCTATAGTGGGACAGAGAGGCTGGGTGGACTGGCTATAGTGGGACAGAGAGGCTGGGTGGACTAGCTATAGAGGGATAGAGAGGCTGAGTGGACCGGTTATAGGGGGACAGAGAGGCTGGATGGACTGGTTTCGTTTTGAGAATAAACTTAAGACTCGCAGAATGCTTCTATGATTTAGGCAGGTGAGCGCAACAATTGTCAACAACTGCGTTGCCTAGCAAAAACCATTGTATGTGTGCACAATGGGGTGTGTAAAAACTGTGTAGCTTTTGTTTTGCTTTAAATATGTGTGTTTGTGGCTGTAGTCGCTTTAGATTTTTTTAATGTCATATTAAACATGCCTGTATTGTCTACTTTGGTAATATTTATTCTGCTGTCTCTAAAATGTATAAGGTTATTTAAAGTATGTGGCTTAAAGGCGCTGTATGTAAGAATGTGGCCAAAACGGTTACTGCACTCAAATTCAAAATACTGCTGCGAGTCGTGTCCGCCCCCCCTCCCCTACAGATTCGAGGTTGCTGGACAGCGGCACGCTGGAGACTGATTTGTTTGCCCACGGGCAGCTGCCGTGGCAGGGCTGTGTCGCCGCATCCTTGATCTTCGGTTTTCCAGCGGACCATTCGAGCAAGTCCGGCTTCTCTGTTGCTAACGCTGCTGCTGGGATACAGCTCATGAGGAGCCGGCTGCTAATGCTATGTACCGGGACACTGCTAATGCTGCTTGCCGTGCTGCTGTAGCTCAGTCGTAACTGTAACTGATGCTGAGACTCTACTGACTGCGTGACTGGTAGACGGCGGTGGGTGGCGCTACAGGCCAAAACACAAATTCAAAACATAAACATGATTTGCGAACCGTAAAATATTTTTTTAAATGCGAATATTCTGGCTGTACTATTGTTGTCAGTGAGATCAGTATGTTATATGAACATTATTCCTTAGTCTCTGTGACATATTAGGAGGATTTTACGACTATTTGCTTTAGATTTCTTACATATAGCTCCTTTAAAAAGGTATACTATGCAAGATTTCCCCCCAAAAAACAATATAGACTTATACAGAAGTAATCCCTCTCAGTCATGGTGGGATGCTATCAACCATCACTTATGACCCTCTATAAGTGTATGATGATGTTGTTCTGCAGAAAAATCTGTCCTCAGCCTGTATTTTCTTATTTTTTCCCAGACCACATTTCAGAAAAAACTACAACATTTCACAACTTGTTTTTGTCTTTTGTGAAATGTTGTAGTTTTTATGGAAAAATGTTTGTGTTTTTTTCAAATGTCTTTGTGTTTTTCCAAAATGTTGTGTTTTGACCCTCAGGGCCACCACACAGGAAGCCCCCCCCCCCACCTCCAGCCAATATGCTTGGACCAAAATA
>NC_065525.1:4640591-4642037 GCF_006386435.1 Epinephelus moara
TCTCCAAAACAAAAGTACTATTCAGACGGGATTAGTTTTACATAGGGCTGTGGACTAATGTCAGTTTACCACAGGATGTCTGTAATATAAATGTCTGATTCGCATGGGAAAAGAAATTCTACCAGAGATGGGAGTGGTAACTCGGTTTGCGCCCTGGAGTCACCTCCCTGTCGGCATGTGCGTGCTACGTTGCTTCCTGTAAGCATCAGCTGAAGGATAATAATAATTAATGATTAGCCCAATATGAAATATTGCCCATCATCAGGATTGTGTGTACACAACAATTAGCAATATGGGTTTATATTAGGCCTGCCTAACACAACCAGAAGTCTCGTGGCTCTGAAAAGTGCTTTCTTCTCAACCTTTTTGATTGGTCTCCCACATAGGGCTATGCAATCATTAGAAGAATGTCCACTATCACGACTGCTGACAACACAGAATGCTTCTTCAAGCACCTCCATCATCGGAAAAACACAGAAAACTAGTCGTAAACGCGGAAAAATGGTTGTAAACAGGACATGACAAAATATTTACATACATTTTTACAGAGGATCGCATTCACACGGGATTAATATTACCCAAGGTATTTTCTCCGGACCGTTTTACAGAAGGTAAAAGTCGCCGTAATTTTTACTGACATTATCCGTAAATCTTACAGACATGCCGTGTTCGGACAGGACTAAAATCCCTGGTAACAATTACTTTACCCCACGTCTCCACGTTTAACTAATCCCGTCCAAATAGGGCTAAAGAGACCATGGGATTAACACCCTGACTAAAGCAGGATCATGTTACAAATCAGTGTTTCTCCGATGCTGTTTGGCTTGTTGGAGACGGGCCACTAGCCGAGCACCTGCTACTGGTTTCTTCACCCCAACCACAGACTGGATACCTGCTTTAATTTAACTAGATTTGGTTACACTATCTTGCTGAACTGGCAATTAAAGAACACAGTGGGGTTTTTTGTAGTTTTTTAATATTGTTTGCCCAAGAAACATAAACTGACAAAGTGCAAATGGAGTCTTGTTCATTTGATGTGATGTGGGTGAATTCCATAAAGCTAACATTGGAAAGATAAGCATAAATGCAGCAAAGCAGCACTGAAGACAGATTGCAGTCTGATTGTTTGGACCACCTTGATTTTTTTTTATCTTTTATATATATGTATACTTTATATTTCTGGAGGGGAAATTCAGTTTTGTTGTCAATTACACACACATGCACAAACAGCTCCTATACATGCACTAAGTGGAGAGATGTCAGGGTCGTCAGGGGAGGGGTTCAGTGCCTTGCTCAAGGGCACCTCAGCAGTGTCCAGTAGGTGAACTGACACCTCTCCAGCTACCAGTCCACGCTCCATATTTGGTCCAGATGGGGACTTGAACAGATGACCCTATGGTTCCCAACCCAGGTCCCTATGGACTGAGCTACTGCCCACCCCCCCCC
>NC_065525.1:4642119-4694572 GCF_006386435.1 Epinephelus moara
GACTGAGCTCCCCCCCCCCCCCCCCCCCCCCCCCCTACTTTGAGAGGCATTGCAGCCAGATGTTGAAAAGTTGTTAATACATCAATCTCTCCACTATGTCAGTTAGTGGTCTGTGGAAATAAAAATTCACAGGATCTGTTCCCTTTGGTAACAGCAGCTAAAGTTACACTGAAATTACACGTTGTGTATTTGTCATTCAGTCACTAATCCGTGCAGACAAATTATTAAATTGAGATCACTAACATTTTTACTTCTTAATGATACCTTTGTAATATTTGAATCCTGTAAATGTATATAACAGTATCTACAGAGATATATGAGGATGTGTTGTGTTTACCTAATTTGATGATCGTGATCTTTCCAGGATATTGAGTGGGGAGGTCTCTCAGGGCCTGAGGGGAGCAGATATAAAGAGGGAGACATGGATAATGAAGATAGACAACAAGGGAAGAATGGATAGACAGAGACAGACAGAGTAAGTAGTCCATACACGACATTTGATGAACAATGATTTGGTCCATGACAGTAAAAACTGAGAAGACATCAAATTATACCTTTCTTAAATTATACTCATCTAATGCAAGCAGCGATGTTGAGCTGCAGGCAATAAACATATGGCTTTACAGAATACAAACCACAATATAGATTAAATATAATACAGTAGGTGCACACATACTGACATACACACATACTACAGAAAAGTAATATGTATGATACCTATAATTTCAGACCACTTTGGAGCTGTTGGAATAGATATTTTCTGTAGGAAAAATATGTCCTCCCAGCACAGACTTTCTCTCTCTCTTTATACTACCTGTTGCGTGACGCTGTTTAGAGAATTTGTGTGTCCACCACAGCACAGGATCCTAATTTGCTTTGAATTGACACTGTTTTCATGTCACCAGCAGTGTTGTGCTAGTAACTGAAAAATAGTAACTAGTTACCATTACTAGTTACTTCATTAAAAAGTAATTCAGTTAGTAACTCAGTTACTTAAACCAAAAAGTAATGCGTTACTGAGAAAAGTAACTTTTTAGTTACCCTGACCCTGACCCTGACGCACGCGAACTAGTGTCATCTATACTCTAGGCCTGTTTCCACCGCAGGAACTTCGGGGTAATTTTACGGGGCCGGGGCCGTTGGTGTCTCCGCCGCAGGAACCACTCCCGAAGGACAGAGTTCCGGAACTTTTACAGGGGCTAAACAAGTCCCTGCCTCGGAGTAGGTACTCAGAACGGCCCTGAAAAACTCCTGGGTGGGGCTTGGGGTTTACTTGGTGCTGATTGGATATACTCAAGGTGGGATGTGACGTCAACAGAAAGCGACAAAATAGCCGGCATTTTTAAAACTCAGCAGACGTCTTCTCCTCTCGTTCATAGCTTCCACCGCCATGTAAACGAAGAGACACACCAGAAACCCAGCAACCACCTCAGCTCCTTCCATGTTGATAATCGTCTTTCTTATGTCTGCTTCGTACTTCTGCTTCTTCTTCTTTGTTGTTGCTGTTCTTTGTTTGTTTCTTTGTTGCGTCGCCCCGGTCAAAATGGTCGCGCAACGATTACGTCACATCCAGAGCCCAGTAACTTTACAGGAACCTTCCTCCTACTCCGCCCTCTCAGTGGAGACAAGACGGTTGAAAGGGCCGTGCGAGAGGACGTTCCTGTAAAGTTCCTGCCCCCCAAATAGTACCAGGAACTTCTTCAGTGGAAACGGGCCTTCTGAGTATGTCCTGGCTGTAGATGACTGAGTGGGAACGCTAGAGGGCGCTAGGTGCTTTTCTTTTTTGCAGTGTAGTTCTTCTAAGTCACAAAGAAGACAACGTTGCTAAGAAGGATCATGTTTTGGGAAACTCAGCCCTGCAGCCCAAAACATTTCCTAACTGTATTGGCTCGTAGCTACATCGCCTAAGCGACAGCGGATGGAGTTTAACCAAGGGACTGTTAGACTACAACTTGACAAAACTATTGAACGGTATAGGAAACATGCAACCGTCTTCTACAGTGGAGTCACTCGCTGTCAGGCAGCTAAACGTTTTTCAACTACGGTACTTGGATACAAATATGTGCAACTTCTGACACTGAATTTTGTGGTGAGGATGCAGGAAAGGTTTTCTTCTGATGACTCTTCCATAAAGGTCATATTTGTACAGGTGTCACTGCACAGTGGAACAGTGCACCACCACTCCAGAGTCTGCTAAATCTTCCTGCAGGTCTTTTGCAGTCAAACGGGAGTTTTGATTTGCCTTTCTACCAATCCTATGAGCAGTTCTCCTGGAAAGTTGTCTTGGTCTTCCAGACCTCAGCTTGACCTCCACAGTTCCTGTGAAGTGCCATTTCTTAATTACATTGTGAACTGAGGAAACAGCTACCTGTAAACACTTTGCTATCTTCTTATAGTCTTCTCCTACATTGTGGGCATCAGTTATTTTGGTTTTCAGTGCTAGGCAGCTGTTTAGATGAGCCCATGGCTACTGGTTGTTGGGACAATGTTTCAGGAGTCAAAGTATTTATAAAGCTTGGAAAATTTGCATCATCTGGCCTTTCCTAATGATGATTGTGAACAAGTCAGAGCCCTTACAAGCTAATTAAGGTCTGAGACCCTGGTATAGGTTGTCTGAGAGCTCAAATGTCTTGGGGCGCCCAAACGTTTGCATGGTGCTCCTTTCCTTTGATTGTTTCTCTTTAAATAAATAAATTTTGACCAGGTGTGCCAAAGATTTTGCATGCCACTATACCTTTAGTACTGCATGTTACACCCAGCACAGTGTCATTGAAATTTCATTTATTCTCTGTCATTTTCATTTAACTGTCTGAGTTTTATCTCTTTTCTGGTTAATTCTAGTGGGGCTACACTGAGGAAGCCCCCCAACCTTTCTTTCAATGTGCTTGGACCATGATACTTTCCAGTGGATCAGTCTGCAGCTTTAATGGGTACTTTATTGAAGTCATGTCATGTGACTATGTGATGTGATTTTGGTTTTTGTCTCTGTTTGATGTAAGTGACACTGCTTTACTGAGCTTACCTACCATACTGTAAGCAATTTTCACCGACCTCTGCTGTGTGGTTATTAATGAATGATTGATGACACTATAGAGCAATAAAACAGCCTAATAAATAAATAGCCTTGGACAAAGGCTAAAATATGATAAAATATGAGATACTGATACATATTTGTGGGCCTATCATATGAGAAACAACTGATAAGTGCTGAGCTTAGCACAACAAACGGAATGGCGTGCGAGTCAGTTACTATGAGGAGCCCAAATGAATACACTGGAGCTGGAAGACCCACGTGTGGGTTCCCGGTGTGCTGGTCAGCTACAACAACACTGGAGAAAGAATCGTGCAGAAGGTGTCAGCATTGCTCCACAGTTGGGGATTGTGAATGGAATAACATCCAGCATGCTAATGCACCTTTGACCGCGTCATCCAGATCTGCTGATCACCAGAACGAGGAAAAAAACAGGCCAGAGCCCAGCTCCTTATCCCTGCTGCATCTAAGCAACCTTTAGGGTGGCTGTGGCTCAATGGTAGAGCGGGTTGTCCACCAATCGGGAAATCAGCAGTTTGATCCACAGCTCTTCCAGTCCCCATGTCGAGGTATCCTTGGGCAAGATACTAAACCCCACAGTGCACTGGCTTGCTGTTCCACTAGTGTGTGAGAGTATGTGAATGTTTACTAAATAGCAGGTTGCACCATGTATGGTAACCTCAGCTACCAGTGTGTGAATGTGTGTATGAATGGGTGAATGTGACATGTAGTGTAAATGCTCTTTGAGTGGTCGAAAGACTAGAAAGGCGCACATGCATTCCATTTCCCATTTAGACGCAAAAGCAGAACAGGATGTTGTAGACAGGTATATGAATGTAAACACACTGAACATGCTGATGCATCATACAGCATCAGCAAGATGTGGTGATCACCAGCATCCTTCTACGATATGGCCTTTAATGACATGACAAAACAAAACAACTTTGGGGGATATTTTTTTCTTGTGGAACATTGACGAAAGTGGTGTGGTGTGGATGAATAACAAAATGAAAACAATAAACACTTTAGGATGGTAATGCGTTATGTGACATTGTGATAATATTACAGGAACACCTGTCAGTAACATGTATATTTCTTAGTTACTGCTAAAAAGTAATATATACCTGTAACGCACTACCCCTGACACTGTGTGTAACTGTCTCACCTCAGCCCTGGGTCCCTCAGGTGCTCTGCAGCAGGCATAGATGTGAGCCTGCTCCCCCGTCGTCTCTGCCAGCTGTCTGACCAGCTCCAAACCAATGCCTCTGTTCGTCCCAGTCACTAAAATGTTGCCTTCCAGTTTCACTGACATGTTTGCAGCTCAGCAAACACACCCACGCAGCTGTTTGACTGCTATCTCGCGACAGTGTTGTTGTAATGCTGGTTATGTGTGCGTCATGCACTTAATATACTGTAGGTGTGTACTGCACAAGGAGGCTGGAGTAAGCCTCTCACCCACTGTGTACACGTGTTGTTTTTCATCTATTGCACATATGACCTTCCATTTTATATCTAATCTTCTTCTCAGCCAGCAGCAGCTCTTTAGAGTCCTTGTTTAACTTGTCGGACTTTGAGACTCCAGTACTGATGTCTGTCAATAAAGATTTATCCAACCAAAAGCTGCCAATCTTGTCTTGCCTCATTCAGCTGATTTTTTGCTTGACCTTATCACAGTGCACATTTACCAACATTAGAAAAATTGTGATCATTCAAGATACCATTAACCTTACACCATCAAGCATGAAGTGTGATATTCTCCCAGAGAGCATTAGTAAAGATGTGATCATGTCATGACTGACAAAAACTATCACAAACTAAAGAATTGTGCCTCTTCCTGTCTAAGTTAGTACAGACAGACTGAAGCCTCTCGCAATAAGCCAGCAGAGGAAAGAGCAGTCATTTTGGTTTGAACTGAGAAGGAGTTTCATCGCAATTAACTATCACTTGAGCAGTTAAACAGGCTGTAATTTACTTGTATTATTTTAATTTACTCTGTAATTAAATTTATTTACAGCTGCACTAATCAATATTTTCATTTTAATGATAGGCAAAAGCAGGCACACGCACAGATAGACTCCAGGTAGTGCTCAAGCATCTGCCCTTTTGGCCTCTGATTGGATAAGCTCCCTTTTTTGAAAGATTTTTCTTCTGTTTCTTTCAATAATGTTATGTTTTAGTTTTTAAAATTGGCCCATGCCATCAATTCTCAATTAAAAGTGTGTTGTCTGCTCTGCCAACAGCTGCACTTGAGTCAAAGCCCTGCGGCTCCTTCTTGAACTTCCCTTGTCAAAACCACCACAATTAACACATGCAAATCAAGCGCCCTGTGGAGTAGCATCCACATCACCCTGGCCTGCTTTCACGGACAGCCAGGTAACTATAGTGTTTGCCCTGTCATTGTTTGTCACTGTTGTGAAATTAAACCACCATTAAAACATGTCAATACGGCCAGTCTAATTGAGGCAGTAACCCACAATTTAGTTTAATAACAAGTAAGCTAGTCTGTCATAAAATCACACCGTCTCCCTCCAAACTCTCTGGCAGATTCAGGTTCACCAACTACCTGGTGCAAGTGGAGACAGACACCAGACTGCTTTCTCATTCTCATGTGTCTTTATAAACCAACAGTCAACTTGAAATAATGTTTACATCTCCCACACTGTGGTTCTGATAACTCACTTTAACTAATCTGACATGGTTTGGTTCTGCATGTACAATACTTGCCTTGTGTAGTGCAGGTGCACAGAGGAGGAGAGAAGGAGTGCAGAGCTGCAGCCACTGCACACCTCTGTTCTGTTATTATTTTTTTTAGAAGATAAATAGTATGGCAGGGTGCACTTGGTGAGTCCATGAAAAAAAACTGCATACTTGCAAAAGATATTTGTGGAAGGGGTGCTCATTTTGTTACTCAAGCACATGCCCCACAACGTGTCTGTTCACAGCACTGGGCAGAAGACTCTGTGTAATGTTTAAAGAATTGCTTATCGTGATTAGGCCACTAAGAGCTATCTGCAACTCTGCAGTTCTCCTCAGCTCTAAGGATCCTTTTTAGCCTTGTTTAGTTATTGTTTTGGTTTTACAGCTTGCAACTCCACTGTTTTAGTTTAGTATCATCTTTAATCAGCCTAGTTTCCAGCAGCAGCAGTTTTAATGAAAAAGCTCTGATAAAGCCACTGTACACTACCTGTTCATCAGCAAACAGCAGACAGACATAGTTAGAGTCTTGCTGCTTAACATAATGAAGCATTAAGCAGCTAAAGAGACAGATGTTTATCAATCAATCAATTTTATTTATAAAGCCCAATATCACAAATCACAGTTTGCCTCACAGGGCTTTACAGCATACGACATCCCTCTGTCCTTATGACCCTCGCAGCGGATAAGGAAAAACTCCCCAAAAAAACCCTTTAACGGGGGAAAAAAACGGTAGAAACCTCAGGAAGAGCAACTGAGGAGGGATCCCTCTTCCAGGACGGACAGACGTGCAATAGATGTCGTACCGAACAGATCAACATGATAAATTAACAGTAACTGTTATCTCAGGAGACGAAACAGAGCTAAAAATAGGATGAATATTGGACTTACATTCATAAAGTGACACAAACACCACTCTAAATGAATGCTAATGCTGCTCTGTGTCTGCTGGTTGCATGTATAGACAAGTTTGCAGCTGTTTGTCATATCAGCATCATAATATGTTTGATAATATGTTAATATTTATCTTGTTTCTCTGGAGGGATTTTACTGTTGATTTTTAAATGAATGGGAGCACATCACTTTTGGTATCCACCATCTCCTACATCATGTTGGGATCTTAAACTTCCACACATCTCTTTTTCTGACATCCACAGATATCTGAAACTATGGATGAGTTTTCTGTTCCTATATGTGTTCTTGTATTCAGTGTCACAGAACTGATAAATACAAATACTCATGCAGTATAATCCAAGTCTCATTTATCCAGTTGAATGCTCAGTTCTTCCCAAACACGTGCATTTTCGTTAAAACCTGCTATTTAAAACTGAACAGAAAGTGAAACATATCTATGCTTTCTTCAAAGCCAGATTTCAAAATTAAGGTTTTTTAAAGAAAATTCATGTGTTTAGGAAGTATTGAGCATACATCTGGCTAAATGAGACTTCGATTTTACTGCATGAGTTGTGTGAGAGTTTGTAAACAGATGTGTTGATATAGTTTTACTGTTAAAGCAGTCCTCAGTCAATTAACAAATAAATATGTTCACCATTTTCCATGGAGGGTTGTGAAAAAAACTGTGAAAAAAGTTTTTGCCACAAGTCAAGGTGACATGGCATGTGGGTCAAGTACTCCATAAACAATACAAAGTAAACCGGGGAAGTGCGCTTGCACAAATCTGAAAGGTAAAGACAGCACCTTGCATGATAGTGATTGCATTGCAGCAAATGCACAGATGCGAAATGTCATTTCTTATTATGCATCTTGCTCTAGGTCCCCCCTCTGTCATCTGAACTTTGAAAATTAATGAGTTTGATCAAAGTTCAATGTCATCGTGATATAAGTATGTACAGGTCTGCATTAAATACTACATTCATTTCTTGTGTACCAGGCCTGCACCTCTTCTTTTCACTTTGTGCCAGATCAATGAAGCCCTGTGTTGAGGCTACTCGCAGTTCAGTTTATGTCTGTACATTTTTGACCCTGTGGGTGGTCAGCCAATAGAGACACTGCTGCACTTTGTTTGGGAATTATTATTCAGACATGTTTCATCACCATGTTTAGCACATGACACCACCAGTCTGCATTGCTCTCATACACTGTTTACAGTGTGTGACTTCCCTGCGGGCCAAGCGTGCAGCTATACCTTAAAACTTAAGTGTTAAGGCATGATCACATAACATTTCTATATTTTAAATATTCACTCCATCTCCCACACACACCTAGTGAAGCCTCAATGATTGACAAGTGTGCATGTGTTGTTTTGGCGTGATCTCCAGCTGCCTCTGGAGGACTTGCAGGTCAGAGTTTGACTGACCAAGCATATGTGCCGACTCAGCCAACAGAGACACTGATTAACTGTGTTTGGCATAAATATGAAATAATATGAACATCAACAGGCTTTAAGAATGTTATCAGTTTTCCTTTAATTCATTTTTACACTCTGTCCTTAGACAGACATAGAAAGCACCAACATAGGGCTTAACCTGATACAAGCTTATATCATGTGGGCAAAACCCTAAAAAAAAATAAAAAATAAAAAATAAAAAGTTGATCATACCACTATAAAAGGTACATCAATTTGTTGTGGCTTCTCTATTCAAGAAGCAAAACATTAGTACCTTCAAGAACCACTGTGTGGCAATGTTAACAGAGCAGCTGAATTCACAGAGACTTTCTTCTCTTTTAGAACAACTCAACTTTAAGCTGTAAAGTCAAGTGACAGGAATAATAAATATAAGAAGCAAAATAAAGTAGTACACTTGATATCTTACTTTAGTTCATGAGTACAGCTTTGTCCCTTTTTCCTAGACAGAAAAACTTGCTGTGTGTAGTTAAAAAATTGTCCTGTTTGATAAACAGTTCATTATTAGTTAAGTAATCAGAGACAACGCCCAGAAAAAGACAGGAAGTATTATTGCATTTTCAAATTTTTGCTTGTGTGGAAAACAATAGGTTTCTTATCTCATTACAGTCTTCCATAACTGTAACCATGTAAAATCCCTTGATATGCTGTGGACAGATACTGTGCCTGTTTTGCTCCTGATGCACACAGAAAATGCAATGTGACGTGTTGCCACAAGGTTAATGACCTTGATGTCAGAGATCCTTGCTCTTATTCAGATAACACTGCAGTTTGATGGCTACTACATCCCAAATGTCTGACTTCCCTCTGGTGGCGTAAGATACACACTACACAACACTACACAGCATCCCATTAGAACAGTGGTTTCAGTTTGGCAGTTTATAACACCTTCCACTTTACACAACCACACAACCATATCCTTTTTTGGGTATCAATTCAGGGACCTAAACCTCACAGTTACAGATCATGTTATGTGGTTACTATTGTTCATTTTTGCCAGTTCTTCATCATAATGTAAATTATATCACACTTTTTTGTTTGTTTGGTTGTTACCATTTTGTTGTCCGTGAGAGGGCAACTGTCTGGTGATCGACTTCTTAAGCCCCATTTCCACCAAGCAGTACGATACGGTTCAATTCAGTTCAGTATGAATGTTTTCCGTTTCCTCTGTGAAAAGTTGAGGATGGTACCAACTGTTCCTTACCATCCCCTTTTTTTTTTTTTTTTCCAAAGATATTTTTAGGGCATTTTTTTGCCTTTAATCAACAGGACAGTGAGAGGGAGAGACATGCAGCAAAGGGCCACAGGCTGGACTCGAACGTGGGCCGCTGCAGCAACAGCCTTGTACATGGGGCCCCACCATCCCCATTTTTGGTCACCCTTCTGTTGGGGTGCCTAGCACACAGATCTGGTACTAACAGGTGGCACTAGAAACGCGATAGCAGACAGTCACTTTTGCTCAGGGCAGAGTTGTAGCTTGTTTTGAGGCTTATGTAACCAATGTTCATACCGTGGCAAGTTTTACATATATGAATATGGCGTTTAAATATACATTTATTTCAACCGCATTATGTGAACGGCACATATTCTTATCCTCACTTGGAGGGGGGAAAAAAGCGCTGCAGAGCATTGCTCATGTGGGCTCCAGCAACACTAAACCCCTGCGCTTGCCTGCTACCAAACGGAAAGGGACTAAATGCACACACCTGTTTTTTCTAGATATCCCATGGAGACACTGCAGCCTGTTTGATTTTGTTCGACGTGCAACCCCATTCTGTGGACAATAAGGGGGTAGACTTCCCTCTGTGTCACCAGTGATGCGGTAATACAGTGAGTGCTAGACAGAGCAGTGAGCGACAACAAGGGTACTGTTTGTGGTGGAAACGCTAAAGGGATCTAGGTGCCATGTCTGAAGGGTTACTTTTGGTTCCAGATGTACAGTACTGAAAGTGTTTGGTGGAAACAGGGCTTTACTTTCCATCTTGACCAGGGCCTGTGTTTATCAAACTGCTGAAAGTGATACATAAATGGAAACCTCCATCCCTTTTACTCTTAGTTTCAAACTTAAAATTTAACCTATTTTTTATAATATGGCTTAAACATGCTCCTAAATTTAAGAAAGGCCTCTTAAATTGGCTCAACCCTTCTTAAACATGTTTTAAAATGGCTGTATAATGCAGTATAGGTAATATGTATAACATCTAATATGAGGGAAAGACATATAATACAGAATAAGCTTGTTGTAGGAGACTGTTTCCTGCTGCTACTTTCCGGTGAACTGTTATCTCCAAATGCATATTTAATGGGATGCGTTGTTTCCATTTCATCACTTGAAAGCTGCTCTTAAAGTCTGCTTCAGCACTTCACGATCAGCAGGTGTAGATTGCTTGATAAATCTGTCTTATTGTTCACTTACAGCAAATTACTTATCTGCATTCTTAATGTAATTCTTAAGTGTTTGATAAATACAGGACCAGGGACGTCTGAACGTACCAGTTAGTTTCAGTCTCTGAGGCTACACAGTTTCACTTTGGGAGGAGGCAACAACACCTTGGTGGGCACATACCCACAGGTAAGAAACCCCACTTGACAGACATTACTCTTTCAGCTATTCCGTCAGTGGTAGCTGAATTCCAGTCTTAAGGTGTCAATGTCTTGGATGTGACGTGTCCACATCGCATGCTGATCCTCGCCATAGTTCATACTGGACTTCATATGAACAGTTCTGATACGCTGTTGAGTCCCTTTACTTGTTAGCGCTCCACAATACACACCACATCATGTTAAACATAACCATGTGTGTTTTTGTATTTGTCAGTCCAACCTGCTTCTCTTTTCTCACCAAGCAACATGACTGGCAACACTCAGATGTTTATGTCCCGGACATCTGTGGGTGTAGTTGAGAGGTCCTGCCCCTCACTGATGTTCTTAGTTTCCATGGTAACTGAGTGTTGCGGTTGTGGTGCCTGTCTGAGACTGGTTTCCAGCAGTGACTCGATTTGCTCCTGACAAGACCTGAGACAGTCCTGTAGGGAGAGAGTCCAGGTTAGTTTGAAATCAGTGGTTATCTTAGTTCACTGAGTGTCAATTGGTATGTTTACATGACATTAGAGAAAATCCATTTATCGTGTTAGTCCAACTAAAACCAGACTTTCAAAATACATGTCAACATGTTAGTTCGACTGAAATCATACTAAATCGAACACACCCAGAAAATGCAACTGGGAGTCTAATTACTCCTGCATGTATACAGTCAATCGGACTTGTCTAACTTGTTTGTCGATTATTTGGTCTGTGAAGTAATAGGTCAAACCGGAAAAAGGTCCAATCGTAACAAACGGAAAGGGGGCATATCGCCACCTATCCTAGCGATGTCAGACATACTTGAGTCAATAAATCGATTCCCCTCCTGTGCTTGTATACTGGGACAAGGACAGTAGTCCAATTAAATGGCCTAGCCGAGCTATAACCATTGCTCAACTTAAATATGCATGTAAACGTACTGTATGTGTATGTGTACTGGGTACTGTCATGAACATGGAAATGGATGTACCCACCGGGTCACTCCTGATGGTCTGTGCCAGGTGCTCCGTCAGTTTCTGAGACATCATGGCATTGCCCACCATTCTCATCTGTAGACCCTCCACCGCTGCCACCATGCTGCCTGCTGCCACCATCGACGGAGGGCTAGCAATAAATTTAACATCTGTGGAGCATCAGAATAGGACTTAATGTTAATACGGCACATTTTAAATAGGGAGTGGCAGTAGAAGAGGACCAAAGTCACAGAGTCAAAGCTGTTTCAGTGAGGATTCAAACTGAAAAAAACTCTGCGTTAGAACAACACATAAGGCTGCCTTAGTGGGAGGAATTTGTTTAAGGTACTGGTTAGAAAATGAAATAAGATCCACTAAGTCCAGTTGGAACAACATAAATGCTGAAATTTCCCTTTAATGTTCCCCTCACTAAAGTATTATGGAAATATTAACCAGCAGCAGTAGCTGTTTGATGTTTGTTGTTGTTTGATAGGTAACAGTGGCGTAAAGGTAAAAATCCTGATGGCCCAGTTATATAATACAAGAGTCCATGGAGAATTTAATTTTTTTTTTAAGAAACTAATTGTTTTTTTTTTGTTGATTTTTCATGTGTTCTTCAGAGCTGTGTCAAATTTTGCCCAGTTTACACCATAAAATATCCAAGTTGCTGTCCTGTTCACACTACACAACTTGCTGGCTTGTAATCAACAGTCTTGAAGTCATCCTGGTTTTCACACTACATGACTGCCCAGCGACAGGGGGTCACATACTGCAAGATCTTTCACCAGGAGGAATCTAGGAGGTATGTCTGGTCTCCAAACTGCATTTTGTCACAAATACACTTGCTCGTTATTGTTACACAGGAAATTATGTCACACCACGCACACGACAGCAGGGTTCCTACAGCTTAAGACAAGTTAGATTTAAGACTTTTTAATGCCACTCTGACTTCAATTTAACCAATTTTACAATGACAGAAATTGAAGGGTAAAAACATAACTAAACTGACATTACTTGGGGTAAGGAACAATTTTGCCTAAATATTTATTCTTACATAAAACATGACTTTTTTGGCTTGTGGCATAGACGAGGGTGGAACAGAAGCACCTACGTTTGTTGGCAATTTTACATAGAGATTTTGTGTTTCTTACTCTGCACATGGAGCTCCACTGCCTTGATTCCCATCACACTGAGTTATAAAAACCGCATATGTTCCCATTTACTGGTTTCAGCAATGCCATAACAATAATTAGGCTCCAGTTTCTACCTACAGCACCTGACATTTTGATTTTTGAGGTACTGGTGCGTGTGACTATCACAATAAAAACATGAATGAAGCTCAGGCTTTCACAAACTGACTGTAGCATTTTATTTTCAGTGGTTATGTCTAAGTTAGCTCAGTTTTGCCAAAAAACAAAACAAAACCACACAACAAAAACAAAACATAAATTAAATAAACAGAAATTAAAATGCTGTCATCCATTTGTGAAAGCTGAACCAGCCACCATATTAATTTTAAACATCATTTTTCAAACAGATTTGTGTCATCAAAGTGTGGGCAGTTGGTGCAGATGAATGGTGTTTGTCTTCCCTCCACGCTGCCTGGAGCTCCCCGCTCACCCACTAGCGAGGGTCTCAGAGTTTGCGGTCATCCAGCGGAGTTTTGACAGACACAACACTGGCGGATGAGCATGGAGCTCCAGGTGCTGGCAGCCCAGAGGGAAGCTAACATTAATGTTACCTTGTGTCAGATCCACTCTGTGGACCGGATGCTTTCTATTTAGGTGCTGAAGTATTGACAAAAGGCTATTGTGGCAAGCTAGTTTGGTTTTAATAAAGACGCAGAGTGTAGATTTGGTGCTTTCAGCTTAAAATGATCCCAAACTTTTAACACTCTCTCTCGTTTTCTCTGGCCTGTCTCTTCTCCTCTCATTATTTCTCTCTCATTCATCATTCTGCAATACGCTCAATCAATTCACATCCTGTACTCTGAGCATGGATTTAAGATTTTAACGTGTCTTCTCCACGCAAGTTGTCTGCTGAGTAAACGCGTTGTACCACACTAAAAATCTTCTGTGCCAAATACAGTGCACTGTATATAGTTATATGGCGACACTTCGATTCAGACAATTTGCAACAACGATTTTCAGTTTTAGCCCTAAATGCAATGTCAGAACAAAAAACTATTCATAAAATCCTACCTCACGTCTCAACATGAAGGTCTTTACAGACCTTCTTTTTACTTTAATGAATTCAGTGTGTTTAAGGATCTGCAGGAACCCTTAAGACCAGATTTTTTTGTTGTTGTTGGCATGCGTGTTCACAAAATAGCCTATTTCCTTTATAGCCTGTTTCCTCTAGGTGCATCAACAACAACTTTGGTCTGGGCTGTAAATGCAACACTTACAATAAAGTTCCTGCTGTTACAGACGACCTCTTTCCCCAGGTTTCCTCTCAACCCTTGTCTTGTGCTCTCATTGGCTGTAGGTCCAGATATTTAGCTTGCTGCATATCTGGAGTATATCTGCATAAGTGAGCCTCTCAGCATGTATCTTTGACCAGTTCAAACACAGCTCTCCAGTGCCGATTTGCAGTAACAAAATGTATTTTAGCCACCTAAAAAAGTCCCACCTAAAAAAAAAGCACTACCAGTTTAAATGTACACTATATTGAGAATATCTTCACTGCTTTACCTCAATGTCAGACAATGATTTCCAACGGGAAGATGAAGCTGTTGTATCACTCTTCAAAGCCAGCCTCCATTGAGAAGAACAGTGATTTAACATTGCTGAACACAAGAGCTGCTGTTCTGCTGCGGCCTAGATCAGTTGTTTGTTTGTGTTACTGTGTGACTTCGATGTGGAAAGGGTTAGCTCAGATTCACCAAAGTCACACAATGACACTTACAAACTTACTGATCGAAGAAGTGGTAGACCAATAGCTCCTGTGATCAGAGTGCTAAAATGGTGGTGGTAAAATGGTCTCTGGTGTCTGGTGGCTTTGATGGGGAACTGAAGCCATTAACGACGTTCCTGTCAGAACATGCTGTCTGACAGAAAGGATAAGTAGAAAAAATGCTCTCAATATTGCGTACACTTACATTGATATTGATTTTTTTTTTTTTGACTTGACACTGTTCAAAAAACAGCTGTGAAGAAACTGGTTGTTACCTGTTGGAAGCCTCCCCACGTCCTCTCTCCCCTGTGTGTGGCTTTTGACATACTTAGATATTGTGAATCTGGGGCTTAACGGCCTGAGTGCACAGGGCTTAAGAAGAGACAGTAGAGATGTGGCTGTCGCTTTCAGTGAACCTTAAACATCTTGTAGCCTGAATTACAGTTGGAATGGTTGGTCTGGGTGACTGTGTGTCAATGATGTATGAGTACGTTGCAGTGTGTGTTGCTAATAATAATTTGATCACAAAAAACAAAACTGATATTGATTTTTTTGAGGTGAGGCTTTTTTTAAGTGGCTAAAATGTGTTTTTCTTTGCTGACCCTTATCCACAGCAGTAGATTGCTGAGCTTCTGTGTCGGACTCCAGCCTGCTACTTCAAATTGGGAGCATGCAGACTGACATCTACTGTAAGTTATACACTATGGAAGAGTAGCTAATACAACCCCACTCAAAAAAAAAGAACTATCCCTTCAGTGTTTTCCCTTTTTCCTTTAACGCTTTGTTTCGTACTTCTGCTGCAAGGTCGATCTGCTGCATCTTATTTGTTAGACTGTCATAGTGTGCAGTATATTGCACAGCAAATAAAGATGGCCTTAACAAGAGCTGAAGAGGCACTGTCTTTGTAAAACATATCTAATAAGAACTTTCACTTGCTTTTATAAAAGACAGTCATGTATATCAAGTAGTCCCATTCATACCTGTGGCACACAGAGCCACAAAGGTCTGAGCGTGCTTCCTGAGGATGGACCTGTTCTCTCTCCTGACAGGCAGCTGAGACAAAAAGTGGTCAATGAAGTCCAGAGGGGTTACTGAAGCCAGGTCCCACTTCAGCTTGTTCAAAACCAACAGCTCCATTTGCTGTGTGGGCAGAGAAAGGGACAGAAGGACAGGGTCAAGTGTGATCACAACAGACAGATGCAGGGATTAACAGAGATGGCCATGGAGGTTTTTTGTCTACTTATGGGGATTTTTGGCTTTAGGTGGCACTGCATGAAAGGTCTGGGAGTCATCAAAACTATTAGGAATCCTCCTCTGGGAACCATGAACGTCCACAGTGAACTTCCTGACAAAGCAGCCACTTTTTCAAGATACTTAGTCTTGAACTTAAGTGCTGGTCAGTGGGAAATTTGAACCTTGTGATGGGGCTACAAGAAACAGTCAAGAGGTTACTGAAACTATCAGAAGCCATCCTCTAGGGACAATAAAATCCATACCAATCTGGCTGTAAGCTGATGAGATATCCCCATCTGAACAAAAGCGTTCAGACAGACAGACAGACAGACAGACATGCAGGCCAGATACTACACATAGTATCAAACATGTTTCCTGCTCATGACTACACTTGGACTACAGCATCCCCGCTAAGACAGACAGTGTTTTAATGTGATGGTGGCCTACCAGCAGCTGGGTTGGTGTGATAGAGTTGTCTGTGTAGATGCAGAGTTTCTCAGCAGTGAGTGGGATTGTTTCCTTCAGTTTGGATGACAGGAACATACAGGCAGCTCCCAGTAACTGCAGGTGGTTCTTCTTGGTGGGTTCCACTGACAGGAAGCGGTCCATGTAGTTCATAGCCAGAGGGAAAACCTCCTCCTCACATTTCTGTTCCTCACACACCTACACAAACAACCCAGACAACAATACTGCCATTGAACACTGTTTTGTCATCAGTGTTGTAAGAATAATTCGCTGTTACCACTGTCAGTTTGGTTAAAGTCACAAAGGGCCACCGTATTCAGTGCCTATTCAGAGAGTTTTTAACACAGACTTCCACTGACAAAATCGTTTCGAGTTTCAATTATAGTAATAAAATCGTTAATTCAACCAAAAAAAAACCTTCTGTTTTAATTCCTTTGAGGGTAATTTTGACTTATAATGAGAACAATTCTGTAATACCATGATACTGTGAAAGCGCAATATTTTCTAAGACAGTTATTGTACTGTGAAAATCTCATACTGTTACAACCTTAGTGTGAGGATGTATTGCTTTTCTTGGGTTCATGCAATTAACAGAAAACTTTAAAACAAAACACAAGTAAGGGCACAGACTCAAGACAACACCATTTGATTCCAGTAATTAACAGCTGTTGTTTTTTTTAACTCAGATATTGCAGTTTCACCTAAAGGTGATTTGAGATATGTCTTTTCAGTAGTGGGAAGCCACTTATAAAAAAAGAGTCCGTCCAGAAAGAACAAGAAGCAGTGTTACCTCACAGATACGAGGTTTCGTTTTGTCAATGCGTCACAAATACCGAAGCTGAACAGCTTGGTGAAAAAAAGACAAGCACGAGACTTAAATAAGAAAAAGTAGGCACGCGCATATCCAGTCGCTGTCCCACTAACTGTATGTATAAACTGTATAAAGCTAGAGAAATGTTGATTGAAACTGTTAGGCATGTGGAAACGATATAGAGCCTTGATAAAGGTAAGCCCTGTTGTAAGAATAAGAACTGTGAAGTTCCTCACGAGCTCCTAAAACAAAGGCAGCGCGTGGTCTGCAGACTGGCAGCCCGCAACATTTTTCAAAAATGTTTTTAAATATTTTAAGACGTTAAACCATACATTTTGTCATACATCTACCGTGACTTTCAATTTTCTTTTCACGTTATTTAGTTAAACTGGCACGTGCGAGTGGAAATACGTTTTACTGTGAGGTAAAAAAAAAAAAAAAAACGCGTCTGCTGAAGACTTGAGTACCTACTTTACGGTACTTTCAAATTATATTAACTATTTAAGAATACCATTCAGCACAGGACAGCGTCATTACTGCCTTCTTAACAGGCTACTCATACTTATAAAATACATGATATGGACCACGGTCATGTCCATGCCAACCTATATAATGTAATAGCAAGCATTTAAAACAGAACTCCATTGAGAAACAACTTAAAATCCCAACTTGCTGCATTTTTATCCGCAAGACTGCACTAACGTTACCTGTCTTCGCACTACTGGGTCTATGGGACTAGAACTTCAACTCGGCATCAGTTGCGTTCACCTTTGGACAAGATGAATACACCTTTTTCTCCTCTCTTTCCCTTTCAACAAAACCAGTAGTGGTGCTGTTGAGCAGTCTGAATCTACTCCTTAGGTTGTTTGATAATCAGTGTTACACTTATTGTAGCTTGAATGCCGAATTCACCAGCGGCTTTCAATGACTCACAAAGACCTCTTAAACACGTAACTCTGCAGATAAGCAAAGACACGCTGAAATTCCAGTTCTGTGAGGGTGATTCACTTTATACAAAACGTAACATCAAGTATTTGGCTTTAACTCACCTCCAACATCCAGGTAGCCACTATCCTCCTCATGTACGGAGCTATTTCTCTCTGGACGCATTTGAAGTAGTTGGGAGCGGGGAGGTACTTGTCTTCTGCCCGCAACAGAGCATGCAGGACCCGGTCGTTCAACAGGTTGGAGTCCCGGTAGGCCCTCCGGATGGCAGGCCTGTCCCCCTCACAGCACAATAACTGGGGTTCCATTGACTGTGCCTGGAACACTGTGTGTCTCTTTAAGCTGTTGCCTTCGTGTCACTGTGCTGATAAACTTTGAAACTAGCTTCCACTTAACGTAAGCTGACGACAAATCACAAGCCGCTCCACATTTTGTGGACAAAAACCGTCTTCCAACTTTCTTTTGACTCGTGGGAGAATACCTCCAGGTAACTGTTACAATGGTTGTGTAAAATGTAGTGAATTAAATAATTCCTTGTTTGTCTCCGTTGTCCTACTGTGTTTTATTCTTTTTCCGTCGGCCTTAGAGTTACTTTCTTTGTTGCTCAGGACAGACTTAGGGGAAACACCGGAGTGGCTGCTCTTTTCCCACCGTCCATGTGCGGTGGGTTTACCTACATCCCCCAGCTGCTGCGCCGTTTTAAGAGTTGTCCGCGTCAAGTGAATTACCATATAATGACGACATATCCGGCTAAAAAGTTCAAAGTAAAAGCACATTTTCCGTTCTTATCACTCGTTAAAGATAACACTTTTTTCAGTTGCTATTCAAAATGATTGATGATGATGAGGTTACACCCATATATTCACTAAAACACTTATATGCAGAACATAACATTCATTCAGTTGCTTTGCATCTGTTCATCATGCAGGAATGTCTTCTTTTGGCTCAACCTATTTCTCCACGTTTGTCAGCTTTATTTCCCAGTATAAAACATGTGATAGAAAATTAATCAAAACATAATCAAGTGTAATAGGTTACATTACTTTGGTGAAGTATTCAAACAGAAACATTACTAATTACATTTTAAACAGGTAACTAGTAATCTGTAACTTATTATATTTCAAAAGTAACCTTTCCAACACTGTTTCTAAGGTTGGTTCACTAACATTAGTCTACAAGAACACCTACTTTTCCACTTACATCTAGTGATATCCAGCCACATAAATGATCTCTGTTTTGTGTGCTGAGATTTTGAAAAGAAGATTTCTGACACCACCAAAAACACTGAAGGTGAATAGAAATTCATAGCTGTTGTAGAAATGATTGAGAAATTACATTGAAAAACTTGATCCAGGTTTGGGCTATTTCATAAGATTCATAGGCCTCTAGGTGACTTTTGTTAGATTTCAGATTTAGTTCATTGTCACTGTACAAACATACAGTGAAATTCAGGTGCACTCAAGGACCGGGCTCATTTATAAAAACAAGTAATAAATAGTAATAAAATAGTAATAGAAATGAATAAATAAATGCCTCCATTCCAGTCACATTCTACACAATTGTAGCTACCATACACTCATTGCTAATGTATGCAATTAAAATGGGGGAAAAAGTGCTTATGCGTATTATTCCTCATTCCTTTTGTGCCTTCTTGACTAGTAAGGTTATTTTCTGTGCACTACTCTGTCTTCTCTTGTCTTGGTGATCAGCCGCATCACGGTTGTGTCATCTGCAAATTTAACTATGGTGGTGGTGTTATGGGATGGAACACAGTCATGAGTGTACAGAGAGTAGAGAAACAGGCTTACCACACAGCCTTTTGGGGAACCCATGCTAAGTGTCAGAGTGGAGGAACACTGGGGGCCTATCTGGACTGACTGTGGCCTGTTTGTCAAGAAGTCTTTTATCCACAGACAGATGTTGTGGTCTACACCCTGGTCGGACATTTTGGAAACCAGTTGGCTGGGTAAGATGGTTTTAAATGCAGAGCTGTAGTCCACAAACAGCAACCGTGCATACGCCCCTTGTTATTCCAGATGGCGCAGTACAGTGTGGAGGGTGATGGAGATGGCATCATCCGTTGACCTGTTAGTTCTATAGACATATTGGTGGGGGTCTAGGGTGGGTGGCAGAGCAGTCTTGATGTGTTATAGGACCAGTTTCTCCAGGCACTTCATGATTACAGATGTCAGTGCCACATGTCTGTAATTGTTGAGAGATGTTATGACAGTCTGCTTTGGAACTGGCACAATTGTGGACGTCTTTAGGCAGGTGGAGACAGTGCATTGTAACAGAGAAAGGTTAAAGATTTTAATGAGCAGTTCACTTAACCCCGCAGCACAATCTTTAGCTCCGTGTTCACCAAGCAGTACTGTACGGTTCAGTTCAGTTCGGTACGCTTTTTTTCCATTTCCACGAAAAGTTGTGGATGGTACGAATAGAAGCATTCTATACCGTCCCCATTTTTGGTACCTCTTCTGTTGGGTTACCAAGCACACAGATCTGGTACTAAAAGGTGGAGCTGTGAACACTGCAGTCCATTGATTGGTCAATAGTGGACAGTCACTCTGCTCAGGGCTGAGATGTGGCTGGTTTGAGGCTCATGTTACCACTGTTCATATCGTGGAGATTTTTATTAATAAACTGTAACAATAAAATGAAAGGATGTTTTGCTGCCTCTCACAGCAGCTGGAGTCTGAGAAAAAATAACTTCATTCACTGGGCCAATGGCCAGCAACTTTTAAGGTGGAACCTTTACTTGTAATGTTACTCAATGCACGAGGAGATGACGGGAATCAATTAACACACCTTAAATATTCACGTTTAGCAATGAGTGGCTCTTTAAGCATTTATATTTATTAATTTCGGCCAGGTTGTGTGAACTGCATATAGCAGGATATTCTAATCCTCACTCGGTGAAGGGAAAAAATCATCGTGAAGCGCCATTTCCGCGGGCTACGTAACACTTCTGGATATACTTCCGGGATTAGAGCTAAGCTTGGCTAACTTGATTAGTGAAAGACACATTTCTTTTCTGAGCATCCTCGCCTCAGCCACCTACTGAACTGAGTCCAGCTTACCAATGGAGCTGAGCTGGACTCAGTTCAGCAGGTGGCTGAGGCGAGGATACTCAGAAAACTGAACTGTATATTAAAAATGCCTCTCATCCATTGCACAACCTGGATGTGTTTAGCCAGAGCACTTTCAGCCACAGGCTGATACCACCGCAATGTAGGACTGAGCGTAGCAGGAGGTCCTTCCTGCCTGCGGCCATCAGACTTTTTAATGCACAGTAACTTATGCACAGTACTTATTAACCTGCTCCTCCTTTTTACTTGTATATTAGGCTATATTACTTTTTATCATTATTGTCTATGTCTATGGTCAAACCAACTTTACTGTATGGTAGTGACATGTGGAGTTCTTTTGTAAATCAAGACTTTGAAAAATGGGACAAACACCCACTAAAGTCCAACACACTGAGATTTGAAAGAGTATACTCAGAGTCCGCAGGAACACCCCTAACAATGGATGCCAAACTGAACTCGGCCTATTCCCCCTTTTAATTCAGATACAAAAAAGAGCAATCCAATTCTACAAACACCGAGAACAAATGACCCCAACCCCTACCATTACAAAGCTTTCCATTGCCAAGAGGAGAACATAGAGAGGAGTCCTCTCAGCCAGCTGGTCCTGAGGCTCACCTCCTCTGACAGCACAAGGCCTCAGGACAGCCCTCACACATTCCAGCCCAACCAAATTATAACTGAAGACAAAGAAAACTACATCAACTAGTGGACATCTACCACAAAAACCCAAGACAAACTTCAGTACTATTTGGCCCTAAACAGTACACAATGGCAAACTATCTGACCACTGTGACAGATCAGAAACTGAGAAAGATACTGACTGTATATACAGAGTCAGTGACCACAGCCTAGCCATAGAGACTGGCTAGTCTCGCCACCAGACAATCAGAGATCTCTGCCTTCTGATAAGCAAAGCGTCTAAAGACTGACTTGTGGGTCTAGAGACTGGCAAACACAGGCAGACCTGGCTGGCTAGAGAAGACAGGCTGTGTCAGCTCTGTCCACAGAGACAGGTGGAGACAGAGCAACATTACCTGCTACAACGTGGCACTTACGGAGACATCAGAACAAAATTCTTTACAAACATTAAATGTGAACTCAACGATTTTGATACCCTCTCTGACCAGACTAAAATGCAACATCTACCTGGAAAAAATAGTGTCAGCGCCATAGATGCAGCAAGATATGTCAGTGTATGTCACAGCCTAAGAGACAACCAACACATAACAACTGGAGTTTATCTCCTCACAGCTCACACTCTGCCTTTTTATTTGCCTCTTTACTTAATGAGTTTTTGTTCTTTACAATTAATGATTTTGTTGTAATACATTGTTGTCAATTGTTCCTTCAATAAATTAATTACCTATTATATTCTATTGAAGTTAATTGAATTCATTGTCTTATATTGTAATTGTGCTTTGGCAACACATATGAAATGTCATGCCAATAACGCTTATAGAATTAAATTTAAATTGAACTGAATTGAATTGAATTGAATTGAGAGAGAGAGAGAGAGAGAGAGAGAGACAGAGACAGAGACAGAGACAGAGACAGAAGTTGTTGAAAACTGTCGCTTAGTCAGTGACTTATGGCGTCAGACACAGATAAAAAAAGCTATCCTTTCACGTCGGCATAATGCGTGGCTGGTTGCTGTTATTGTTTAATGGCGCCCAGTGGCATCAGGAGGAAATGCAGTGGGACAACAATGAAAGTTAAGGGGGCAGAAGTCCAAGTATGACAGGTGGGAGGGGTGGTGAAACCCTCTTATTAACCCTGATATTTTTTTCCTAAACCCAACCATGTGCTTTTTTTTGCCTGAACCCAACCACGTGCGAGTGTTGGCAAAACGTAACCACGTGCATTTGTTGTTGAAGGAAAAAAAAAAAACACGTCACTTCACAGTGTGCACCAATGTAGAGTGTTTATTTTGAAAGAGACTGCATGTAAATTGTACATTTCCTGTGAAAATGAAAATGTATTTTGAAATCAGACAATGCATATAACTGAAATTGCCACGGCTTCATAGAACATCAACAACCACACACCCGGGACATCTTGCGCATCATAAGTGGGCGTGGAAAGTCCAGAACCAAACCTTGATACGTGACATGGTCGAAATGATAATGTGTTGATTATTCGCCTCATAAGTCAAGACACACTGCTCTTCCCTTTATGAAAGTACATAAGCTGCTTTTAATAATAAAATGTATCAGTATTGGTAATGATATTGATGGTTCTGGTGCTGTATTGTTATCTGATGGAAACCAAATTTTGTGCTATCACCCCCCCTTCCCATCATAGGGACTTTGAGCTGTTAACAGCCAATTCTCTCTTTCTACATATGATCATACAAAGAAGATTACTGTTTTTTTGTTGTTGTTTTTTGTCATATAATTTCAAATGTTTTATTTAAATATTGATGTTGGGGAGACAGGCAATACCTATTCAAAGAATTTGGGTCAAAATGGAAACAATTATGTATCATCTGCATAACATTGTGCTGTCAGCTAATGTTGGCAAATGCTCTTGTGTATAGAAGTCAGGGAATGTTCCCCTCACTGTCTGTGATACATATGCAGCCCTTCCAAGTATGAAGAATGAGAGACAGAAAAAAATATTTAACTGTTTAACACTTTATGTTGTGAATATTTAGTGTTCTTTCACATTAGTTAAAACAAAAAAAAAAGTAATATTTATGTAATTCATTGAAGGGCATTTTGTGAGTGATTCTCAGTGGTTAAGACTGGCAATGAAAGTTACCCATGGAGTTACTTTAGTAAATCTCTGGCACTTGTAGGTTTAGGTAAGCCTCCAGCCATGTGAAATGGCACACACACATTCACATAGTTTATACCAGGTATGTGCACAGATAGATCCCAGGTGGTGCTCAAGCACCTGCACTTTTGCCCTCTGTCTAGATGAGTGCCCTTTTTGCTTTTTTTTTTTTTTTGCTTTTTCTTTTTCAAATTTCATATTTTAGTTTTTAAATTTGGCCCATAACATCAGTTCTCAATTAAAGCAACACTTACCTTGTGAATTCCACCAGAAATAAAAACTCATAATTATACCATTCTCATATGGTTCTAAGAAAACTCTGACCGGTGTTGGCCGAGCGTCCTGTCTGTCTTCTCCTCTCCGACTGACGTAACCTCTCGCATAACCCCCCCCCCGCCCCCGAGTCTGTGGGACAACAACAGGATAACAGCATATATATATGACATCACAGCATCCAGTTGCTAACGGTTAGCCTACCGTAGCCTAATGTTGCCCGAGCCTCTCTTCCTTGTTTGTTGCCAGTCACCAGTACTATCTAACATCTAGCTTTTACCTTATATTATAAAACTCATCAGTCATCACTGACCCTGGATAAGTTTCACAACTCCGGGGTTGTGTTTGACTGTGCAGGACAGGTAACGTTATGTTTAGTTTGCCTCTAATATAACATATAACGTTATATATGACAATGCAGCATCCAGTTGCTAATGGCTAACATTAGCCTACTGTAGCGTAGCCTCTTAAACATTAACGTTATCTTCCTTGTGCGTTTCCACTTACTAGTAACATTAATGCTACTATCTAACGTTAGCAATGTAACCTTATTCTAAAACTCATCATTCATTACTGACTCTGGTTGAGTTTTAAAACTCCAGGGTTGCGTTTGACTATCTTGAGTGTAACGTTATGCTTGCTCTCTTCTTCCGTGTATCTAACGTTACCTTGCCAACGCCTACTTCTATCATAGACATAATGAGGACGTAATGGAGGAGGGGGCAGTAGGCCTTTGGAGGGAGGTGGAGTTGCAGGAGGAGGAGGATGGGACTTTGGAGGGAGGCGGGAGTTGTGGATGTTCAAATTTTTTCTAAGTGCTGTGTGAAATGCAAGAAAGGTAAGAGTAGCTTTAAATGCGTGTTGTATGCCCGACAACGGCATTTTTTGTTTTAATTCTGCAAGACTGCAACAGCCCCTGCCCCTCCCTCTTCAACATCCTTTATCACAGTCAAGTTAACACACACAAATCAAGTGCCCTGCAGAGCGGCATCATGTTTCCCTATGACCTGCCTTCATGGACAGCCAGGTCACGATAATGTTTACCTTAAGCCTTGACATTGTTTGTCACTGATGTGAAATTAAACTACTATTAAAACATCTCAATACAGCCAGTCTCATGTAGGCAACAACTCACCATTAAGCCCAACAACACAAACTAGCCTGGCATAAAATCACATCGTCTCCCTCCAGCTCTCTTTAAGATTCAGGTTCACCAACTGCCTGGTGCGAGCAGAGACAGAAAAACCAACCTTAACTTGAAATAAGGCTTCAGTATATAAATTTGACGTGTGGTTCAGTGCGACACACATTGTGCGCCAAGAGCACAGAGAGGAGGAGGAGCGTGGAGCTGCAGCCACTGCAGGCGGCTTCTCTGAGATTCTTTAAGAATATTTAAAGTGTTTTTAGAAGGTAATGATAAGAATTGATGTGTGACATCACAGCAGTTTTCTCTTATATACAAACTTTATTGCACATTCTTACATTACTTGGGTTCTGATGGAAAAGTAACAACAATGGAAGATCTAAAAACAAGGCCTGAAGAACCATGTTTTTAAGATACTTTTAATGAAAAAGAAAGCAAACTTCCCCCCAAAAAAGTCTCTTATCTTACTCTGTGGTTTTTATGTCTAACTCAAGAGCTCTTAAGTAGAAATCATCCTCAGTGTGTCGGTATGTCAGAACAGCTTTCTTCTCTGTACTTCCAGTACCATTCAAACCTCATTGCAGAACACGGTCCCTCATTTTTACACAGTAAAAGGTGTGTTGACTCAACAGTAAATCCGAAAAGTCGATCTACGGGAGAATAAATATCTGAAAGCAATACAGAATGCCTGAGAGTCTTCACCTAGTGCATGATATTCCATCATGTTTTCATTTTGAATCTGCAGCCTGAAATTTGCATTGTCCTTGACACAAATCAAAACCCTTCCACCATAAACTGATGCAGACAAAAATATCAGAATTCAGAAAATAAGGTGTTTGAGGCTCAAAATCTCCTGGGGGAGGACCCGCAGACCCATTCCATTCATGCCATTCATTTATATTTTTATTTATTCTTCACCTTTTCCACAAAATTTTACATACACAGGCTTGCACCTTCACTTTTTATCATGTGGGGCGTTCCATGAAAATCGAAGCCATAGAGGTCATTGTCTATGGGAAAAGTTAACAGGACATTTACTTTTGGAGCCAGGGGTGACCAAAATAATTCCTCTCACTTCACAACTGATAGAAACCAATGGGAGTTGGGGCTCAGTGCCCAAACAGAGTTAAGGGAATCAGTAGTGAGAGATGGACTGACACATTGTTGGTGGTCTTTTTATGCGATTTCTTGACAGTAACAAAAATATAGAATATCACAAGCCTTATCCTGTAAACATTGGATATTTTTAGTTATTAACACTCTGTGGTCAAATTCTCCAAACAACACAAGGAAAAAATTGTTTTGCCTTGAGTCTGAACACACCTCAAAACTTAGATGGTAGTGTAAATGTATTGTCTGTCTGCATGTGTTTGACTGGCAGCTGTTTGATGATGGACAATTCCTCTCACACAATACATGCTGGGATATGCTCCAGCAACCCACGAGCCTCACATGGGTGAAAAAGAATATAAAATTTGTAGACTTTTACCAAGAATTGGTGTGATCACTATGAACTTCTCCTGTAAAATCTCTTACTCCTTGCATCACACAGAGGGCTTAAGTCCACAAATGAATGGACTTCAATGTGCAGAGGGTCTTGGGAGACAGACGGAGACAGAGATCTATGTAGCTATGTCTCTCTCTGTCTGTGTGTGTGACCTTTAACCTCAGTTTCTCAGGGTGGCCGAGTCCGGGGTCATACTCTGGACACCACATACAATAGCAGTCTATAGATTCTATAGATTTATCGTGATTGATCCCTCTTACAATAGAGACTGATCTGTGGTGATCGGCTTCGCTCGCCTTCTGCTATGTCGTCCATTAATGTTGCTGGATGTGTTTTGGCCTGTAGAGCTTCAGAACATGACTGAGTGAAGATATCATAATGGTTCCAATAGTGTTAGGGACTAAGCATCCAGGATAGACACATTTTAATTTTGAACACGTGCATACTCTGACTGCACACTTGCTGGCGTGATTTTAAGTGTAATTGCCTAATGGTTGTATCAAAATGATGTAACATGTGAAATGCTTATTTGTGCTTCTAATCTAAGAAATCTGAATATTTTATGTCACATGTTATCCAGATAAGCATACATTCAGTTTTTTGAAGATAAGATGAGAGTAGGTGGAGAATGAAAGAGACTGAGCTGAAGAGTGTGTGAACCCAGTGATAATGCTGAAGATAGATGTGGTGGCAGCTATAGAGAGCACACAGAGGTCTCCATGCTGAGGAATCTAATGTTACCGTCTTTCACGGGAGATAAATGAAAAGAAATGAATCTGACAGAGTAAAGGGAGAGTAATGGCAGAAAATAACAGGCAGTGACTTGGTCACTGATGCTGGGCCTTTTGAATGGGAGCTGTCAATTACCTTTTTTACTCTTTTAACTTTTTAAAAAATAAATTTGCATGATTTGCATGCAAAAAATGAAAAATATCAATTCTTCCTCCTTCAACCGAAAAGTTTCCGTCATACAAATTGTTTGCATGAGCATATGAAAACAGATTACAAAATTACAAAAGCTAATGGAAAACTGAGACATAATAGAAATGGAGACTGTCCCGTAAAAAAAAAAAAAAGAAAAGAAAAGAAAAGAAAAAAAAGATGGAATCAGTCATGGCCAGTGTTGGGCAAGTTATTCTCAAAATGTAATATATCACATATTACTGGTCACCTTCATTTTAAAATAATAAGTTACTTTACGACATTACTCTCTCTGTGGAGTAAGAAGTTACTTATTACACTACTTTTGCATTAGTTTGATCAAAATGAGCTCAGAAGAACTAATGTTGATTTTAAATGGATGAGAGTCATGTTGTTTCACAGCAGGTAATCAAAGCACAGAAGCTTCAGTTTTTTACAGTTGATTTCAAATCCAGTGCTGCGCAGGTCTGACCCATTCATGCATTCACACACAGTGGTTACCACTTTGTATTAAAATCCCCTGCTCATATTAATAATAGTGTGATGATATAAAACAATTGAATAGCCTAGACTGTTTAAAATAAATGAGTATCCCTCGACACAGGGAGGGTCAGGCAGAGGATCAAAGTCTAATAATTATGAGATATGGCTCAATATTTGTGGGTCTGTGATATGAAACACAATAAACAAATGCTGAGGTTAGCACAAGAAACAGAATGGAGGTGTATTAATGGAAACACAATGAACAATTACCTGAAATCCTGTTGGTAATGCGTTATATTACTTAATGCTAAATCGTGGTAAATTACTTTTGTAGCGTGTTACTCCCAACGCTGGCCATGATAGGAAGCATCCCAAAATTTCATATGTTTGCGTTTAACTGACAAAGACCTCTTGATGTTTTGATCATGACTCTTGTCTGTCTGGAGCAAAGAAGGTTGAGCAATGTTTTTTCCAACCCACTGTCACTCCCTGGTCATCAAATCCTTTCACTTTTTCATGCCTCTCGGCATCTGATAGCAACGCACAGTACACCCTTTAGCATCTCTGTTACCCCTTTGTCACCAAAATTGTGAACGTAGGTTTTTTTATTCACGGGAAAACCTGCTTAAAATAGGCCTTGGACTCCTTTTGCCAGTACACCAGAGCTGTGTACATCCCTCTGCAGCAGAGGAGCATGCCTTTCTGTGTGTATGTGGGTTTTTCTGGTGTGTTTTATGCAGTGGAAAGGGGGTTTGAGTGACACACATTGTAAAACTTGAGTTTAATGTTGTGAAATGGTTGCGGTTAGGTTCAGGAAACAAAACTACTTGGTGAGGTTTAGAAAAAATATGTTTTGGTTTAAGTACACCTGTTATGTAACAATAACATAAAGTGACATAAATACATCACATGAGTGATGTCTGTGAGTGGCGACTGCATGTAAATTATTTGAAGTTACATTAAAGTAACACTGACTTTTGGTTTCACATTGATCGTGTGCATGTAAGTTATGCAACGGTATATTGAAATTAACGTTGACTCGTGGTTTCACTAAACTGCGGTCTTCTGGCTGAAAGTCTTGTTTTGTTTGATCTATCCACCTATGCAGATTTTCTCGCTCTTTATACTGCATCACTTGTTTTCAGCGCCAAGTATTGCTGCGGATGGGCTTACATTTAAGTTAGTTAAAAGCATGGTGCATCTCTCAAAGATGCTTAAGGGTGCCTTTGGTGTTGATGTTTGATTCCTGTTTCCTACAATGTGTCAATGAGTTTTTGTTAATTATTGTTCATTTTTGTCCTAATCAAACCTTAAAGGTATACTGTGCAGGAACTGCTGGTTACTGTTTGTTAACACTTTTGCCAGCAAAAGTGAAAGCCATCCCCAGATTCACTCTCATTCACTGTATTTGATGTTTTTGGCGTTGTGTGCATATTTTTCATGGCTTCATCTCGGATGTGTGCTGCACAGTTTGCCAACTTGTTGCCACCTTTTTATATAGTCCTGACCTCATCTGTGCATTGTGCCCAAAAAATGGCCTGAACACAGCAAAATAAGACAAACATTAGGAAAATACAGACAGAGGGGCAGAGTCTCTGCAGATACACCACCACATACAGTGGCATGCAAAGTTTGGGCACCCCTGGTCAAAATTTCATTCACTGTTAAACAGTTAAGTCGTTGGAAGTTGTTGTTTTTTTTACCTGTCTGCATTAGTCTTCGTAGCTTAGCGCCACAAAAGGGTGTAAGCTTTTTTATGAAGATTGATGCACTGTTAGTCTTGCAGTCAAGTATATTATACCCATACTGTGCGTGGTTGTGACCGTCACCCACCCTCCCTGGAGACTAGCCTATCAGCCTTTATTGGAAAAACTTCCTAATACGAGCCAGAGAGGGCCGTGATACACCATAGTGTGTTAAGGGGAGAGTAAGGGACAACCAGGGGGGGATTGAGGGACAGGTGCTTAAGTCCTGAATTATATAGCGACAGTGCATGCGGAGAAGAAGGAGAAAAAAAAAAACAGAGGAGAAACAGGCAGTGTAGCTGATGTATTGTGGCCTTGAGGTTGTTGTGCTCCATACAGATTACCAAAAATAAACAAATAAATGTATAATAAAGAGAAAAAAAGAAAACAAAAAAAAAACAAAAGAGAAGTCTATACTGAACACCAGAAATGTGAGAGTCCTGGTGATGGAGGAAAGCCTGATTGTGGAGAAGAGTTGCCAGCGCAGTGTGGTAGGTTTGAGAAGCAACTGAGCCCCTTTTGAGTGATCCCATCGGTTCTTTGCGATGCGTCACGGAGCTGAAGTATCGAACATGCATGCGAACCATCACCAGGGTCCAGGGCCAATGTCCCAGCCCAGCGGGGGAAGGTGGGCGGTAAAGCACCCCAAGGCCACAGGAGCGCCCAGACCCCACGCCCAGGGAGACCACGCAGGCCCAAGGAACCGGAGCGGCAATGGCCAGCACCCCCAGAGAGCCAGAGACACACCCCAGATGGGCAGGGCAGGGGCAAGTCGCTGGAAGTTTTTAATTTCAATCTTTTATAGTTTCAAAATGACAAAAAAGGAAAATGGCCTGAAGCAAAAGTTTGGGCACCCTGCATGGTCAGTACTTTGTAGCACCCTGTTTGGCAAGTATCACAACTTCTAAACACTTTTTGTATCCAGCTAAGAGTCTTTCACTTCTTGTTTGGGGGATTTTCACCCATTCTTCATTGCAAAGGCTTCTAGCTCTGTGAGATTCTTGGGCCGTCTTGTATGCACTGCTCTTTTGAGGTCTATCCACAGATTTTCACTTATGTTTAGGTCAGGGGACTGTGAGGGCCATTGCAAAACCTTCAGCTTGCGCCTCTTGAGGTAGTCTATTGAGGATTTCAAGGTGTGTTTAGGATCATTGTCCTGTTGTAGAAGCCATCCTCTCTTCATCTTTAGGGGGTCAGAATGTTTAAGCTTTGAAATTTGCATCACCTGGCCTTTCCTAACAATGATTACGAACAAGCCATTGTCCTAACAAGCTAACTACGGTCTGAGACCCTGGTAAAAGTTGTCTGAGAGCTCAAATGTCTTGGGATGCACAAACCTTTGCTTGGTGCCCCTTTAATTTTTTCACTCTTAAATTGTACAAAACAAAAATAATACACTAATCTTGCTTAAAAATGTTGAAAAGCATGTTTTAGCTTTAACTTTATTTGGAGATAAGTTTATCCTCTACTTACTTTCATAGTAAACGACATTTTGACCTGGCATGCGCAAACTTTTGCATGCCACTGTACTTCTTGTGGGTCAAATGATGAATGAGAGAGATTATTTCTTTATGTGTCTACACCAGTGTTGGCCTTGTTACTCTAAAAATGTAATACATTAGTCTTACTTTACTTATTTACCTTACTCGTTATATTATTTCTCCATTACACCCCATAAAATTGGTAATTGTGTATCTCCCCAAAATTCAGATGTGTGATCACATAATATAACAGATTTAACAGCGATGTGTAACAACTTTGGAAGTCACAGACAAATGATATCTTCCTGCTGAACGGGGCATCAGATCAGAAAAAGCAATATGTGTCTGTAATAACAAAGGATGTATTTTGTCGTTTTAATTGGAAGACTTGTCGTGCAGCATATAGTATCAATACAAAGATTCTATAGAAATGATCAGAGCTGTTAGTACCATATGTTCATAGAATTAGCTGCTGATGAAGTAGAAGTGCCACACAACAGACAGCGTCCCACACACCCTACAATACATGTGTGTGTGTTTGTATGTTAGGGGAAGGAAGGACGCTCCCAGTGGCTCTCAAGTGCCTCAGCCCCTTTTAAGTACTTGAATGGCCTGCTATCACGGCTATCAAGTCTGGACACCAGCACAGAGAACGGACCAGGGCTTCTTCTCAAAGAATCTGCCCTTCACCCCCCCACAACCAGCCCCAGACTCCTGTCCTAACTGGGGGGATGGTACTCTGCTGTGTTTCCACTGGGGGTTTAAAACTGAGGAATTTACTGCATCATGTTAGGAGACAATTGGTAGTGCTAACATTTTTTTTTTAAAGAATGCTTTAAGAAGTGTTTTGTGAATTAATTTGAAGCCAGAGGCAGTGTGATTGCTGTATTCTTTTTGGTAGTAAAAACGTGTGTAGTGAAACCATCCACTTGTGCTAAATCAAGAAGTCTAAGTCAAAGGCAGTTGGACTTGCCAAATTCATTTAAATTAAAGAGTCCTTTTCATTAGAGTTGAAACATCTTCAGGAATCTAAATCCATGGTGCTTTAGATGAGCACTTCTTGATATACTGAGTCTATGCTAACTTTATGCTAAATCATTATTCACACAATTAACTTTTCCAGGACACAGCCCAGCAATGCTTTCACAATATGTTCTGTTATGCTGTTAGCAGTTAGCAAGTGCGTAGCTAAAGAAATTAACCGTCTTCACACTGAGACATGTTGGACTATAATATGTTTACATGCTTTTTTTTTTTAAACCATGCCTAAAAACCCTTATATTGTTTTTATTTCTGTAAAATGAGATACTGGACAAAGTGGAACTCAAATTGCAGTTGGTGGGAGATCTGTTTATCTTTTGATGAAGCGAACCTAGCAGTTTACCATTTCTCCTGTAGTCTTTCTTAGTAGCCTCTCTCTGTTTTTAAGCTGGGCTAAACATTCATCTTCTTGTCTGACTTTGTTCATTTCGTTTTCATAGCTACCACACCCAATTGAACACCAAAGGGCACCTGTTAGCATGTTCTAGCTGCAGCAACTGCTTTACTAATAAAATGCTAACAATATGGAAGCTGAGGGATACGATATGTCTTTTCTTTCCTTACATGTGGTCAGAAATGCCTGGTAGAAAACAAGTATGTAAAATTTCAAATCCTTAAAGCATGCCTTTCACACACCTCTAAATCTTGACAAGTCTGCTACTGACCCTGAACCTAAATCAGTATCATCACTGTTATAAATGGTACAATGTGAATGTAGCTGAGAAGAAAGAGTTGAAAGAAGAGAAAGAGATGGTTTCCCCATAAAAGCTTTCTAAACCGAGGGTACAAACACAATAGACCATGATGAAAAGATGGATAGAGTAATTGTCCTGTTAAGTGATCCGAAAAGACAGGGTAGGGAGGGGGTGGAGGGTGTAGAGTGGATGGCGGTGTGTGTGTGTGTGTGTGTGTGTGTGTGTGTGTGTGACACAGCACACTGAGAGGCCAAGGGTGCTAACAAGAGGAAAACCCCAAGACAATACACTCCTCAATGGGTGCCCCTCACTCTGTTTCTACCCCCCATAGACATAGAGAAGAAAAGTTTAGACACCAATCTGTACTTACTCCTGATCTGCTGCAGTCAACTGGGGTCTGCTACAACTATGACCCAGTTTAACAGATTAGCCTATATATAAGTACACTGTTTGTTTTCTTTTTCTCTATGTCTTTGTGAATGAAATTATTGCCTGAAGTGATTATACATACCTGATGGCCACTTTATTAGGTACACCTGTAAGATCTCATGCAATCCAATACAACAGCTCAGCTAGTAATTCTGACTTGACACAGATAATAATGTTTAAATTTAACTGACATTGTTTGCATTCATTTAATTACAGTATGCAAAAGTTTTGGCATCCTGGTCAAAATTTCGTTTTCTGTGAATAGTTAGTAAGTAGTAAGTAAGTAGGTTGTAAGTAGAAGATGAACTCATCTCCAAAAGGCATAAAGTTAAGGATGAAGGCTCTGCGTCAATGTAGAGCCTAGGCCATAACTTATGCCGAACCTGATGTGCACCTCCACAGAAAAGTAACTACATGTTGTGGCAACGCAGACCTCTTGTCTATTTTTGTAAGCTGAAACCATTTTCCTCAGTGGAAACAAAGCTTTTATTTACTTTAATTTAACAGATAAGAAACAATAAATTGTGTAGATAATAAAGCCTCCACAAAAATTGTATTTTAAGTCTTGTGTGTGATTTATCCTTCGGGGACTGACACTTCGGGATTTATCATGACTTCGTATGAGCAGAGGAAATCACAGCTCATTGCTAGGCTAATTTATACAATGTAAAATGCCACAGGCTTTTGCCAATAACGTTAGCATGTTATATTTGTTTGGAAAACATGTTTAGTATAAGACAGTTGTTCTGTCGGTGAACCTTGTGAGTTGTAATAGAGTCAAATTTTGTAAGGGTACCTTTGTTACATGTTGCTGTTGTCTCTGGCTTCATATGAGAAGAGGAAAAGTTTGCTGGCCGCGTTATTAATTTATACAATGTAAAATGCCATAGACTTGTGCTAATAACGCTAGCATGTTGTAACGGTGGGGGAAATGTGTCCAGATAAAGACAAGTGTTTGTCTGTGAATGCTGCAAGTTCTAGTGAAGCCAGTCTGTGTACTTGTGTTTTAAATTGTCTTCATTTAGCCGTGTTAATGTGTGTTTAATGTGTGTTTTGAATCAACTGAACTTTACAGCACTTCACAGAAACCCCGCCACCGACCAATGTTTTGGAGGTTTAACTGCAGAGTGACACAGACACACCACCGCATAAATATAAATGCTTACAACGGTGTAGGTGACATGCATAGGCTACAGCGTAGGATCTGCTGTCCAAGTATAAATCCCGCTTAAGATGTACTTGCTTTTGGTTCATTGGTTCTTAGGGCTGTAACGGTTTATGTACTCATTACAAAATGTCACAGTATGGGATTCAAGGATTGGTGCATGCAAAATATATAGTATTTAGTTTGTAGTACTTTTAGCTGCCCAGCAACAGGTGCTAAGGTTAGCACAACAACCTAAGCAACCGACTGTACAAGTCAGTCACTCTATGGCCCAAATGAAAGGGCAGAGCTGGAAGAGGCTCAGATACACCAAACCGACTTCAGACAACCAGTGGCAACAAAAGCCCCTTGCTGCATCTCTTTACATCACCTGTGTCTGCCAAAAAATTGCACATGACCACACCACCTAGACTTCAACCGACAGCCAAGTCTTCCAATACAAACTACAAAATGCGTTGTTTGTCCACGGCTTCTAGAATGACACAAAACATTTTCTGATTTAATGCTCTTTCAGCAACATCATTTATCCATCTTCCAAAACCGTCAATCTGTTTGATGATGTGAAAACACTTTGATCAAGGTTCTGTTGGGTAAGTTGGTTAGGGTTAAGGAAGATCATAGTTTGTGTTTTGTCGACCCATCCCTCCACCCTAACCTCCTCCCTTTGCAGACTTTGTCTCTCTATGATAATGTCAACCAACTTCCTCCTTTGCTTCCGACAGACAAAACTTGACTGGATTAGAGGAAAGTGTGATTGAATGACTAGGTCAGACATGTATTGGCCTAGACACAGGTGACATGAGGCAATGTAACAGTCAGCTTTCATCACTGCTAGTTTTTGATATTACTTTGGTGTGTCTGGGACCTTTAGGAGTTGGAGGAGACTAAACAGAGCTAGTAGGGAGTGAATATAACATTTCCATTCATCAACTGGACACAAACACAACTACAATTGAACAGTAATGCTGTTCTGTTGTTTGCTGTACAGATTATAAACCCCTGAGGGAAATTTGTGAAGTGTGATATTGGGCTATATACAGTAAAAAGAATTAACTTGACACTACTATTACTATTACTGTTACTATTACTTATGCTTTGAATATTATTGCTGCCATTTCCACTGCTGCTTCTAACCATAATATACTAATGGAAGTCACAAGAATGGGAGGAAGGAAAAATGCTAAAATACGTAATCAGGTGTTTCATTTCTATGACTCCAGGTTACTCAGTATACTATTAAGCAAGTCTAAAGTTGATATGAATTGCAATTATTAAATCTATGAGATAATGTAAGATTGGACCCACACTGACTCGAGTGTTGCTGATATTAAATAAAAGGCACATTTAGTTTCGAGAGTTTGAGTTTTGAGAGTTTTGTCTGTTATATTGTGTCTCCCCTGAGTTTGATGTTTTTGATAAAGTGCGCGAAGGGGCCTCTCCCCTCCCTCGCTGTAGTTCAACCCAGCAGCAAATGGCAGGTCAGGACAGGAGGGGGTGACCTCTGACCTTTTGTCTCTCTCTGTCCAATCCTTGACAGCCATGAATCAAGGAGTTGAGAGAGATGCATGGTTGGAAACCCCCTTGTACCAGCCCTCCACTGCACTCTTTTTACTCCCCTCCTTCCTTTTTCTGCTTCTCCCCACCCCTCTCATGTCACATTATTTCCATTTTCCCTCTCACCTCTTTCTCCCCTGTCTCAACCTCTTAACAACCCCCCAACACCACCCCCTTCTCCTTCTATTTTCCCAGCTAGAGCATGTGGTAGAGTTTGCCTGCACTGGGTTTTTGAATAAAGAAGAATTTGATTTCTATAAATCTTCTGAAACAGTGCTTAAATCATGAAATATCAAAAGTAGTCTCAGCTGAAGCCCACATGGATACATTCTTTTAGAGTGAGCAGCTGTTTTAGACATAGGGGCCATGAGGATAATGCCTTGATAACTCCCCCCCATTTTTATGGATTGCATGTTAGTCTGGAAGTTTAAACTTGTGTCCTCTCACGGAGTTGGTGATTAAAACGAAATTTTTGGCTGTCAGAAAACTGATCTGTGGTCAGAATGTTTACTTACAGCACAGCTACACTCACAGAAAACTGAGCCTCTTACCTGGGGTTCTGTGGGGATCAACAGATGTGACCGGCGGCTGGTGGCAGCTCGCTCTGCTGTTGTTTAGCGGCTGACAAGCAGAACTATAGCTGCTAACAACCACCATTTAAACTAACAAACAATCCATTCAACAGCTCCACCATCCACAGTCAGACACTAGCGGCTAATTATTCACTGTTGAATTAGAGCTCACAACTTATACCAACAGCTGACCCTTCAGTGTGAGTGGAGGGTAGTGAAACATCCTGGTGCGGACTACTTACTAACATTAGAAGGAAGCACAGACATTATCTGCTTCCTAGTTTAAAACAAACATCTAATATGTTTCATAAAATTATTTATCATTCTGTTCTCCTCTTCTTTTGAATGTCCAATCGTCCACCACTAACATTATCATCCTGTCTGAAACATAGATTTAATATTAGTTTTTATTATCAAAATCTATTTTTAGCTTGTCAATGTCTTGTCTTTGTCATAGAAAAAAAAGTTGATGATAATAATTAATTAACGACATTAATGACATTAACATTGGGGAGGGAGCCTAAGATCTAAGACTTTCCCTCGAACATATCTGTAATTTTACGGCATTTGGCGTCACTTTGTCATGTGATATCAGGCAGAGATCCTACCATCAGATTAAAAGCAGGCAGAAAGGGATTAACCGTCTGCAGGTCTGAGTGACTGTAGTTTCCCTGTGTTGTTTTCACTTTGTTTTACACACTCAGCCTTTTAAACACTGGCCTGAACCTGCTGACCAATCAGCTAGCCAGGTCAACGCTCTAAGAATATAGGGCTTGTGTCGGTCTGTCTCTCAGCAGGCTGTAGGGCCTTTTACCATCATGTCCCATACCTCTGAAATAATCTGTTGAGGCCTTTAAATCCAAACTTAAAAGTCATTTCTTGATTACCTCGGGCTTGTTCCTGCTGCCATTATCCTCCCAGCAGGTCAGACTCAGTCTCATTTGATCTACAGTATTAAGCCTAGTATTCTAGTCCATTTAGCCTCTCCTCTGTGTGTTTATGTCTCTTATCTGTGTGTAACTCAGCAACACCTGAAGTCCTCACGGATCAATATTCTTCATATATGTTTATAATCTATCTACAGTTTTGCTTATTGTGTAGGAAGGATCACACCTAAGTTGCTTTTCCTGAGGATTCTTCTAATGTTTTACTCATCACATTTTTAGGGGGAGTTTTTCTTAATGCAAAATGTGCAGCTGGCATTTTATTTATTATTAATTTAGTGTTTATTTGTTTTAACAATTTTAGTGTGCTCATTCCTGGTACTCAGATAGTGGTGGTGATGAGGTCATACTTCACTAATGGAGTTGTAGCAAAAGTGCAACATGGCCTGTTTGCAGATTGGCTTTAACCATATTTTTAAGTTAGTCGTGTTTTTGTTATTTTCATGTGTAATTAAGTGGGAGGAGTCATTTTGGGCATCATGAAAGTTAAAATCTGGTTTATTTTCACACAGACAATGTAAGCTGACTTGTGGATGGAGCACTTCAATGAAATCAGTACAAAAGATGTACACTTCATGTACACATCAATGTGAAGCTGCCATCAGTGTGTTCATATTTCGTAGTACTCATCTCAAATGAATAATGAGCACTGGCAGTGAGAGGTGACACTTATTCAAGATGGCAGATGTTTTAAAATGTTAATGTGGTTGGAGAAATGATGACACCTTTTCATCAGACAAGAGATTACTGTGTAGTTATGTCATTATGGACATTGTTATGCAACAGTCCATATGCATATGCTCCTTATCCATAATCCTTAAACAACAGGATATCCTTATGGGATTAACACTGAACAACATATGGCTCATATCCTGCACACACACACACACACACACACACACGCAGTCCATAACTGGTGATAAGCACGGCCCCATTTTCCTAAACACTGGTTCAATAATGACTGGTTCCTCTTGGCCCACTTACAGAACAATAGGCAGACTAAAGGTCACGTACACAAGACTGTGGGAAGAGGGTGAAGGCTGAGGGATGGATGAAGGGGGCTGGGAGGTAGAAGATGGGAAGAGATCTGGGGTTATAACTTAGGAGCTCAGGCGATGGAAGAAGAAATGATGATGCTGATATTAATCATAATTGTCTGTAGATATTAATGGTCCAATTGTTTTAGTGAACCTTTGACCTCTCTTCTAATAGCACCATTAGGCAAATGAGTCTCCTTCACCAACATACTGATGCATTTGGCTGCATTTCCACAAACTTTGCTGGAGACTAGGGATGTCAGTTTTGGTTAATTTGCTTATGAAAGGCCAACACACATTAACTAGTAACTAACTTTTTTTTTTTAATTGTTGGTTGCTGTTCACACTGACTTTTTGCAAATGAACCAAGAGGAGTAAACATAAAGTTCTACTGACTGACAGGTAACTCGTTGACAGTTTTGGTGTTTGTCATCCTGCATCATCAAGAGGAACCAGTCATCATCAGGACCCATGTTGGGAAATCAAATTCTGGTGACTGACAGAAGTTTATGTAGCAGCACTTCAATGCCTCTAAAGTGTTTATATTCATGTCGTGGTTTCACAAAGGACTCATTGAGAAATAACTGACTGTAAGCATTATTAGGAGGTTATTATTAGACTGCAAATCAATGGCATGTTATGAATAATAACTAACGTAGAGACAGGATGAAAAGAAGGCGTCTTGTACAGTAGTGATCTGGGGCTTAATACTGTGGGATCACTGTCACACACTTTTTAATGGACCTAATGAACAGACAAAGTACACAGAGTCGGATACAATGATGGAAGATTTAACAGCTTTTTAGTCAGGGAAAATACCCTCACTGGTGTGCATATGTGTTACCATGGTTACATGTTGTATTAGCATAAACAGGTTATAGGCCTTTATCAGGATCAGTTATGAGATCGCGGACAGATTTCACAGTCAGCAGATGGATTTATTATTGGTTTAGCTGTTGCTAAAATCACATATCTGCCATCATAAAATCCTGTGGTTGGTTCGTTTTCTTTCATGAACTGCACCAGAGTCTGTTTGGAAGTGGAGCGAGACCTGCCTTTTCAACCAATCTCAGTTCGGTTGTTGGATCCACATCAAGGTTCAATTGATCACTTTCACACCAGCCCAAAAGAAAAGAAAGTTTGTTTTAACCGAACCGAACGGTTACGTGAGAAAGCACCCTTGGTCTGGCACGTCACTAGCTGACTCAGTGAGCTCTAGCCCTGCATTTCAAAGCTCTGTCCATTTAGAGGTGGTGAAATTTTAATGTTTTGTGATGTAAATGTTCTTTTCATTTTCTGTTGGCTTTGCTGATAAGACAGCCAGCCAGCTGTGCTAAAATGTGGAAACATACCGACTGCCCAGTCTCCAGTCTCCATTGGTTCTTTGGCCGTTCTGCACTGCGCACCACCATGGGTCGGGCGAGCTAACGTTAGCTGGCTAGTGTTGTAGCTCACTCAGCGATTACAGCTGGTAATGTAGTCCCAATGGCAGACTGCATTGATGCGGAAACATTGTGAGTAAGTGGCATTATTTTGAACTGCAAACCCCTTTTAGCATCGTTTACTATGTTAGCACCACTAGCTGTGCTGACACTGCTAATGGTAGTACAAAAATTGACTCAAAAGTGACTGCTTACTCACACACTCACAATGTTTCCATAGTAACGCTCTTGGGTTTGGACAGTGTTACTAGCGGTGGCTGAATGAGTGGCATTGCTAGCTCCTCCTCCTTTCAGACCTGGCTGGTGTGCAGTGCAGTAAACTGAAGAGCAGCCAAATTAACCTGTTTGTGTGTAACCGGTCAAACGTATTCTCAACTGTTTACATCCCTACTGGAGACATTCATGCTTCCCAGAGGTAAATAATTTCGAAACACTCATAATGTTGGGTATGTTTTCACCCTGTTTGTGCCATTTTACAAATGCTGAAACCCATCTGGCTGCTTGTGTTTCTTGACCTGTCAGAATTGTTTTCAGTAAAGTTGTTGTGTTCCCAGATATAAAAAGGGATTATCCTTCAATATTTTCAAATTAATACACCACTTTCATTTGTCTCTATTGCAGTTAGCTGCATTTTGCATTATAGTTTTTGTAGCCCACGCAAGCTAATGTAGGCTACAATTTGAGTACAACTGAGTACAAAGTACTCCTTGCATTTAAACAGAACATCTGCTTTAATTGTTAATGTCTCGTCATTGAATATGATGCCAAACCCACTTTTTAAAGTGCAGTATCTCTGTCTCTACTGCATGCTTCGTCTTGTTTTCTTAATTTAATTTTATGCAATGAATTTTCATGCCGTCTGTTTTGCAATGTAAATTATTTCTAAGTGAACTTCACAGTTGAGAGTGTCTGGATATAAATAAGCCATAAGTTGCAGAGATAAAAGTAAGGGTGAGAGGGATGCATTGGTATGAGTGGGAGAGAAATTAAGTTCAGTGTGCACAGGAAATCTGTCGGCGTGTATCCTCTGAACTTGTGTTATCTCATGTTATCAGTCCACTGTAAATAACCTCTATTCATAAAACAGTACTGTTTTACATGGCTCACCAGAGCTAGGGTGTGTTTGTGTGTGTGACTGTGATATACAGACCGAAGTTTAAAGACTGAGCACACTTTAAACCTGCTGGTTTCCTGTGGCCAAGCAGGAAGCCCATATATGGAGCTCCTTTGCATTTTTTAAATCACACCTTCTTCTGCTTTTTAATACACACTAATCATCAATTCTGTATACAGTGAATTTATTAATGACAGGAAACAAACACATACCGCAACTGCTGGTTGATCTGAGTTTACCAAATATATGAAGTTCTTATGTTTGAATTGATACACACTGCTCCAATATAAATTTAAATTATTCATTACACAATCAAATGATCACAAAACACACAACACAATTATCTGCAAGCAGCCTCTAGAATCTGCCGTCCTCAGTACGTAATGTTCCTTAATGTACCCCTAATGTTAAAATGCTTATGTTAATGTCGTGTCACGGGATCACCAGAATAGGATTAATCATGTTGGGACCAAGTGGCACCCTCTGGGTGCACATCCTCCAATGGCCACTTGAGGCTTGCTCCAGAGGTCAGTCAGTCCCCATAAATTAACGTGTTTACAGCCTGGTATAAAAAACAATTTTAGTCTCTAATTTCCTTGTGACAGCTGCATGGGCAATGAAGGAAGAATCACCTGTTGAAGTTATTTATTGCTTTAAGTTATGGTGGGTGCCATCTATTGACAAGTCGCTACCAGGGCTGCAATGTTGGTTAGGTAACATAACCATAGCGTTTATCTAGAGTCACAGAGTATAAGCGTAGCCATGGCCATCACTTTTTCAGTTCATGAGAGTTTCATCCAACATTTTGGTCACCTAATAAAGCATTTGGCTGTATGAAAGGATCCTCTAAGGAGTCAAATGTTTTTCTGGTGTACAATTTGTTTTAATGGTTTTAAACTTTTTTTTTATTTTGACTTTTTTCCCCCCCAAAAAATAAAGCATTATCACAGTTAGCCATAGCTGTGGACGCACTGTGCTAAGCAAGCTAGCAGCTAGCATTAGGGTTAGCTCCATCATCTTTTCCAATGTAGTAACTTCTGGCTTCAAAAAAACAAGATGGCGATGGCCAAATGCCAAACTCGACACTTCAAAACCAGGCTCCCAGGAAGGGCGCTGAGCTTTAAAGGCAATTTTTGTAGTGGACCAACAGTGTAATTATACCGACAAGTGATGCCCTGCAGCAGAACAGATTTTTCCCGTTGACTTGGTGAAAGAGACGTTTGTAAATTAGTGGATACATTTTTTTGAGCGTCACAGCCCCCATGAAATGACTCATTTCACTACCAATATTTAATCCATTCAGTCTGATAACATTTCAAAAGTCTAGAAGAGCTCCACGATTCAATCATTTTATCCCAATGCAAGTTAGCAGAGTGCTTAAACGGAATTTAGCTGTTTCGCCAATGGAAGTTAGCCACGCGGCTGCACTCTTCAGGGCTTGATCACTTTAGGCTTGCTTGTCCTGTGGATGTGCTAATATATTGCTCTTAAGAGAGCTACAGTATGCAAACCTTTATTTCCATTCATTGCAAGAGAGGTCAGTAAAATTAACTTAGTCTTCCAACCATCATTAACCTTCCAGTAACAAATAGCTACATGTGTGAAGCATTTTTGAAATATGAAATCCCATGAAGGCAAATCTCTGAAAGGGAAATGAAATCTGTTGTATTTTCTGATGAATATACCTAAAGTATTTTTCATGCTGTGTCATGTCTTACAATTAGACATATAGCCCTACATACAAGCTTGCAGGAGTGTAGGAATGTTTATCTGTGTACACAATCAGGTGCACAGATATGCTGATACTTTAACACACACACACACACACACACACACACACACACACACACACACACACACACACACACAGGTGATGACAGGTGGGGAGATTAAAGTGAGCATACTGAGTATGTGTTCAGTGGGCCACACCTACAGCCTCAAGGTTACAGAGGCAGTAGGTCTGTTCACTAACAGTGTTGGGCAAGTTACTCTCAAATTGTAATATATCACATATTACTAGTTACCTTAATTTTAGAGTAATAAGGTACTTTACAATATTACCATCTGTGTAGAGTAATACGTTACTTATTACACTACTTTCGCATTAGTTTGACCAAAATGAGCTCAGCAGAACTAATGTTGATTTTAAATGAATGAGGGTCATGTTGTTTCACAGCAGGTAATCAAAGCACAGAAGATCCAATTTATTACAGTTCATTATCAATCCAGTGCTGCGCAGGTCTGACCCATTCATGCATTCAAACACAGTGGTTACTACTTTGTATTAAAATCCCCTGCTCATATTAATAATAGCATGATGATACAGATCAATTAAATAGCCTAGACTGATATTTATTAATAGCCTTGGAAACAGGGAGGGTCAGGCAGAGGATCAAAGCCTAATAATCACGAGATATGGATCAGTATTTGTGGGTCTGTGATATGAAACACAATCAACAAATGCTGAGGTTAGCACAACAAATGAAATGGCGTGCAATTAAGTCACTATAACGAGTGCAAATTGAAGCACCCGAGCTGGAAGACCCACCTGCCAGTTCTCGGTCAGCTACAGCAGCACTGGAGAGAGATATCCTTTAGAACAGGACTGTGTACTGGCGTTGCTCTGCAGTCGTAGGCAATGTGAATGGAAACACATCTATTCTATCATCACCTAGATTTGCCCATCACTGGGACAAAGAAAAAACAAACTGCAGGTCAGTTCCTTATCATACTGATTTCAAGCAGCCTCAGGATACGGAAGCAGAACAGGATACGTCGTAGACGTTGCGGGTGTATTACAGTAATGGAAACACACTGAACATGATAACGCACAGTCCCAGATGTGCCCATCACTGGCACCCTTCTATAATCTAGCGTGTAATGACATGACAACACACAACAACCTTCGGGGGATAATTTTCTGCTGGTACACTTGCTGGTTTGGATGTGGATAAATGAAAAATAAAAACAATAAACAGTTTATTTCTGATGATAACATTGTACATTGTAAATGTAATATTATCCGAAGTCCTGTTGGTCACGTGCTGGATTACTTCATTGCTGCTTAACTGTAATAAACACTGAACAACAAATAGATTTTTATGTGAATGTAGAATATGTACAGTGCTGATACTTGGCATCAGTGCTCTGACCTTGTCTATCTCCTCAGGGAAACACTAAGTTCAGCACAGCAGGGAGAGATTATGTTAACTTTCCCCTCAATGCAGGTGGGGCTTTTATGTACACAGGAGCATCATGTTATGTCCATGTTACCTTTTCAAACACTGATAACTGGTCAGACTGATGATTGATTGCATGATTGCATAAACAGAAATTTAAAGCTAAGCAAGACTGATTGACTGTGTATATACTGTATGCACATGATATCACTGTGTTGCCAGAATTGTCTTTTAAGCAAGTCACTTGGCTGTATAGTTCCTCTTGTGTAGCAGCTCAGTAGCAAATGAATGTAGTGTTTTCCCCCCACCTAACTTTTCCCCTGAGGGTGCCCCTCTCTCGGCTCTTTGTTGTGTTAACGCAGACGTGTGGGCTCGTGGAGCAGCTGAACACTGAGAGGACAGAGAAGAAAGCCTATCAAGCCTTCTCCCCTCACCACAATCACAGACAATGATGCCAGCTGATGCCAGCTGCCTGCTTGGCAACCAGCCTGGCTTGTGGCATGTCATTTGGAGGAGGAGAAGTTTTATAGTTGTCCACTGAACCATAGCTGGGTTTGCCTTGCTGAACAGGAGGCTAACTGCCTGTTTAATAAGTGTGTGTGTGTGTGTGTGTGTGTGTGTGTGTGTGTGTGTNTGTGTGTGTGTGTGTGTGTGTGTGTGTGTGTGTGTGTGTGTGTGTGTGTGTGTGTGTGTGTGTGTGTGTGTGTGTGTGTGTGTGTGTGTGTGTGTGGAGGAAAGGCATGGGAAAAAGAAATCTGCAGTCCATCACAATGCTGGGGGACATGCTTGATAAGACACATTAATTTTATATGACGTTATTCAGCTGATTATGAAGCAGGCCATGCCACCCGCTGAGGCTCAACAAGCACCAGCATCCTCTGACGCCAAGCGCTCCCTTCTCCCTCTTCTCCTTCTCAGAGACACTTCTCCTTCTGCTGAGGCTAGCTGCCACCCTCCTCTGACACCACTACTACCATCATCACCGTGTTCAGCATCCCTGTTGTCCAGATTTAACTTTCACATCATCACTGTTGTTTCCTCTCTAATAATTATTATCATCATCAACCTTGTTGTCTTTCAGTGTAATAGATCACTGTAAGCCGCCTCCAATGTTTTTTCCGTAAATTTGGCAGTACATCCAACCTGCCTCATATCTGCAGATCTCGGTAACCACACCTCCACATCCAGTGTCTTTACCTGCAAGATCATCTGAGAGCAGCCACCTGAACCGCTGATGCAACATCTGGTTTGCACAACCAAAGAATTTCTGCACAAATCGTCAGAAACCGAAGCTCATCTGCACGCTCAGTGTCCTTACCATGGTCTTGACCCGACGTCATAACTGACTTGTGTGGTTGTGAGGCTGGTTGGATGTATGGCCAAATTCAGGGAAACAACATCTTATGGTATTATTATTATTATTGTTGTTGTTGTTGTTGTTAACATTCTACCCACACTTGACCTGTAAATTGCCAGCTTTATGCACTGTAGTAGCACAACTGACCTACCCATTTGTACCTGCACACATACCAGTATGTATATTTTTTTATTTCATCCTGTCCATATTACACTTGATTTATTTTATGACAACTGTACCACTGTATTATACTTTAAATGATATTTATTTTATTTTATTTTTTATTCTTGTATATAACCTCTGCACTGTGTTATATCTCGTCATGGATATGTTTTGCTTTACTTACATTTTTCAGCTTTCTTTTTTACATTCATTAGCACTGTAGGAGGGAGCAATTGCTTCCCTGTAATTGTTGTGCATAATAAGTTTTAAAATAAAATCAAGTGTTATTAAGGAGGTTGGGGCAGAAGAGTTGCACATATACAATGGATAAGTTGGCCCTCTCCTACTCACAGACAAAACTGTTACCACTGTAACTGTAAAATATTTATCTAACATTAACAAAAGTGTAAATAATATACTGGTGTTATGTTCGAGCCAGTGACAGAGACAGTATTTAAGTATGAGGACCTGTTGCTTTATATTTGCACATCCTTCAAACTTACATTTTTCCTTTTCACTACATTCCAAGTTATTATACTGTAAACCAATTTTCCTCCTTTCATTGTTGGTATTGCATTTTAGTTATTTTCCTTTCTGGGTATCAAAAACAAATTTCCCATTAAATTCTTTCCATTTAGAATTTATTATGTAGATATTCTCGCTCTATGTTCCTCAGCATGTCACAGCAAACTCTTTCTGTGTCACTTCTTACCCATGTGATGCCTCTACCCATCCAGCTCAAGCATTCTGCTTTTCTCATACCCATCATCTTTCTTTTTTTCTCAGCCCATTACCCCACGGTTCAAGCCAAGCTGTGTTGTCTCTTTGTTTCCCCTACGCTTCGATCGATCTGACATGGCCCGGCCTCCAGCAGCATAATGGCCATCAAGATGCACAGGAACTCAGTACAAACTGACTGGCTTAAACAATACAGCAACAATACCATCAAATAAGGACAATACAAGCCAGACAGATTTCATTGAACAATGGTGTATGGTACTCACACACACACACACACACACACACACACACAGAGCATAGCTCACAGACTCAGTGAAGTAGGCCAAATGATGCTTTGTCCATCAGATTAAAGTTATTTGCATTTCACACATCATGGATCTAATAATTGATTTACAGCTGGACATCAAAGTTGGAAGTTTTGAAAAAGTTTTGAAAATTATGATATTGTCTTTAAAAAAGATTATGTTGCAATTTCAGCATATAAATAGACAGGAAGATGAAGCTTCACAGATAAATGTTCAGATAGCTATTGTCCTCACATTGGATGGTGAAGGTTTAGCTAAAGTTGTCTCACTACACTGCAGTTAGCTGTTAATGAATGGATGGATGAATTTACAATTTGTTTGATATGATGTGACATAAACTTAAAGAAACTTGTGTTTCAGTTTGCTTTATCTCTCAGATGATGAAACAGTATCTTTGTGTTGTCATATCAGAACACTAAGTCACTATTGTGAGTTGAGTGTATGTTACCAGTCCTTACCAGTCCTTAGATTATCCTTGGATTAGTATAAAAACAGAAGGCACAAAGGATTGTGCAGGATTACATCACAATGGAACATCCTCATCTGCAGAGACAGCCAGCATCCAAACCTCTGCTAACTGGTAAAGGATCTGATTGTGACACTAAATCAGTGTAATAAAAAGCCCCCAGCAATATGCTGATTAACCACATTTGTGTCCTTTGAGACAAATAATAGGGAAATAACTGGGAAAAGAAAATTAAATTTTTCAGCTGCTGTATTTGTTTATGTGCAGTTTGTTACAGAAACAGCGTCATTTTTAAAACCCCAGTTCTAAAAAAGCTGTGACACTGTGTGAAACGTGAATGAAACAAAAAAAAAATGCAATGATTTGTAAATCCTTTTTGACCTATAGTCAGTTGAAAACAGTACAAAAACAAGACATTTCATGTTCAAACTGATAAACGTCATTGGTGTTTGTAAATATACACTCTGAATTTTTTGAAAACAAAAACAGTTGAATAGGTGCAACAAAAGACTGGGAAAGTTGAGGAATGCTCAAAAAAACGGCTGTTTGGAACATTCCACAGGTAAACAGGTTAATTGGTGACGGATGTAAGCATCATGAATAGGTATGAAATGGGCATCGTCAAAAGGCTCAGGTGTTCATAAGCAAGGATGCTCACTTTTTGAAAAACTGCGTGGACAAACAGTCCAACAGTTCAAGAACAATGTTTCTCAAAGCATAGTTGCAAAGACTTTATGGATTTCACCATCTACAATCTGTAATATCATCAAAAGATACAGAGAATCTGAGAAATCTCTGCATGTAAGAGGCAAGGCTGAAAACCAACACTGAATGGCTGTGACCTTTGACCCCTCAGCTTGCACTGCATTAAAAACTGAATTGATTGTATTACTACATGGGAACACTTTGGAAAAACATTGTCAGTAAACACAGTTAATTGCTGCATCTACAAATGCAAGTTCAGACTCTACCATGCAAAGTGAAAGCCATATATTAACAACATCCAGGGCCCTTGCTCATCTGAGATGGACTGACACAAAGTGGGAAAGTGAGCTGTGGTCTGACCGGTTTCACATTTTCACATTTCAGATTGTCTTTGGAAATTATGGATGTCATGTCCTGAGGGCTAAAGTGGAAAAGGACCATCCAGATTGTTACCAGCACAAAGTTCAAAGCCAGTATCTGTGATGGTATTGAGGTGTGTTAGTGCCCATGGCATCATGGGTAACTCTCACATCTGTGAAGGCACCATGAATGCTGAAAGGTACATACAGGTTTTGGAGCAATATACTGTAAAACTTCAATTAGTAGCCCCGGCTATTATTTGCTTAAATCACTGAAGTCAACAGGTTTATATTTGGGACAGGCGTCTATATGGGACAGGCCTCTACTTCCTAACACGCAAAACCGCTGCTCAGTAAAAATGGGAAAACTCTCAAATTGTTTATTTTAATCAGAATAAACATCACTTGTATAAAGATTAGGCTTTGAATAACTTATTAATTACAAATAATTCATTTAATCTAGCTCCAACAGAGAAGGCATCAGAGAGAGAGCATTACGACACTCTTTTTACAGCAGTCGAGGAGCATCCGACATACTGACACAACACCACTTTATCCTGTTAAAACTATATTCACAACTTGGATTAATTTTTATGAAGGTCATCAGTGGACCCTTACGGACTAAAGGAATATAAATAACTTAGTGGGTAATCAAGGAATGGACACATATTCTGACCTTATGACAGCTTCATAGGAAGGGAGTCACTTTTTTTTTTTATCGCCATACCAGTAAATCTGAATGAATTACCATCTTCTCTGGTGCTCATGGTTTCGGTAAAACGAACTGAACAATTGAATTATGGACAATCTAACTGAGCTAACCATGTGTATATTGATAAAAGCTTAAACATTTATACTTGTGGGCATGCTCTAAACAGCTATCTTACTTTAGCTCAAGAGTGTAGTCAACAACATGTTTTATACATCCGAAGAACTTCTGTAAAATGAACTGCATGGTAAACAGACCAGGTGTCTTATTGAGACAGGCCTTTATTTGTCAAAATGTGTAGCCACACTGGGCTAGTACTGGCCTGCATTTCTTTGGCCTTGTTATTCAGTAACAATATCACTGTACCCTGGCCCTGTGATTAATTAGGAGGTACTAAGTAATTTAAAGTGTTACTAGATATCTGTCTAAACAAGGTTTCTCTACTCAAACTGAAACTGACAACACTGAGAGCTTGCCATTTTTTATTATTAATATATAGAGTTAATGAACTCTGTCACTGATACTGTTTGTCAACAGGTTTGATATAAATCAAGATTGGATGCAGCCATCAGACTCCTATCTAGGTTAAAAAGTATTAGCGGTGCTTTTGAGCACACTGGACCAGATAAGGACTGTAAGATAAGAAAATACTTTTACTTTCAATATTGACATCCAAAGTCACATGAGGCAAACTCAGGTCGCACATTTGATTACTTTAGGCTTGACTTGACAAAATCAAAAAAGACTTACAACAAAAAGACTTTACTTGGACTTGAGCCCTCTGACGTGAAAATACTTGATACCTTCCCCCAAGTCCAAAGATTAATTTGTGCTACAAATCAATTTCCCTTTATTCCTGATTCAACTGATGTTAGGGGAGCTATATGTAAGAAATCGAAAGCAAATAGTCGTAAAATCCTCCTAATATGTCACAGAGACTAAGGAATAATGTTCATATAACATACTGATCTCACCGACAACAATAGTACAGCCAGAATATTTCGCATTTTAAAAAAAAAAAAAAAAAATCCAGTCCGCAAATCATGTTTATGTTTTGAATTTGTGTTTTGGCCTGTTGCGCCACCCACCACCGTCTACCAGTCACGCAGTCAGTAGAGTCTCAGCATCTGGGTTGCCAGTAGTTACGACTGAGCTACAATGGCTGATGGTGCGACTTAACCCAAACGACCTCGTTATGATTCCCAAAAACGCCAAGACAAAACTCGAGGCAAAGCGAGGGTCTATATAGGAGATGCTTTTGAACGGTGGGGACGGTTGAAAGTGGAGAAGAATTTGAAATTGGATGTCGAAGTGGCTACTCTTCTCCTCGACAGGTAAGCTTTAGCCAAAGTTGGCTAACTAGCATCATAGCTAGACTTGGATGGACATTTCGAATTTGACCTGCAAAACAATGACTTAGTCCAACCTAAGTTAACATCTATGATCCCCACCGTGTCCCAGGGGTAGGGAAAAACACTTGATACAGCATAGTATCGGGATATTAAGCGTGGCTATATTGTATCGATACATGAACACCAAGTATCAGTCTTTTATTATATACATGATTAATTTTTTGCAAATACAAATTTTTATGCAACTTTGGGTACTAGAATAATGTAGTCAATTGCTTTTTCGGTCCACTACATGGTCCTGATGTTTTTTTCCTAGTGACGTCAGCAGAAGTCTCAGTCAGCGGCATTTGGCAGGGAGTTAGTAAAAACATGGAGGAAAATGGAAGCACCAGGGAAAGAAATCAGAAATATGCCATCTGCGTTTAAATCAATATCTGGACTAATTTTGGATTTTTTTTCACATAGGAGGAAAGGAGGACTTGGATATGACAGATGCGACTTGCAAGCAGTGTCATATGAGAATAAAATACTCTGGGAATGCTACAAACATGAGGGCTCACCTCACACACCACCATCTAGAGATAGCATCAGCCAATAACGGCTAAGCTAACACTAAACCCACTCCGCCAAAAAAAATTAACCAACGCTGGGCACACTTATTTGACAAAACTGCAATCCAATTCTGAGAGAGCTATGAAAATAACACAATCCATCACCTACTTCATGTGTAAAGATCTGCGTCCATACAGCATTGTTTGAAAACGAAGGCTTTTGTTATAACAAACACTGTAACTCAGGTACCTGACTCCGTCCTGACGTTTTTTTCACACAGCCGTACCCAAGCTCTACAGAGAAGTGAAGCATAAAGTTGAGGAATCTTACAGCAGGAAGGGTGGCATTAACTTGTGATGCCTGGACTTCAAGGTCAGTGGATTCCCATGTGACTATGACGTCACATTATCTCACAGAGGACTGGCGACTGATGTCTCACGTTCTCTAAACTAGAGCAGTACACAAAAGTCACACCGAAGCAAACACTACAGACCTCCTGCAAAGTGCAGCACAAGAATGAGGGATTTTGGTTGTAACAGAGCGCTTCTGACATGGGTGTTGCTATTCAGTCTGCGGGATACCTGCATGTGAAGTGTTTCACTCACATGCTTAATCTGGCCTTGCAGAGGGCGTTAAATCTGCCAACAGTTCAGTTTGTCAGGTGTATGCAGCATTTCTAACAGGTTCTATGATGGTGTTGGTCTGTCTGTCTGCTTTACATCACATTATACTGCAATAAGAATGATTAAAATCAAATAAATAGACTGAAAACTTTATGTTATGAGGTCAAACTGATGTTAAAATCATTTGCAGTTGGAAAAAAAGGTAATGAATCGCAATACATTTTATTGCAATACTAAGCATATTGCAATATCGCAATAATATCGTATCATGACCCAGGTATCATGATAATATTGTACCGGTGGTCCTCTGGCAATTCTCACCCCTACCATTTACAAAGGTATGGCTGTAATCTCAATGTGTTACTACAACACTTACTACAACACAAACAGGCAGTGTTTGCAAAAGACTAAAACACTCAGGGCTCTAGTTTCCCGGCGCAGCGCAGGGTGGCACAGGGTGGCGAACCCCGCGCAGAGCTAGTTTCGAGCAGCGCAACCCGAGGCACGCTCAGTTTGGTAGTTTGGCAGACTGAGGTGCGCTGAGATGGGTGTGGCGG
>NC_065525.1:4695079-4702381 GCF_006386435.1 Epinephelus moara
GCCTTCTCTCCTCCCTCTTTCCGACTTGCGCCGGTAGGAGGGACGGAGGTGGGAAAGACGAGTAGCTGCGCCAGGCGCACGGTGTGCCAAACTTACAAAATCCGCCTGGCCACACCCAGTTGGCGAAGCGCAGGTGCGCTGCGCCTCCGCCGCGCCCGGTCTGCGAAACTAGAGCCCTCAGTGTTCCTACACAGAAATAGACCACTAAGAACAAGGACGGACAAATAAAGACAGGGAATATTTGCTCTGTATTTCAAGTTACTATTTCCAGCAATTTCATCAACATCAGAGAAAATTTGAAATTATAAAGAACACATCACCATTCCCCTAGCTTTACCAAAATGTCCACATAGATACAAGAAATATAAGATACTGATGCACTTTTGTTAACAATGACATAAATATCCCCTGATTTTAATGACCCTATGACATGTCCTCCAGTGCCACCCTCAGGACAAACTTTACACTCTACACTACCACTGAGACTAGTAAGGCTGTGAGCAAAGCAACATAATCAGTGTGTTGTTTCTTCAGTCCAGCACTTTGTATCATGGTGCTGCTTCATTATGTGTGGAGTATAGAGGAAGAGGAAATGTGCAACTGCTTCATTCATTTCAGATACAGTAGGGTGACACACTTACAGTCTGAGTGAAGCACCTGCTGCTCTATGTGCACTATGTGGACATCTGGTCCATTCACTAAACCAGGACAGCTTATTGTGGGATGTATCAGTGAAATCTTTTCCTGTTTTACATCTCAATAGACATCTATCTGCTGCTACTTGCCCATCTGCTTTTATGATAAGGTTTGGTAATACTGTACCCATGTTATATCCTGTAGCCTTCTAGTCCATTTTAAAGACAGTGAATGTTTCAGATATACAGATGATGATGAACTGATGTATGACATCCACCCAGAGTGACTGGTTCAAAAAGAGGGAGAGATGTTACCACCAGTGCCTTATAAGGTGGATAGCAAAGTGAATATAATCTCCAATGTTTGGCAGTGGATAGCATCTTATACTGACAACCTTCATGCTAGAGTTCTGCCAAGTATTCAGAGTTGTCTCATGACATTGTCGAACAGCGTTTTGACTATCATTACATCTACATTACTTATAAAGATCTCCCACAAAAGAAAATGAAAAACATCCAGAAAGGGTGAAAAAACACTTTCCTAGCTTCTATGGCAAACTGTGACTGAGATCTGTGAGCTATGGTCAAAGTTTCAAACAAAGCCAGTAAGTGACTTTGAGTAGAGATTTTTGTGTTTGTTTTGTGAAACGGTTACATCCGAGTTGAAAAATGAACTTTCCCACAAAAATACATTAATGCATTTTCTACACTGCAATGAGAACATCTTATTCAAATCAGTTTAGGTCAAAAGATTTTTTAATAATAATTGGCAGAACATTTGATTGATATTTTAGTTACAGTACCATTTTTTACAGAATGTGAAAGAGATTCTCAGAGAACTAATACTGTACATTTTATAAGGACTTAGTTTTTATTCATGTCTGAATTTATTATTTCTTGAAAATATTTTATAACTATTCTCTCTCTCTCTCAATTCAATTCAAATTCAATTCAAATGGCTTTACTGGCATGATATAACACTGTACATATTACCAAAGCAAGCGTTTGGAATTAAAAATAATAATAATAATAACAATAAAGGAAAACAATATTTACAATAAATTAATTATAATCTATACTGTTGGTAATACTGTAACTATGATTGACTCAATCACAATCACAGTCACAATCAATCAGTCTCAGTCAATAAGTAATTAATTACAATGAATCAATCAATCAGTTTGTGTCAACTAAAAAAAATGTCATTGAAAATATAGTAAAGTAACAGGCTACAGTTAAAACAAGTAGTCTGTTGTCAATATAACAGTAATAACAAAGAAGAAGAAAACAACAAACAACAAATATGTGTCAGCTGATATGTGTGTCACTCTCTCTCTCTCTCTCTCTCTCTCTCTCTCTCTCTCTCTCTCTCTCACACACACACACACACACACATACACAATAAAAAACAGTGGATAAGTGGCCTATAAAGTATAATATGTAAGTACATAAAATAGAGCAAAGTGCAGTGTGCTTGCTATTGAAATAATGTCATCGAATCTGGATGTCGAGTCTTTAAGGCTCTTTAGCGTCTTCCAGATGGCAATGTTGCAAACAGTCCTTGAAAGGGGTGGGTGCTGTCCTTGGTTATGTTGCGGGCTCTGTTGTGGTAGCGAGACCTATAGGTGTCCTCAAGCAATGATAGAAAGATTTCAGCAGTCTGGCAGAGAGGTGGGCCTTCCTCAGGGTTCTGACCAAGAAAAGTCTCTATTGGGCCTCCTTGACCAGAGCAGCAGAGTTGAAAAACCACTTGAGGTCCTCGCTGACGTGGAGGACCAGGAATTTAAAGTTGGGTATCCTCTCCACCTCCTCTCCCCCTACTGTCAGTGGCAGGAGCTCTTCCTGGTGTCATCTCATCTCTCTTTGACCCCCATCTTAGCTTTGACGATCATATCAACCATATCTGCAAGACTTCCTTCTTTCACCTCCGTAATATCGCCAAACTCCGGCCATTTCTCTCTCGTCCTGCAGCAGAGAGGCTCGTCCATGCCTTTGTCTCCCCCAGGCTGGACTACTGTAACGCGCTCTTCATCGGGATCCCGGGCAAGAGCCTACAAAGGCTCCAATATGTCCAAAACAGCGCTGCTCGGGTCCTGATGAGAGTGCGTAAACATGAGCACATCACCCCCATCCTTCACACTCTGCACTGGCTCCCCGTTCACCTCCGCATTGAATTCAAAATCCTCCTTCACACCCATCACTGTCTGCACGGTGCAGCCCCCACCTACCTCACCGAACTCCTCAACCCACATACCTCAGCCAGAACCCGGTCAGGCCAACTGCACCGTCTGCGCCCGCCCAGGACTCGGCTCAAGACCATGGGCGACAGGGCCTTCGAGGCTGCTGCTCCCCGTCTGTGGAACGCCCTCCCCAACCACCTCAGGGCTCCACAGTCGGTCGATGCTTTTAAAAAAGGACTCAAAACCTTCCTTTTTCAGAAAGCCTATCCTGACTAATCTTATCTGATTTTATCTGCTGACTGTTTTTATTGTTTTGCTCTGTTGCTCGATTTTACTGTTACTGTTGCTTTTATTGTTATTGTTGCCTTTGTACTGTGCACTTTGAGATTTGTATTCAAATGTAAAGTGCGTTATAAATAAAATCTATTATTATTATTATTATTATCATCTGACGTCTCTAATTAGCTCATTTGTCTTCTTGATGTTAAGAGACTGGTTGTCTGCACACCACACAGTCAGTCTGTGCATCTCATCTCTGTAGGCAGCCTCGCTGCGAACTTGATTATCAAGTTTGTGGGGTGAGCTGGTGTGCAGTCATACATGAAGTGGGAGTAGTGGAGGGGACTCAATACGCAGCCTTGTGGTGCACCAGTGCTGAGGGTCAGGGTTGTAGAGATGCAAGTGCCCAGTTTCACTGATTGTGAGCGGTCGCTGAGGAAGTCCTTAATCCACAGGCACAGTTGGTTGGTGAGACCCAGGTCCTGCATCTTTGTGACCAGCCTGCTGGGGACAATGGTGGTAGAAGCAGAACTGTAATCACCAAAGAACATCCTTGTGTACGTGCCCCTCTGCTCCAGGTAGTTCAGTGTAACGTAGAGAGCAATGTTTCCTTTATGCATACCCGTGTGGGTCTAAGGTGGGGGGGAGCACTTGAATATGATCGTTGTGAGTGCCACTGGTCTATTCAGGGAGGTAATGTTGTTTCTAGAGCAGCAACACTAATATTAAAAGAGTAACATCACAATATAAACTCAATACCTTACTAGAAACAAATCTAAAATGTCAATACAATAAATCATATTTCTGACATTACAATACTGATTGAAGTATAGAAAGAATAAAGAACAGTCACTATCAGTCCTCCTGTGCCCTCTGCTCCTCCCTCCATTGCTGTTGGTAAGTTTTAAGATATGTAGCAAACTGAGCTAAACCGCATAAACGGTTGTTGCTGTTTCAGCTTGATAGTAACTATTTGCTATTAACTGGAAAGCGCTCTGTGCTTGTCTATAACAATATTAGCGGCGTGAATGAGAGACTGTGGATAGAGTACGTTAAAATATACCTTTTCTACATGTTTCCATCTTTATGCTCGCTGAACAGGTGTATTGATAAAGTAGTGACTTTTACCTCGTGGAGGTTTTATTGTACTCACAGGAACAAACATGATTATCAACTCAAGTTACTGTCACTTCCCTGTCTTCACCGTGGCATCTCTACTCAGTATTTGTGTAACTGTGTGTGTGAGTAAAAGTGGAGCAGCAGCCCCGACGCACAGACAGCAGGAGGAGAGGCTGCTGTCATTAATACAGTCATTAATAATTTAGCACCAGGTCCCATTTACTACTGGCGAGATTAACAGGGTTAAAGCTTCACACATCTGTGGGAAAAAGTGTTTACTAAAAGATCAATCTTGGAATTTATGAATCGATATTGGGTCATTCAAATGAAGATCGTTTTGAATCAGATGAATCCATTAATTTAACCTAGCCCTATAGCTTACTCAAAAAAGTGGTTGAAAATGTCCACAAATTGAAAAAGAACAATGAGGTCCAGGAGCTCCTTACCTTTCGAGTTGAGGAAAAGAACAGCTGCCATATAACAGACAGTAAATGATTGTTATTGCCATGTTATGCCATTGTTATTGGCGATAAAGTGCTGAAAACAAGTGTTATATGTCACGCTGTTGTGTTACATGTCACACCACTTTCGCTCCCGCGATGCCAGCATGCTGTCTAAAATCACACAGTGGAGCAGTATGATGCACCATCATTTGGGTCTGTGTAAAAATGCAGAGGTAGCATAAAGAAGGGACTTTGTAGTGGCTCTATAGCGCCATCTCTGTGTTTATTCAGAGCCACGCAATTAAGATCATTATCAATTTCATGTCTGTGCATCCTGTATAGAGATCAGTGAGGGATGTCTTTAGCATTGCTTAGCACAAACAATGGAGGCAGGGGGAGACCGCTAGCCTGACTCTGTCTAAAGAGAAAAAAAAAACAGCTGAGCATCAACCTTTTGCATTGTTTTACACATCACACACATCATACACCCTCCCAATTTGGCAGTCTATTTAAACTGCAAATCTTCCCAGTTTTCCCTTTGCCTTGTCAATGCCGCTGCTGTCCTGCAGCGATGAGGCTGGAGTCAAAACCCCAAAATCTGACTACAGTATGTTCTGCTGTTAAAATAAACATTTGAAACCTGAGTTTGAAATCACTGAGTACAAATGCAACATATTCATGGTTTGCTGAAATGTATAGTACCAACATTTTATCAACCAGGCTGGGAATACTGTTGTCGGAGCCAGGGTGGGGTTTTAGTGACATCTCTCCTAACCTTCCCTACCCCCTCAGTTCAGCCCTAAACACTGAAGTGGTGAAGTGATGTCTGCTGTCACAGACAGTGTGCAGGAGGAGCACTGTCACACACAGCAGGTTTAAGTGTCCTTCATGCCTGACATGAAGAGGATGGCCTTCTTTTGAGTTTTTACAATTAACACAGGACAAGACATACTTTGCACATCCTAACAATACGCACTATGTAATAATCAATACTTTCATTTGTTATTTGTTTGTTATAAATACTGTTATAAAACTTTGTGATGTAGATTGAAGAGAGAACTTTAAAATGTAAATGTCCTTCATGACATACATGACCTGCTGCGCTAATCCCTCATCCTCCCATTGTTACCACCAGCTCCATCAGCTGAAGGAGAAGTCTGTGGATGGCAGATACTGGTGAGGATCAACTCTGTAATCTCAGTAGAGTCAACTGTAAGATGTAAACATCTCAACACAAGCTCTACTTAACATCTTTATTGGAGCTTTCAACTGCATCTCACGGTCATCATCAGTGGTTTGCTCAGCTGTCACATAGAGCTTTTTGTAACATAATAGCACAAGGTTGTATGTGGGTGGATCTCTAACCCCAGTCTCTGTTCAAATGCATATGCAAATTTAATTTAGGAACAGCAGATAGAGTGTTAGTTCAGCCAGCAATAAATGAGACAAACTAAGTAAAACCACACACAACATGCAGTGTGTTAGTAAGGTGTAGTTCCACCAGGATTTATTTGTTTTATTTATTTGGATCCCCATTAGCTACCACATTAGTAGCAGCTACTCTTCCTGGGGTCCACACACGAAATTACATTGCATAGCATTGAAACACATTACATTACATTACATTACATTAGAGTACATAAGACAGTTAAAAAGTTATTACAGGCAAAATAACATTCTTCCTGATACCTCAGGCAACAACATAGTTACAGAACAATTTCAAATTTGCAGCACAGTAAACAATAAAACAGTAAATACTTTGTCCCATAGACCCAAGAAAACTTAAACAATGTATGTGTCAGCTGTAATCAGAAGCAGGTTTCATGAGATGTTTCTTTCATTTCCTTTTAAAATCTGATTTACTTGTTGACTGTGTGAGTTTTAATGGAAGACTATTCAGGTCTTTCATTGCTCTGTAAAATACTGTGTGTTGCATTGAATTGGTATTTGAGATGGGAAGCACAAAGAGACCTTGTGATGCATGTTTGGTGTCATAGGAGTGTATGACAAAGCTAAAAGTAAGTTGGTTGTACAAGATACTGATGTTTTAAACAAACGAAAGCAAAGAGATAAGAAGTCTGTCTTTTACTAATGGCCATCCTAAAGTGGTATGCATTTTGTTGATGTTTGTCCTTTTTGTACAACACAGAGCAACACGTGCAGCTCTATTTTGGAGCAGTTGTAATTTTACCAAATCTTTCTTGGCAGCACTAGACCAAACCACTGGACAATAATCCAAGCGAGTGAGGACCAGTGTTTGAACAATTTGAACATCTCTTGATGACTGACAGACTTCTTCCCATCGCCGCAACAATCTTATCTACCTGCTTTGACCATGTTAATTTACTGTCCAAAATAATACCAAGCAATTTTGTCTCCTTGACCTGTTGGATCGGCGTTCCTTTAACTGATAAATTTAATTGAAGCTTATTTTTCAATGCAATATGTGATCCAAATACAATGCTTTTTGTTTTTGATAAGTTGAGAAGTAATTCATTGCTATTAACCCATGTAACCCAAAGTCTCCAAAAGTAGATCAGGAGCCAGAGCCTTCAGCTATCAGGCTCCTCTCCTGTGGAATCATCTTCCTGTTACGGTCCGGGAGGCAGACACCGTCTCCACATTTAAGACTAGACTTAAGACTTT
>NC_065525.1:4702877-4730344 GCF_006386435.1 Epinephelus moara
TTCCTTATCCGCTGCGAGGGTCATAAGGACAGAGGGATGTCGTATGCTGTAAAGCCCTGTGAGGCGAATTGTGATTTGTGATATTGGGCTTTATAAATAAAATTGATTGATTGATTGATGGTTATTACAGATTGTAATTCTGAGTTCATCATCACTGTTAGATTATTAATTGCTTCTGCTGGCATATATAAGGTTGTGTCATCTGCATACATATCTGCTGTTGTATGATTTAGAACAAGTGGTAGGTCATTTGTGAATATGGAAAATAAAACAGGTCCGAGGCAGCTGCCCTGCGGTACACCACACTGTAGTTGTCCCACCTGTGGAAAAACTGCCATTATAAAAAAACATACTGTTTCCTGTTGGACAAGTAGCTTTTAAACCATTCTATGGCATTATGTGTAAAATTATAGCACTTGAGTTTGTTCAGTAGTATGTTATGATCTTTTACATTGAAAGCTGCACTAAATCTAATAAAACTGCACCCACCAAGTTTTTATTGCCAACAATCATCTCTTAACTCTGTTAATGCTGTTCCAGTTGAATGTTCTTGACGGTAAGCATGCTGAAAGTCTGACATTAATTTATTCACTGTAAAGAAGCATTGTATTTGGTCAGATACTATTTTTTCCAGTAGTTTGCTGAGAGTCTGCAACAGACTGATTGGACGACTGTTTTTTCCACTGAAAGCCTCATTTGTATTTTCTGGTAGAGGAATTGCTTTAGCTTCTTTCCACCCCTCAGAAAATACACCCCTTACTATACTTGCATTGAAGATGTGGCAGACAGGACCAGCCACCGAACTGGCCACCATTTTTAGGAGTTTACCATCCAAATTATCCTTACCTGCTGTTTTGTCATTATTGATACCTAGTAGTAGCTCTTGCACTTGTTCTGCATTACTTTATTTAATTCAAAATGACAGTTCTTACCTTTCATAATTCGATCCTCTATTTTGGAATATGATAATGTGTTACTTGTGGATGACATTTCACTTCTCAATTTATCTACTTTATTAATAAAAAAACTGTTGAAATAATTGGTGATCTCACCAGGCTGTGTTAAAAATGATTCACCAGTATCAATAATTTTCAACATATTGTACCACAGTAGCCAGAACTATAACTATAATATTATTACTTTCAATAATGTTGTTGTAAGCTACTGTTATTACCTGCATCTCTCTCTCTCTCTCTCTCTCTCTCTCTCCCTCTGTTTCTCTCCCTCTCTCTCTCTCTCTCTCTCTCTCTCTCTCTCTCTGTCTCATTGTGTCATGCGGATTACTGTTAATTTAGTATGCTGATCTGTTCTGTACGACATCTATTGCACGTCTGTCCATCCTGGAAGAGGGATCCCTCCTCAGTTGCTCTTCCTGAGGTTTCTACCGTTTTTTTTCCCCGTTAAAGGGTTTTTTTTGGGGGAGTTTTTCCTTATCCGCTGCGAGGGTCATAAGGACAGAGGGATGTCGTATGCTGTAAAGCCCTGTGAGGCAAATTGTGATTTGTGATATTGGGCTTTATAAATAAAATTGATTGATTGATTGAATAAATGATGGAGTTGAACTGGACTTTCTGCCCATTATGTCATCTAAAGTGCTCCACAGTTTTTTCCCATCATATTTACACTTTTAGCACACATTTAGCTTTGATTTAAAATACATCTTTTTATTTTTCCTATTTATACTGGTGACTTGGTATCTCAGTTTACAGTAAGTCTGCCAGTCTTCTTTGTTGCCAGTCATGTTTGCCACACCTTTTGCTACATCTCTTTTAACCATACACTCTTTCAAGTTTTGGTCAATCCATGGTGCTCTAACATTTTTACAGTGAATTTTTTCAACAAAGCATGTTTATTAATAATTTCATAAAATACATTCTCAAAAAATTTAATTGCCTCATCTGGATTCTCCTCCTTATATATATCAGACCAACATATATTTTCTACATCTCTACTGAACCATTCATGACAGAATCTCTTATAGGATCTCTTATAGACCACCCTAGGCGCCACCTTAGGTACTTTTGCTTTTCTTGATATGGCCACTATATTGTGATCACTACATCCTATAGGCACTGATACTCCCTTAGAGCAGAGGTCAGCAGCGTTCATGTAAATGTGATCTAAACAGGTTGATGTAATTTTACCAGAGCTATTTATACAGATGTGTGTATATTGTTTAATAACTTGGGTTAGAAAACATGCATTAGTTATAGAGACAACTTTGTTTTTTAGTGAGCACTCATGTGATAACCAGTTGATATTAAAATCTCCCATCAAATAAACCTCATTTCCAGTATCACATGCATCAACTATCATTTCACACAATTTATCTAGATAGTCATTCTCAGCACTTGGTGGTTGATAACAACATCCTACCAGTAATGGTTTGACATGTGGTAAATGAACCTGCAACCAAAGAGCCTAAGTGCTGTCTGGCATAAGGTCCTGTCTTTGTTTAGTTGGAATATGGCTCTGAATGTATAAAGTGACTCCTCCCCCATGTATGCTCCTGTCTTTCCTATAAATACTGTATCCCTCTACATTCACAGCATTATCAGACACTGTGTGATCAAGGTGTGTTTCTGAGATAGCCAGAATATGTATATTGTTTGTAATTAATAAATCAAACAGAGACTGCAAATATTAACATGGGCTAATTTCAGTCCTTTCCTAGGTAATTTTGTTGATATTGACATGGTTTATGGATATGACGGGTCATTTCACTCTCCTGAAAAAATCATATGAATAGTGAATAACTAGTCCATACCCATTGGAAGCTTTGTCACCTTCTTCCTATGCCAATCCTCAATGCCTGTGTGCAGTTTCACATAGATTGACCACATCAGTGAGTAGAAAAACATGGGACAGACAGAATGACACATTGACAGTTTCCGTGATTATGTACAGCATACCATACCATGACTTAGTCATACCAAAAATTAGAAAAAAACAACAACATTCGGCCACAGGGGGAGCCACAGCGATTGGTCGCATTTTAGCCATTTTTAAGCATTTTTCTGTTGTTATAGTTAAATTTCTCCAGTCACCTTGAGGTATCCTGTTCTACATATCTACTAAGTTTAATAAAAATTGATATGGCAGTTAGGCCTAGATAAGAAATTGGCTGTATAGCGCCCCCATTTTTTATAAATGCTTCTATCAGTGCAAAACAAACAAACAGTTATAACTCTCATATGAAGCAGTATTATATCCACAGATTGATATTATGCACACATAAACCCTGGTCATACAATCTTCATACACTCCCAAAGGTCTGCCTGACCTAAATCCAGTGAAATGCATAGTCACACACATTATCACACCCATAGATATCCACTAACTGCTGTTTCATCATTTCAAAAATTAACTTCTCCACATATTACCCATAGTGTCTTCGTTTGCATGTAAATATGCAGACTCCGCAGACCTTTTCATTGACACCTCACCTGAGCCAGTAGGACTTTCCAGTGTAGCTATGGTCTTGATAGCCAATGAGGGTCTGAGCTGAAATGGTGTGGATCCCTGGAAAGTCAATTCATGGTGTTGTACTGACGTAGTGTATTTTGAAAGAAGACAATGCATGTAACAGGCTGGAGTTGAAACAGCATTCCAGAACATCAACAACCAACACACCAAGGGTACCTTGCATGTCGTATCTGGACATGGAAAGTCCATGAGCAAACGTTGGTATGTTACGAGGTCGGAGTGAGAATGTGTTTTAGAAAAACATGTATAAAATGCTTATTTTCTGTGGTATTGTTACCTGCTTTGAATTTGGATAAAGTGAATTTGGACAATGTGTTTTCCAGTTAATACCTCCCAGTCACCTGCAGCATCTTTTTTTCATGAAAATATTCAGGCGAAGACATAAAAACTTTTCAGTGTGTAAAACTCACACAACTCAATGACAGAAACACTTACAATGATTCTGACCGTTGGGGAGAAACTTGAGAGTGTTACCTTTCAAATGAGACCATGCATGTACATGTCCTTAGGTTGGATATGCCTTGGAAAGGCATTTTAGGTGAATTTAGGTTAATTTTACAGGACCTTTAAAGAGGTTTACATCATCATAGTCTTACTATAGGAGTGTTTTATAGTGTAATCAATAAACAACTACAGAAATATTATATAGCTACTATACTAGGCCTATAGTACTAGTATGTGAAATGATATAGAAAAACTAAAAAGATACAGTTCTACTGAAATATTATAGGGCTACTATAGCTAATAAAATAACACTACAGAATAACTATAGTAATACCATAGCTGGTGGAAAAGAGTACCTTTCATCAACAGACATGGTCAAATGTGCCAAAACAACATGTTGTAGCAGCCAAATAAAAGACAAGGGAGAGGAGAAACCTGAGAAGAAATAAAGAAGGTGATAATTTAGCCATTGATCTCAAAACTTAACTCATAATATAACAAATGGGTTTTAGAGAGCCAGTACTGATGCTGATATACAGGGAGTTGGCGCATACACTGAGGATATCACATTTAAGTCAAGCTGCAGTCTATCTGTGTGAAGGACCACAGGTGTGGTCACTTGGCAGGTGCACTTTTTGGGGAGGAAGAACAGCGGTGAGGGAGGAGAGAGAACATTAAAAGAATTTCAGGAGAAGAGAGGGAGGTAAAACAGAGGTGACAGGCAGAGAGAGAGAGAAAGAGAAAAAGGACCCACAGGTTCCAGGCAGCTGGTGTAATTACAGAGCGGCAAGCACACAGAGAGAATAAAGGGAAAGAAAAAACGAAAAGTTGTCCAAGTTGTAGTGCTGGTCTCCACCTCTTCCCTGCCTCTGTTCAGCCCTCAGCACCTGTCTGCCAGCTGGACAACCCTCACTGGAAAGTTTCCCACTTCACCTGAACAAGTTTGCTCCCATCATTTTATTTTGGTCTTGATTACAATGTAAACTTCAGATGTAGTTTATTGGGTTACACTGTGTCAGTAACTGTGTATCATGTGTGGATTCCACTGCACCTTTAGGGCACCAGGCCTTTGTTTTTGTTTATTTGCATGTATTAGGTGATTCTTAGGAGAAGAAATCCTCTTACAGTCAGGGTATAGTCCGACCAGTACTCTCTCACTACATGCAGTCAACAGTTGGCATGGATGATAAATGAGGATCCAGCAAAACACTTTACATACAGCATGTAAGCTAAAAGGACTTAAACGAGTCCCATTTTAAAGGGTAACTTCTGTATTTTTTAACCTGGACCTATTCTCCCATGTTTTTGCTTCTGAGTGACTTATCAGAACAACACATCAGAAATTTGCAGCAGTTGCAAACAGGTTGCAGTGTAATCCTGCAGGCACCTGAGGACCGTCAGTGTATGTTCACTGTAAATGTTTGTTTTTGCCACTGACAAGTGTCTGACAACGTTAAAGAAAGGATCCCTACTCACAGTGAGATCCTCTTTGTTCAACTAGAAACAGCCCAATAATTTTATCATCGTAAAACACACTTCATTCAAAGTCAACAGAAGCAAACAAAAACTCATAAAAACCACCTTGGTTCAGCGTTTCACTATTCCAACAATGACTAACTCTGGTTTGGTTAAATGAAACCCTTAACTCACCCAGTTAGATGTAAAAATATGCTGACTCTATACACAATAAAATTACTGTTTATTTAAATGGAGTCTGGTGGGTTTGGCAATGGTGAGTTGGCTTCTGTTTCTGGTTAAACAATAAGGATCTTACTCTGGATCTTAAAGCTCAGTTCAGACCAATGATTCGTGACAATACAAAACTATTTTAGAACATTGCAGAGAAAAGTTGCAGCGGTGCAAACTGGCCCGTCTGAGCTTGACTCAAGCCAGCTGATGGTGTCACTGGCAACTCAGCTGGTCAAATCGCCAGTGCCTGATTTTAGAATGTAAAGCATGTCACCAGTCTCAACAGCCAATCAGCTAGTGAAGTCCACTGGTCAAGTCAAAATGACCGCAGACAGCATATTTGCTTGCTGCAGCAGGTGCTCCGTCCCCACCAAAATCTCTGTTTCCCCAGCATTGGACAGTTGGTCGCTACTGCTGCTCGCTGTATGTTCTTATGCCCCCTCACACACACATTCTCACTGACTGATTAATTGGTGCTAGTTATTTATATTATTGTAGCGTATTGTCCATCTGATGCTCGTTTTATGTTTTTCACCGTTTCATCGCTAGTACAAATGCAACTGTAGCCAGTATCTTACTATCACTATCCTCATTCAAGAAGCTACAAATTATATGCAGCCACAAAATAAGCCTGAAAAGCTGAACAGAAGTACAGAGAGATGTTGCATAGAGATGATACACCATCTCATCTAGTTTTTGAACAGAAGCTGAACTCAGAAGCTGCAGTGTTATTCTGTGGTTTGAATGGTTTTAACTGGGATCAATGGACAATTGGTAGGTCTTATCCCACAAATGTAATTATGCAATCCTTATAATTAGTCTCATCTAGATTTGATTAAATGACATTGGATATGATTTAATATGGCATTTTCTATTAAGTTCCCTCAAATTTAAAACTTGTTTTTCCTTGCGTTGGACACTTTGTGGACTGTGAAAAACAACAGTGAATCAAATGAATCGTGAATAGATCAGTGGGTACTAACAAAATAAGAACAAATCATGGATATGAACAAAAATAAGAGAAAATATGTTTGTATATTGCTTCCTGCGTGAGGCCAGCTATCGCACTGTAAGTATACAATATACCCAGATCGTGTGACGGCATCAGCTGTGATGACAATAGCAGTGAAAGGTTATTTGGTCATTTTAGTAGAAAGTGGAAATGGCCTTTAGCTTCAGTGTTTGAGCCACACAATAGACTGAGCAGAGCCACAGAAAGCTAATAGCCTCTGTGAGTCTGTGTAGGTGCTGTGGAGCTGGTTCACACACACACAGCTGCTGCCTCAGGGCATCATTACTACTGCTAGACACCAGCAGGATGGATTCACAATGTCACTGGGAAATTCCCCCTCACCTTTGAGAAGAAGAAAGTCACAGGGAGCTGCTAGTCACCCGGAGTGTTGCTGATTCATATGCCTGGGAAAGTCTGCAGGTATCAGACCTCACAGTGCTTCACAAGACATCTTTCTAGGATTTTATTGAAATATTATTTGTTGATCTATGGGGCTGATGTCAGACTTATGGCTTGTGCAATGATAACTTGAGTAGTTGTAAATCCTTTGGTATCTCAAGCAGGCCAGTCATTAGGAAATACCAGCAGGGGGACAATATTTTCAAAAATGGGTTCCTCATCCACACCCAATGGACAGGGAGATCAAATCAGGAGTGATCTAATTTTTTTTTCTTAATTTATTCATGCAATCTTGATGGCTACTTTAATCATATATTGGGCAAACTGTGTGCAGAGCAATAATAGTGTAATGAGTATATGGCTGTCAACTCTCAGTTTTCTAGTTATACCCAATTTATGTAGTTCCAGGATGGTTCAGGGACCCTAGTATGTAGAACTTTTTAAATACACCGTTTTGGAAACGGGACATTGTTCCTTTCTCTTTCACAAAAATTTAGTGTAACTTTGGAGCATTATTCACGCACCTGATCCATGTCGGGGGGAGTATTAAACACACATTAAAATGTTCTCAGTCAAAAAGAAAGTCCAGAGTGCTCAGAAGGTTCATCTAATCATGTGACGAAGGTGCTCTTTGGTGGGACGTCAAAAAAAGGAAAATCCAAGGCACTCTTCTTTAAATGTATAGAAAGCCTTTATTCAAAAAATGGCTGTTTCATTTAGAAAAAGTTAAAACATGATGAAAGTGGGTAACAGCCCACGCGTTTCGGCACCTTCCACCCTGAGGAAGACTTTTGTGCCGAAACGTGTGGGCTGTTACCCACTTTCATCATGTTTTAACTTTTTCTAAATGAAACAGCATGTAAAACTCATTCTTAGGTCCATTTTACTAGTGAGTTAGCTTAGCTGTGTGCAAATATCAGCTATAGCAGCTTTAACATTCCAGGTTAAAGGTCTACTTTGCAGGAATTGTCAGTCACTGTTTGTAGGCACAACATTTGAACTTGGCCCCTCCTACACTGTTTTTACCAACACTGCAAGCTACTATTGTAGGAACTTCAATTTTACATAGTGGCCATACCTGAAATCACAACTTATGGGTTCGTCACATGATGCAACATGGTATGTGGTGTCGTTTGTAAAGTGGCTCGCACTGAAATTAACAGCAACATTTTGCCACATTTAGCTTCAAACAACATTTAAAACAGAATTTTTTTAAGTCACTTTTTACCACATTTACAGCAATATTTGAAATCTGTTAAATATAATGTCAGTTAAATCTAAATAATAAATGTTAAACCTGTTAAATCTAAATGTTAAATCTAAATGTTTAATGTAAATCTATATCTAAATGTTAAATCTGAATGTGCTTGGTGAAACTAAATATTTAGCTAATATGCAAATACATACTGCGGGTCAACGGAAGTACCACAATAAAAGCCCGGGTGGTCAGACTGTGTTTATAGCATCAAATAACAAATTAAAACCAAACTAATCACAGAAAATTAACACTTCAACATACATCAGCGTGATAAGATTCTACCTAAAATGACAGAAACCATGTTTGGGGAAATTTTATTTGACGTGTACTTTGAGTTTTTAGTGTCCCATCTGAATTTCAGCAGTGCATCATTGGCGACAGCAACAGCGACAGTATCCACCATAGAGCCACTGCAGCACTCAGTAAGTTTGTTTTCTAACTTGCGTAGTGCATGTTCTTTATGTAAGCTATATGAAACTACCTAACGTTAGCCCAGTAGAGATTTGGTGGAAGCCTGTGGAGACATTTACAAAATATTAGCGACATTTTCTTTAGTGTTTTGTAACGTTACTATGTCCAGTGGTCAAAAACGAAACATGCTAACATAAGGAACATATGCTACACGAGTTAGAAAACAAACTTACCGATGCTGTGGTGGCTCTATGGTGGATACTGTTGCTGTTGCCGTTGCCAACGATGCACTGCTGAAATTCTGAATTGCGGCCAAAATGCCCCTTCCAATGTTTTCAGCTAAATCACCAGACATGTTATGGAGAAAATGACCGACAGTGAAGTGTACCCATAAATTCTGTACCCTCCATGTTAGCAGATGGAACACTAAAAACTCAACGTACACGTCAAATAAAATGTACCCAAACAAGGGGCGCCGGTAGTATAGTGGATAGTGCCGGCGCCCCATGTACAGAGGCATCGCCTTGCTGCAGCGGCCACGGGCTCAAATCCGGCTCGCGGCCCTTTGCTGCATGTCAGTCCCCACTCTCTCTCTCTGTCTCCCCATTTCACTCTCTGTCCTGTCAATAAAGGCAAAAAGCCCATAAAAATAATCTTTAAATTTTTTTTTTTTTTTTTTTTTTTTACCCAAACATGGTTTCTGTCATTTTAGGTAGTTCTTATTACACTGATGTATGTTCAGGTGTTCATTTTCTCCGATTAGTTTGGTTTTAATTTGTTATTTGAACATAGTCTGACCAGCCAGGCTTTTATTTTGGTACTTCAGCTGACCGGCAGTGTGTATTTGCATATTAGCTAAATATTTAGTTTCAATCAATCAATCAATCAATCAATCAATCAATCAATCAATCAATCAATTTTATTTATAAAGCCCAATATCACAAATCACAATTTGCCTCAGAGGGCTTTACAGCATACGACATCCCTCTGTCCTCACAGCGGATAAGGAAAAACTTTTAACATTTAGATTTAACATTTAACATTTAGATTTAACATTTAACATTTAGACTTAGATTTAACATTTAGGTTTAACATTTAATATTAAGGTTTAACATTTAATATTTAGATTTAACTGTGACATTATATTTAACATATTTCAAATATTGCCGTAAATGTGGTAAAAAAGCGACTTTAAAAAATTCACATCACTTTTTTAAACGTTGTTTGAAGCTAAATGTGTCAAAATGTTGCTGTTAACTTCATTGAGAGCAACTTTACAAATGGCACCTCATAACATGGCCACAGAAAATGTCTTCCCATAGACTTACATTGTAAAAGAGATGTCTGTAAGTCAGTGGATACCTTTTTTAAGAGTCACAATCAGTGTTGGTGAATATATTACGTTTTAGCAGTTGACAAAGTAATTTAATACTTTACCAATAGAATTTCAAGGCGTAACACATTACCATCCAAAGTAAACAGTTTATTGTTTTTATTATCCATTCATCCATACTGATTCACTTCCGCCTGTGTGCCAGTTGGTACATCTGGGACTATGTGTATCATGTTCAGTGTGTTTCCATGAATACACCTGCAACGTGTACAAAGAATCCCATTCTGCTTTTGCGTTCTAAGGCTGTTAGAAAGTAGCAGGGATAAGGAGCTGGCCTCCAGTTTCTTTTTTTTCCTCATCCCGATGATCAGCACATCTAATCGGATGTGTATACATTTACATCCCCAACAACTGCAGAGCAATGGCGGCGCACTGTCCTGTTGTTATGTATATCGCTCTCTCCAGTGCTGCTGTAGTTGACTGGCACACTGGGAACCAACAGGTGGGTCTTCACCGTATTGTATTAATTTGTGCTCGTCATAGTGACTTAATCACACACCTTTATGTTTGTTGTGCTAATGTCAATATTTGTTTAATGTGTTTTATGTCACAGGCCCAATATTAATCTGTATCTCATAATTATCAGACTTGATCCACTGCCTGACCCTCAGTGTGTCCAAGGCTATTCATTTATTTTAAAAGGTGTAGGATATTTAATTGTTCTATATCATCACACTATTATTAATATAAGCAGGGGATTTTAATACAAAGTGGTAACCACTGTGTGTGAATGCATGAATGGGTCAGACCTGCGCAGCACTGGATTTGAAATGAACTGTAATAAACTGGATCCTCCTCATCATAGGCCCACAATTATTTATCTATATCTCAGACATTGATCTATTCAAGACTTTTCATGTATTTAAAAAGGTCTAGGCTATTTAATCGGTCTTTATATTCTTTTTTTTTTTTTTTTTTTCTCACTTTACTACAAAGTGGTAACAACTGTATGTGAATGCATGAATGGGTCAGACCTGCGCAGCACTGGATTTGAAATGAACTGTAATAAACTGGATCTTCTGTGCTTTGATTACCTGCTGTGAAACAACATGACCTTCATCCATTTAAAATCAACATTAGTTCTGCTGAGCTCATTTTGTTGAAAGTAATATGAAAGTAGTGTAATAAGTAACTTATTACTCTACACAGAGAGTAATGTTGTAAAGTAACCTATTACCTTCGAATGAAGGTAACTAGTAATATGTAATATATGACATATTGAGAGTAACTTGCCCAACACTGGTCACAACCTCTTCGAAATGACTTATTCTACTTATGGGATTTGAGCCATTTGGTCCAAAAACATTTCATCGGGAAGAGCTTTTTCGAAAAACTGATCGAAAAACAGGAAGTTAGCCACTTGGCTGTGCTCAGCCACCATAAGTCTCGTGCGCTTACTCTGTGGGCTCCACGATGGTAAAGATCCAGATAATTTCATACAGGGGAAATTGGGCTTCTTTGGCTTCATGTGCCACTGAGCAACTTTCATAGGGATGAACTGGGGCTGCCTTCAACACTATCCAGTTCTCTTTATATGTCCATGTGAGCGTTAGGTTTGTTGTGATGGAGAAGCTGATGCTTTAGCAAGCTAACCAGCAGCAGAAATCTTCATCCTCTCCTTCAGTACTCAGCAGCGAAAGTGAACTCAGCCCCAGATGCACACTCATTCTGGAACAAGCTTATCTGCTTGGTGTTTCGCGTCACTATATTTGCTGAGGGTTTCGGCACTGTTTGCATGAATTTTCTAGGTTCCTCTTGGATATATGCTGCTTACTATGGAGCTATATTTGTGTCTTTATTACATGCAAGAAAATAAATGATATGAGAGAAAAAAAAATGTTTGAGAGAATAAAAAATATTTGAGAGAAAAAGTTTTCACACTAATAGCAAAAAATAATAATATTTGAGACTAAAAAAAAGTTTTGAGAGAAAGTATTTTGTCCTCTGCCTGTATTATCTTATTTTCTTTTCATGCTTCTGTGCTCGGGACATTTCTGAGTATGTAGCCCCCAGCCAGCCAACAGGGTACAGGCGCGGTCTGGACTTTATATAAATGCCAAATGGTAAGTATGGAGCTATATTTGTGTCTTTATTACATGCGAGAAAATAAATGATATGAGAGAAAAAATATTTGAGAGAAAAAGTTTTCACACTGATAGCAAAAATTAATAATATTTGAGACTAAAAAAAGTTTTGAGAGAAAATATTTTGTCATAGAATATAAAAAAAAATTGAGATTTAAAAAATGATTTCCGAGAAAAAAAAAACTCTCAAAAAACTTTTTTTTACTCTCAAATATTTTTTGCTATCAGTGTGAAAACATTTTCTCTCTCTCAAAAAAATGTTTCTCTCAAAACATTTTTCTTCTCTCTCTCAAAACCTAAGTCTTTGCTCTCGTGTCAGGATTTTGCTTTCGCTGTGAAAATAATGTCATGGGCGGGGCCACGTTCCTATTGGCCAGTCTCAATCAAATTGACAGCTAGGTGAGGATCATCTTGGGAGTCGAATTCAACTGAATCATTCATCCACCATGGTCGATTCACCAGCATAGATGTGCTGTGTTATTTGGGAGCGGATATGCATACATTAACATTATGCATGTGTGGCCAGATGGAGAGGAGAGGGAAATGAACCGACAACGCCACCTGGGGAATTGCACCCCAGGGAATACACTCAAACCTGTAGACTACTCTTAACAGCAGAAGGTCACACAGATTCGTACACTGGTAAATATGGGGACAGGAGACGGACTTTCAAATATAACAACACGGAGGTCCAAAGCCGCATGAATGCACAGCCGCGTTACAGTGTGCTTTAATCAGTCTGTGGAAAACCGGCAGAACAGCAGTGGAAAACGGAGCGGCCGCACCAAGACTGGAGGCCGTGGATAGCCGTCCTTCAGGATGCCCAGCTGACGGCCCAGGTCACCAGGCTACGGAGTGCAGCCCCACACAGTGCGCAGAGGAGGAGAAGAAGCCACAAGCTGTGGCCTCAGCTACAGCAGGACAGAGAGCAGGACAACCTGTTAACATAAAGTTAATAGAACTAGCCGAAGTAGAAATAAAAAAACAGAGCGAGCTTACCGGAGCAAAGGGAGCTTAACGCACAGCGCACAGCTCAAACCCAGTCACCGTCTGGCAGTGAGGAAGAGCAGACACCACACTTTTCAAAGTCCCCTCCGAAGCTGCACCCAACAGGAACGGCCAACGCCGCTAAAGCGAAGAGTCACGGCAGCTGTGACACCATAATACGCTTTAACAATACACAAACATTTCAGCAACCATGGCTACTTTATGAGTCCCAAGTTTGCGTACAGAAACGGGAGCACGCCACACACAAAGCACGCCAACCGGAGCACGCCACACACAGCCCTCGCCAGGTAAACGCCAGGTAGAAGTGAGCGCACCCGTGAGGGGAAGACCAAATAACGCAGGTGCCACCACTGCGCAATTAGGCTCCGACAACTGGAAATTAGGCCCAGCTGATGCCAATTAAGGGCGGAGGTGTAGCAGCGCTCACCCTGCCACACATGGAATGTTGGAAGAGAAAAGCACCGTAGTAAAGTAACGTTAATGGGATAACCTAGCTAGATGCAAAGTTAACGCTAGCTGGCTAGTGCAGTTAATAACTCAATCTTGGTAAAATAACGTTAGGTGAGAAAAGGGATTCATTATAGGAATGATTTTGATAACCAACTTGCTCAGCTAGCTACCCATCAATTGTGTGTGTCATCATCTTACCCAGACATTGGAGTCTCCGCTCCCAAATAACACAGCGCATCTATGCCGGTGAATCCACCATGGTGGATGAATGATTCAGTTGAATTCGACTCCCAAGACGATCCTCACGTAGCTGTCAATTCGATTGAGACTGGCCAATAGGAACGTGGCCCCGCCCATGACATTATTTTCACAGCGAAAGCAAAAATCCTGACACGACTTAGGTTTTGAGAGAGAAGAAAAATGTTTTGAGAAAAACTTTTTTTTGAGAGAGAGAAAATGTTTTCACACTGATAGCAAAAAATAATATTTGAGAGAAAAAAAAAAAATTTTGAGAGAGTTTTTTTTTTCTCGGAAATCATTTTTTAAATCTCAAATTATTTTTTTATATATTCTATGACAAAATACTTTCTCTCAAAACTTTTTCCCTCTCTCTCTCCCCCCTTCATGCTTGTCTGTCCTATATATTAAAGGCTACCCCCTTCATGCTTGTCTGTCCTATATATTAAAGGCTAAAAAGCACAAAAAATATCTAAAAAAAAACAAAAAAAAACTAAACTTTTTTTAGTCTCAAATATTATTAATTTTTGCTATCAGTGTGAAAACTTTTTCTCTCAAATATTTTTTCTCTCATATCATTTATTTTCTCGCATGTAATAAAGACACAAATAGCTCCAAACTTACCGTTTGGTTTGGCATTTATATAAAGTCCAGACCGCGCCTGTACCCTGTTGGCTGGCTAGGGGCTACATGCTCAGAAATGTCCCGAGCACAGAAGCATGAAAAGAAAATAAGATAATACAGGCAGAGGGCGTCTTTGCATATAAAAATATTGCAACGTTATAGTTGTCTGTTTATTTATCTGATGATTGCTGTACAGTTCGCAATGAACTTCCAAAAGGGCTAATATATTTCTAATGATCTAAAAACACATTTCTAGTGGGTTGTTAGTTATGATTGTAGAGCCTCCCACCTGCTATTTGAAATGCCTAACCTAAAGTTCTTCTGTAGCGTTAGAGACTTATGTTATGTGTGACTAATTGGACAGTTATGGGTTGTTGTTTCTGTGTGTGTGTGTGTGTGTGTGTGTGTGTGTGTGTTTTGGTATTGTTTATTTACATTGATTGAAACAATAATGATAGCATTGATATAACCTATAATGTTATTCTATTAATATACTGCACACACACAGAGATAAGATGTGACTGTGAGAACACACGTTGTATTAGTATTTATTAATTGCAGGGAAAACTGTACTAGATGAATTCATGCACATTAACAATTACAATGGCTGCCTCAGTGATGAAAGTCATTTAATCTTTTTATGTATCCCATTAAATAATTGATATCAGCCAGCTTCCACCTGGGAGACAAAGTAATACTGTGAGTTTAAGTGTAGCCATGAGTACATCTCTAAAGTACATGAACTGAGTGTAAAATTCCATGCAGATATGTCAACGTACCGGTTTTTGGTCATTTGATAGATGTTTTTGTAGTAATGTGGAGCACTGAAACATAATACCAACTAACATTATAAGGGCCTTAAGGTAAATCCTGATTTATTACCTGACCTTGATGTCCTGTCTTTCAGGAGGCCACAGCATAAACATTTTACATTTGCTTACATGTTGCATATTCCTAAATGTAAATATTTATTTAGGTTACCACAGCAAAAATGATGCCAGGTAAAATTTCAGCACAGAAAAACTGCACACATACACACACACACACACACAAACATCATTTTTAAAACTGGGGCATCGTGTCACTCCAGTGTGTGATTTTAGACAGCATGCCGGCATTACAGAAGAAAAAAAGATGTGACGGCCATGACATGTGTATCACAACAGTGTCAGTCACTCGTGTTACATGTAACAGATGTCTTGGCAGTGCTTTATAAACAATAACAATGACATTAACATGACAATAACAGTCATCTCAGAGGGTAAGGAGCTCCCGATTCTTATTGTTTTCCCAATTTGTGGACATTTTCAGCCGTTCTTCTTCTTTAAGTTAGCTGCTAACTGCTACAAACTACTTTTAAAATCTGAGTAGGTATTACTGCAGCTGGAGCAGCCACATGACCCACCCAAAGGCTACATTGTTCTTCCACCATATTCACATCTGTCCATGATCAGCCCCCTTTACCCCTTGACCTAGAAGGGGAAAGCTTTTAAGAAAATGCTTAGTCAGCAATTAGCTAGCTATGACTTCTTAAGTTAAAGAGAGAAGGTTATGGTTAAGATAAGGGTAATGGTAAAGGTAACATCTCAGTACTTAAAGTGAATTACGTCTTCATGTATAATGAATTATAAGTGTATTATTGCTACGTTTGGCCTTATATTCAGTCACTACAGTGCTGCATTTTAGCAGATTTTAGATAATCATCGCATTGCGATGGTATTTGTCTTGTACTAGTGGTGGTCACGGTTTGTAGGGGCGTGTCATGCAGGGTAAGATGTGGGAAGATGCCTCCTTAATTTTGTTTTGGTTGTTCTTTTTCTAAAGCACAGTATACACTGTGATTTTGGGCTGTCCTAGACATAAGACGACCAACGTGGCGATATCTTTGGTCATGGCTCTAAAATGGTGGTCCCACATCGCACAGTGAGAGAGGTTCTAGGATAGCAATTGTCCTGGTCATGCAATCAAAGACAGCCTGGGATAACAGTGTCTGACAGTGTCAGAAATTTGGGACGACCATCTCACTGTGTGACTGCTGTTATGACCTATGTCTACTAACCAGCCAGTAGAAATGCAGCTTGAAATGAAGCACTGGTTCTATACCCGAGCAAAAAGATGGCTAGCAGCTCACCAGGCAAAATGTGCTAAAAGAAATGTGTGGGATTCCAGCAAAGAGGGAAAACCTTGTGGAGTTGTGGCAGCAGAAGCCTTGCCTGTATGATGCGTCCTCCAGCACTAATTGTACAGTGCAGTACATCAAACTTGTCGTACTCAAGTGTATTAGATCCATGTTGCACAGTGTAGCTTCACTAAACTAATAAAATTGCTAAAATCTCAGTCTGTTGGAGGCTTTACTGCACTACAAATGGAATGTGTCTGCAGCTATACATGTTTCTTTAATTCTCCTGGTGGTAAGTTGCACACATAACTCATCATCCATGATCCTGTCCTGCCGGCTGTCCCTTTTGTTTCAGCGCTGATATTGCCTCGACACCAGTGCGAGACAACTCTGTCCCCCCATTATGCAATTGTACCTTTTATACAGAACCAGACTCTAATGAGCACGGGGAGACGTGAACCAAGCTGACATACTCTGGACAAGCAGACACTTTTATGTGTGATTCCTTCCTTCTGTTCCTCCTGCCTGACTGAACCAGCATCTGTGATCATCCATGCTACAGCAGAGAGTGGGTACCCTGACCCACAACAACAGCAACTCTGTTCAAAGGCCCTGCAAACACTGGCTGGTGTGTGTCTCCCTCTGTGGCTCTGCAGCTGGAGCATGCCTCACACAGCTCCAACAGGCCTCTGCAAACTGAAATAACCTGTAACAACAGACAACTGAGCTGCACTGTATGATTTCATAAAATGTCTTTCAAATCAAATAGGTTCAAAACATGTACTGTATGGTAAAATTGCAGTGATGGAGAAATCTACCATTGAAAAAAAAGAACCAAAGTAAGTGATATTATTTAGTAATATTATTAGTGTATCTGTTGCACCCAGACTGAAACAAGTAAGCAATGCAGTTATTTAGTTGTAACCTCTCTGTCCAACCAATTTTGTATCTTCTACAGATTATAAAACTCCAGTGGATTTCTGTGAGTGTTGCTTCATGAGCCAAGAGAATTCACGGATACTGCTCCCATGACATATGCTGCTATATAACCAACCCCCCAGAGGGAGCACAGAGCTTACACACTGCAAAGTGCATGGCTTGGAGACTTAAGAAGCAGCTTGTGGCCACTTCTTCCTGAATGTATTTTAATGAGGGCCCATCACATCCTGTAGAAACAGTTAGTATTAACATTCACCCGAAACAACAGTGAAAGCAGACAGACAGACATACAGACAGATATAATCAGAAGTAAATGTGGTTTCAAAAGTTGGTGACTCAGTTTTATTATCATTATGCAATACAGGATTATACACTGAAATGCAGTTGTAATCCCCTCCACACTACACACAGAAAAATTAACAAATGTATTTGAATTTGAATAATGTAAAATAATGAAATAGGCAATAAGACAGAGAAAAAAACATGGATATGTAATGTAGGTAATATGCAAGTTACAGTGTAAAGAAGACTGTAGGTAGTAGTGGGAATGAGGGTAGCGCAAAAGTAAAGGCAATGCGCATAAGAAGACCAACATAATATCATTCAGAGATGCAGCGCGATGTACAGAACAGTGTATAATCTAGAGATTAGAGCCCGAATGGGACAGAAACATTTCCTGTTTATGATGTTAAAATCCAATATCGTGCAATATTTAGTGCCGCCAGCAGATGTCATCATAATACCACATAATCAACAGGAACTTGTGTTGTTCTTTCAATAGCCAACCGGTTTTCCCAGCGTTCACGGTGGCTCGTTGGTCTAGGGGTATGATTCTCGCTTTGGGTGCGAGAGGTCCCGGGTTCAAATCCCGGACGAGCCCATCTTTTGGAAGGTATGTAATATTTGCATGCAAAATTCAGTGATACAACAAAACATCTTTTGGACCTCAGAGCTGTAGGTCGAGCTCATATCTGTCCAGCTCTACTGACACAAACTGTAACACAATCTGGCACTTGTGTTTACAGCAGCAAAATTAAATTTTTTTGTGTACAATTTTATAGTTATTATACATTTCCAATTAGTTATTATCATTGTACATTTTGCCTGTATTAATTTCTATGATTATTTCTTTTATAGAAATAACACCATATTGTCCTATTTTTGTATCTACTATTGAACACTTTGCATCTGCATACTAGTACCCCATCTGGTACCACTAATACAACTGCTCTCTACAACCACTTTTGCAGCAGCTACTGATACTAATGCTATTATGTACCAAAATTGGTAGTCAAATACAACTTATTTGTTAGTTTACATGGATCCATGCTTTCATGTTGTTTACACCAAATCCAGACTGATCAGACCAGGCAATGTTTTCCCTATCTTCTATTGTCCAATGTTGGTGAGCTCGTGCAAATTGTAGCCTGTCGTTAGCTGACAGGAGTGGCACCCGGCGTGGTCTTCTGCTGCTTTAGCCCATCTGCTTCAAGGTTTGACGTGATCGTTGACGAGATGGTCTTCTGCAGACCATGGTTGTAATGAGTTGTTATTGGAGTTACTGTTGCCTTTCTATCATCTTGAACCAGTCTGGCCATTCTCCTCTGACCTCTGGCGTCAACAAGGCATTGTCGCCCAGAGAACTGCCGCTCACTGGATATTTCCTCTTTTTGAGACCATCCTCTGTAAACCCTAAAGATGGTTGTGCTTGAAAATCCCAGTAGATCAACAGTTCCTGAAATAGTCAGACCAGCCTGTCTGGCAACAACAACCATGCCACGTTCAAAGTCACTTAAATCACCTTTCTTCCCCGTTCTCATGCTCGGTTTAAACTTGAGCAGGTTGTCCTGACCATGTCTACATGCCTAAATGCATTGAGTTGCTGCCTCATGATTGGCTGATTAGCTATTAAAATCACTGACAGGTGAAGTGAATAACATTAATCATTTTGTAACAATGCAATGTTCTGCTGGGAAACCTTTGGTCCTGGCACTCATGTGGATGCCACTTGACATGCTCCACCCACCAAAACACTGTTGCAGACCAAGTACCCCCCTCACGGCAATGGCATGGCAGTTACTGGCAGTATGGCATGGCAGTAGTCCCCCCCCCCCAACTAGCAGGATACACTATATACCATGCCAAAAAAAACAGCTCAGGAATGGCCCAAGGAATGTGTCACACAGCTCAAGGTGTCAACCTGGCCTCCAAATGAACATATACATAAGCTGTATAAAGTAAAGCTGACACAGACACAACAAAATTCCTTAAAATAGAACCTTTATTATATAAAAATGCTTTTGATACAAAAAATGTCACAAGTGTAAATTACACAAAGCATTTTTAACTGAGACAACAAATACAGGTTTTTAAAGGAGTTTTACTGACACAGTGGTTTGAGGCGGGGCCTACAGCCCTTTATATAAATGAGTTGTGCTGCTCAGAGAGTTCCCGCTGACACATACAGACACGACTTCAGCTATGTTATCTGGAAATTCATCTCCAGCCAGTCACCGCACCGCAGCTGTGATGCCACCTGGCAGGAGATGGATTCATCAGGAAACAACAACAAGCTTACTGCTAGTTCTTAAAGTTCCCCACCTCCCAGAACGTTCCTACAACTTCTCTATCCGAAAACTATACTGTCTAACTCAGCTAACAGATAAACCTCTGCTAGGCACACACGGACTGTTCATGTGTACAGTCACCTCTGCTAGGTGCTTGGAGGACTAAAGAGAAATGTCCCTGCCTGAAGCTTTGTAGGCATTACACTATTGAATGACATGAGAATATCCCGTGGGCACACACGTTGCTGTAATACAAAGAGGGCAGCAAGGCCGGCTCAGAGGAAGCTCAGTGTGTTCTCTTCTGATGACATGGCACACTATGCTAGAACTCACTGACAATAAAACCATTTCCCAACTCTTGTGAGCCTGAGCTAAAGTTGATTTATACTGCTACAACACCACAGCCGAGGTGAAAAGCCAAACCCCCCCCCCTTCTTTTTATTTATTTATTTATTCCCAGGGAAATAATAACATCTATTTTCTTCTGTAAGTGAACAATATGTCTTTCCACTTTTTATGGTCTTGTGTTGATATTAGTATAACAATAAGTGCTGGACAAACACTAGACCACAACAGCACATAATGAGAATCACTGAGCTTCTATCTGAGTGGGCCTCAGAGGTGGGAGAATAACAATGAAAACACACTGACACACTGCATGACTTGGAAAAAGCTGTAATGCCCCGATAGCGCCCCCTAGGGGCTACAGTGTTCAGTAGACCCATGATCCAGACGTTTTGGACAGAACCAACACTTACATGATGCTGCTGCCCTTAAAGCCATAAAGGTAGTGGGACCAAATGTAGAGTCTGTCCCAAGAGATGATATCGTAAAGACTGACTTTACACTAAAAACACTTTGAGTTAGTAAATTATTTCAAATCCTGTAGGCCAAACAAAAATCTGATGTTGTGACACTGCCTTGTGCTCACATCTGGACTTGTCATTTAAAAAGACTTAATTGCGTGGGGCAGTCTGGATTTGAATTCATCTTTTCTTTAATCAGAAGGGGATCATGTTCAAACTTAAACATGGTGTTTAGTTGCTTTTTAAAATCAAATGTGTTCATCTTCTCAGGATGTGGCTGTGGCTCAGAGGTAGAGCAGGTCGTCCACTCATCGGAAGATCAGCAGTTTGATCCCCAACTCTGCCAGTCTGCATGTCGAAGTATGCTTGAGCAAGATACTGAACCCCATATTGCTCCTGATGGCTGTTCCATCAGTGTGACTTGGGGTTTGTCGTGGTGACATTTCTTACCATCAGCAGGGTTCACTGGTCAGATTCACTGTATTGGAGGAGGTGAGCAACTGCACAACTCAAGGCCTCAGTATGCTTCAAACCACATGCTTGTTGGACTGTCTAATAGTGTGTGCGCTTGTTTTCCTACAGCTGTGGCACAATTCCGCAAGCAGTGATGACAAATAGTGAGGGAGGAACATACCTCTTAAATGGAAGGGACAACATTTTAAAGAAGAGGCATCACCGTAAACAAATAATAGATGGGTCAGAGTTTATTTTGTTGGCAAGACAACAATGCCACAGAGAGAAATGTTAGTAGTAGCATGATGTATTATACTCCACTAATTAGGGCTTAAGGGACTTTCACACCGTCATGTGGTAACTCGCCACCTCCAGTCATTTCAGTGAGGGGAAGGCAGCAGAGGGGAAGCCATTTCCAACTTGGCAGTTGCTGCCTGGCTTTGGCCAATCCAGTAGCGAGCATCATGGAGGCAGAAAGAAGACAAGATGGAGGAGCTGATAATGTTGGGGTCTTATCAGGTCAACCAGAAAAAAACAGGGCGTGGGATAATACTTCTACCAAATTTCAGATGACTGGTAAATTTTCCAAATATGTAGACATCTTTGGTAATTTCAGTGATTCCGTTGTCTTGCTACAGTACGCAGCTACAAGCTAGCTTGCATTTCTGCTGGTGTTTAACAAAGCACCTGTCTGTCATTGCAGGTATGGACCTTGGCATGGCAGCGGCAGCCATGTTAAAAATGCTTTGCTTTTTGGAGGAACTCTCTTGCAGATCAGTGGTTGATAGAGTGGTTACTGCACGGTGTTGTGAAGACAGCGTAAGTCTGTAACGGCACTATTGAGTTATTGTTGTGTTTGTATCAGCCATGTGGTCGAGGTAGGTGTACACGCCACACTTTTGCCCAATGGACATAGCTACTGTGATGTCAGCCATTGGTTTGTGGACTCCAGTTTTGCAGCCTCAAGTTCACCATTTCAGCCATCACCATCTTGGTTTTTTGGAAGCAGAAGACACCATGTTTGGTTGACAGGCTGGTGCTGTGTGGAGCAAAGGGTGGATCTGACTGAGAAGATGAGGACACTATCAGCTTGTCACACGCCCTTAGTTGTGCGTAACTTTAAGCCTTAATAAAATGTAAACAGTTGAGTTACATAAAAATTCACCCCCCATACAGTTGTGATGAAGGGGGAAATTAGCTATAGAGAGCAAAACTGTTTTTGTACCAGGCTGTAAACATGTTTATTTCTGCTGTTAAGTTGGGCATTTCAACATGGGGGTCTATGGGGACTGAGTAGCTTCTGGAGCCAGCCTCAAGAGGCCGTTCAAAGAACTGCAGTTTTTGGTACCTTGGTGTCACTGCTTGCTAGAGTGGGGCATCCTGGGTATATGCCAGCTGAGACACCTTTAAATGGTGTACAGACTCCACCTACTTGACCCCCCACAGACACGCCACTTATGTGATTGGCCAGGTGTGTAGAGGCATGGAGGTAGGCCAGTTCACCGCGTCGAGACCACAGAAACACAAAAAAAGAGCTCTTGAAGAGAGATGAGGGAAGATGTATTTGAAGCATACTGAGACCTTCAGCTGATTCCTGGAACAGCTCTGAATAAAATGCCTCAGCTGGAACTCTTTCACTTTTCTATTTCCAAAAAGACTCCTTCAAACCAAACATGGCAACTGACACAGAAACATACATAATGATCTACACACAAACAGAAATACAAATAACAAAAGTCGCTATAAGAATAATTTGTTATTAACTGTATAATAGCTTCATGATCTACTGTCAGTATGAGAGTGGTACTTTTGGGCTTTCTGTGTAATTATAAGTCATAGTAACTGATAGAGTATGTACACAATAGCAGCAAACATACTTTTGGTAAACGGGATGATGAGGGTGAAGAAGATGTGATGGAAGAGGTTCAGATTCACAATGAAAAGCATTCACTTCTCACAACTCAATCACTGACTTCATTACACATACTATGTACAATAGCTTTACACGTCGATATTCATTTGGTATGTTGTTGTCACACGGTGATTTCATGGGATAAAGGGGGGACTGTTGGCAGATCAGTCTTTGTCTCTGGGTTGACTTCAAAAAAGCCCCAGATTCAACTACACACTATTCACAATTTGAAACGTGAGGGACACAATTTCAACACAATGTACAAAAAATTTCACACTTTGATCTTGGCCCTGTTCCATCCATCCCTCATTCATTCATACACATTAATTCAGTCAGCATCTACAAATTGATCTGATTTCCTACATCAAGCCGAACATTCACATGTACTCATGTACACACCCATTCATCATTCACTCACGCATACATCCACTCACCTATCTGTCGTGTGTTTCTCTTGGAGTGGTGGATCAGCCAGCGTGAATAAAATAGTAAAATAATTCCTCTCTGATTTATTTTTGTTCATATTATTTTAACACTATATACAGTCCTGCCGTTGGTCTGCCAACAAGGGCGCCGTGAGGCAGGAGAAGACAAATGGTGTGAGGCTTTCACACAACAGCCGTGCCTACTGCTAACTCTCTCTCGTTCAATGTTGAAGAGTTTCAGGGAGGGCAAGAGCAGCATGGGGCGAGGAGTTACTGTATATTCGGACAGATGGAAGTCTCAAAAATTTGTAGTCAAGAAGTGGCCCGACAAAGGAAGTTTTTTTTCCTTTAGATGGAATGAGAATGTAGAGGGAGCTGCTGGCTGTATTCACTCATCTCTTTTTGTGCCCTGCAGCGAGGCAGGGAGGGCCTCAAACCTTCAACCTGCCATGACTGAGTGAATGTTAGAGCAGGAAACATGGAAGACAGACATACAACTGATCAGATGATGGTCACCCTGAGAGCTCCAAGATGACTGGAATGATGAAATGACCAATGTGGGACAGAGGGACCTTGAACAAGGCACTTGAGCCTAACCAGCTGATATAAAGCAGCATGTGTGAGCCGGTCAGGGCTGGAAGTTGGCACATGAGTTCTTTCCCTGGTAAAGTGGCCCAGACGAGGCCAGTTCTTATAGCAAGTGGACTGCATCCTTCCTTACAGGGCTCCGGGGCTGCTGGAGGGTCACGAGGAGTCGGTGCAGGGCGAGGGAGGAGGCGGGCACAAGTGGAAGTAAGAGCGCTCGGTGGAAGGGGAAGGCGGGCAGCTCTCCTCAGCTGACAGGTACTGGGAGCGGGGGGTCGGAGGTGGAGGGTAGGGGTCCGAGTCTGAGTTAAGGTCCATGTAGTACTTGTTGTGTTTGCCGTGGCTGCCGTGGCCCGAGGCCTTCCAGCGGCCTGCTGATGACGCCAGCCCAGCCGGTGGGTGATGAGGGGTGTAGTCACTGTCGCAGACGTCAGTGCTGCATGGAGTAGTAGGTGGAGCTGCACCACGGACTGGGTGATAGGGTCTGATGGGGAGGAAATACAGAGTTTGTCTAGATAAGGGTTCATGTTCAATCCCATTACCATTCATCTTCAGGGTATCTCACATTCCATTATTTTCTAGACTTTTCAGACCATATTTGACATCTCAATACAAAAAGCTAATGTTTATCATGTAAATAACTGGTTTTAAAATCCAACTGCTAACATTATACTATTATAATGTTTACTATTATATTGCCAAACAATTGCCAGAAGATTGTAGCTACTGTAGCTCATACAAATCCATTAACACCAAACCCTGACAAGTTCATCTCTGCCCAAAGAGGAAGTAAAGTAACTGGTGCTACCTATACTGATATTATTCCCCTAAACATATTAAGTAAAAGATATTATACCATGGTCTGGGTGAATACTGATTCTGATTGGCTACAGGATGTCCATTAAAAACTGATAAGGGACACCTAATACATATCAGTATCTGTAATCTGTTTACAAATAATTTCCACCACGAGTGTCGTCCGTCAGTGCTTCATCCTCTGAACACCCTGCGGGTACTACACTGCCCCTCTGAACTTAAGCAATCATTTCACATCTCATCTGCTATTTAACTGGCTACTTCAGCCTGTGGCCCACAGTAATATTACACAGTAACGTTACACACAGCGTGACGTTTGTTCGTGAAAATCTTGATATTTATTGGGGACAATGACATGACTGGATTGCTGGCTAGCCTTGTTGTTAAATATACTGTAAAATTAGATTTAATGTTTGTCAACTGTATGCAATGTTATTGAGTCTGCATCTTGCTAGCATAACGTTAGCTTTCTGGCTAATAGCTGAGCCAAAGGGTTCCATGAGCTGGGCAGACTAGAGTATCTCCCATTGTTAGTGATAATTGACACCTTGTCAGGCATTATCCCTTATATTGTTGTGTCTATTGGGGACCCAAGATTAGTGTCACCAGGTCAGTATCTGACCAAATGTCTCCCCTTCTGTTTCTGAGATATGACCTATGACCACCTAAATCTAATCAGTTCATTGTTGAGTCCAAGTGGATGTTTGTGCCAAATTTTAAGAAATTCCCTCAAGGCGTTCTTAAGATATCGTGTTCTTAATTGTAGACTGAGACTACCAAGGAGCACCACAGAACGCCACAGGAGATCTTTTCTACTTGTGGCCATCAAACTGTATAACTCTTCCCCCTTCTGTAGGGAGGAGAGCTGAAACAGAAGACACTGACAATGATATAAGCCTACAGTAGGTGGACTAGAACTTAAACATAATGTACAATATTACTTTTCAATATCATGATCACTTGTTAGGGTTGGGTCGGTTCTCGTTAATACCAATTCAGTTCGGTACTCTGTCTTGGACCGGGTTTTTTTTTTTGAGACCACATACCCGCGCACCAGTGAAACACAAGACTGCTCGGCATGTATTTTTCACATCACAGGGATTTTTCACGGACATTTTTACAGGAAACTACAACGCGGAAGTGCGCTCAACTCCGCTTATAGTACGCCCGAGTCTGTGAGCACCTGTGTCTGCCTCTTCACCAAGTGCACAGTGAGCAGGAGAAAGAGGGGGTTGGGGCGGGGACTGAGCTAGGGAGTGCGAGTGCGAGTGCGAGTGCGAGTGCGCATGCGCCGAGGCCTCTACTGTAGCCTGGAGTTTGTTTAACAGTGATGGGGAGTTGATAATGGCGGACAATTTACTCTTGAAGAAATCAAAGAATGCGCCACTATGGCAACACTTTGGCTTTGAGCCAGACGAAGGAGGCAACCCTTGTTTGCACTGATTGAGTAAGCTGCAAAATTTATTTGTAAGGAATAAAAGAAACAACTTGTTACTGTCACTCTGTTGTCCTAAGATCGTTTTTTATTTTAAAGAGTCAATTGCGCCCCGAAGTGGCGAAAATCCGGTATTACCAACTTGATGCGTTTTTTTACAAAAACCGGACCGTTTTTTTTTTTCGCATACCGACCCAACCCTACTTGTCAGTGAAGTAATATTGTTTTCTCAAAATCATGTGCAGCACTACTTCTCAGTCTTATATCATATACAATAGAACATTGATTATCAGATGCAATCTGCATTTTTCCACCATTTGAGTTCATTTTAGTTACTCTTGTACTTATCTTACTTGTGTTGTTACTCTGCTAGACATTGCTTTTTGCTCCTTAAACACTCTTATATTGTATATTGTATATTTTGAAAATTCTGACTGACACTTAAGACTATTGTTTTAAAAACTGGGCCCAGAGTGTGACCCTGAACCCACTGGTTGTTCTGGTTGTTACTGGTTTTGTGAACATTAAAGGGATAGTGCACCCAAAAATGAAAATTCAGCCATTATCTACTCACCCATATGCCTACGGAGACCCTGGTGAAGTTTTAGAGTCCTTACATCCCTTGCAGAGATCGGCGGGGGGAGCGGCTAGCACACCTAATGGCAGAAGGCGCCCCAGACTAACGTCCAAGAACACAAAATTGAATCCACAGAGTATCTCCATACTGCTCATCCATAGTGATCCAAGTGTGCTGCATAAAAAGTTGTTTCGAAAAACGTCATTTGAACTCTGTTTTTAGCCTCACTGTAGCCTGTAGCTCTGACTGTTTCTCTGTGCTCCGCGCTCACGTGTGCGCGCCTGCGCGAGACCAGCGAAAGCATGAGCTTTGCTCACCCGTGTTTACATCACGTGACA
>NC_065525.1:4730531-4772438 GCF_006386435.1 Epinephelus moara
ATGACGTTTTTCGAAACAATTTTTTATGTCGCGGCTGCAGCACACTTGGATCACTATGGATGAGCAGTATGGAGATACTTTGTGGATTCAATTTTGTGTTCTTGGACGTTAGTCTGGGGCGCCGTCTACCATTAGGTATGCTAGCCGCTCCACCCGCCGATCTCCGCAAGGGATGTGAGGACTCTAAAACTTCCCCAGGGCCTCCGTCGGCATATGGGTGAGTAGATAATGGCTGAATTTTCATTTTTGGGTGCACTATCCCTTTAACTGTTTCTGTAATCTGAAGCATTCTCTGGCACAAGAATTTCCTTCGGAATAAATAAAGTTATATTGAATGGAACTGAATTGAATTCACGACGGACACCCTGAAAACATAATGCCTCTGGATACAGCATCGAACAGTCATAAAAAATTTAAATAAATTAACTTTCAAGGCATCAGTGTTTATTTACTGTGTCCATGGAAACAATGTTGAACGTGCGGCTTTCTCACGCAGAAAACTACGTCACTGCACAACTTCTAAATCAAGCTCAATATCTGACTTTAACTCAATAACGTCCATGATTTGGTCATGGATGTTCAGATTTGATTTAGTTATAAGGCACTTGGGTCACACAGTATATTTCTTCCATTGCTTTTGACGACATTCAGCTTGCTCTGGTCCAAACTCTCTCACGCAGTGATAACATTTTGGCTGCGCTGGCTGCTTGCTCCAAACACCATAAATAACACTCTGCTTATATGATCAATTTATTTCTAGAAATTCTTAATTTCATATTTTAGAAAATAGAACAGGGGCAATAGTCTGGAAAAAGAATATTTTTCTATACTCTCCTTTAATTTTTATGTATCCAGACCAGGAAATTACTGAAATCAATTACCATACTTTTTTACACTACATAGTCTCAATTGTGCATCATTTTAGACACATTCCTACAAAATTATGCCTCACATTTTTCGTGTCTTTTAAAAATTTAGGATTGTCACTAAAATTTAAAATAAAGTTGTGTGGAAATGAGCAAACTTTGACTGAACAGCATAGGTTTGCAATGTCCTTGCAGTGGGCTGTAAGATATTAGAAGAGATATATAGCAGGAAATATAAACGCAGCAAAGCCCAACATTAAACTAAAAATGGGCCAACCCTTGATGCAGCTTTGTCAGCTGTTTGCTGGTGAGATGGAACTGGTCTATGTGAGACAGTGAGTGTGCGTTACCTGTATGATCTGGTGGTGGACGGACTGTTGGAGGAGTAGAAGATCTCTGTGTTGTAGAGAGAGCGGTCAGTAGCTGGGGACGGAGGAGGGTTCAGGATCTACAAACAGAAAATATATGTGTTATCTGACTGTGATCAGGAAACAGCTGACAGCATGCACACAGTGTGTGTGTGTGTGTGTGTGTGTGTGTGTGTGTGTGTGTGTGTGTGTGTGTGTGTGGACCTGAGGATAGAAGGCTCCCTTGGTGGATGATGAGCTGCTGGATGAGGCTCCAGTCACGTGGTTCCTGTCATAGAGAGGGGCTCCACTGCTGCTGCTGCCCATCAGACTCACTGAACTCATCATAGACTTCCCACAGGAAATACCTGCACACAGTGATACACATTTTACTAACACCATTGCAAATGAGTCATGTTATAAGTATAACAATAACACCACTGCTGCCATGTGGCTGATCTGACCTTGGAAGGTGCCATGCTGAGAGCTGCTGGGGGCGATGAAATTGAGGGGCACATGGGGTGTACCACTGATGTACTCGTGGGGAAAAGTTCCACTGGGGCCTTTGTAGCGTCGACACACCACACGCTGACACACGAAATAAGCTCCCCCGATCACAAAGACGAGCAGGATGATGCAAATGACTGGAACGATGGTGTTAGGCCCAGTGTTAGGGATGCCACTGGAGGGGGGAGACACATACTCTGCACATGGAAAACACAAAGATACAAAGTCAGGGAAAAGTTTTCAAGTACTTAACCAGAAATACAGTATGCTGTATTTTTAAATGGTTTTACCACAGGCAAGCTCATCTGATCCGTCAGGGCAGTCAGAGTAGTTATCACACTGTTGTTTCTTTGTGATGCACTGGTTGTCACCACAGCGGAACTGGTTGGGAGGGCAGATGGCTGGAGGAGAGCAAGAAAGAGGAGGACACACAGAGATGGAGATGCTTGTCAGTTTCTTATTAATAATAAGTTCTGGTTGGATGGTATCATGTTTGAGGGAAAGCCTTCAGTTTCATTTGATTAAACAGTTATTTTTTACACCCTGCAGCTAAACAGAACCAAATTCATTTGATTATTTACACCTGTGTTTTCCTACTGTCTACCTATTATATTAAAAACATGCTTTGTCACTTTTAAAACTAGGGCTTCATTTAACAGCAGGGAAACAATACATATACTGTGCAACTGTCAACCACATATGGGTACTTCACAAACGTCAAGGCCACGCCCCTTTTTGGGTGGTAGAAAACTGATTATCTGAAAGATAGATGTCAATGCAATCTGATGTGTTTAGATTATAATTTTGACACGTTTGTATGCATTTAATTCTTGTTTTATGAATATTACTAACAGTGCTGGGGGTAACGCATTACAGTAATATATTACATTTTAGCAGTAACAAAGTAATATAGCACATTACCAACAGAATTTCAGCTAATATTATTGCATTTACACTGCTCCACTTCTGCCGACAGTGTGTCGACAGAAAAAAACATCCCCCAAAGGTTGTTGTGTGTTGTCATGTCACTACCTTATTAATTCAGCCTATGGTCACTATAGACTACATCATAGAAGGGTGTCGGTGATCAGCACATCTGGGTCATGCTGTACTGTAAGTTATCACGTTCAGTGTGTTTCCATTAATATAATGACGTACAGCATATCCCATTTTGCTTTTGTGTCTTAAAGCTGCCTGAAGGCAGCGGGGATAAGGAGCTGGCCTCTGGTACGTTTTTTCCTTATCCCGGTAATCAGCACATCTGGGTGATGTTAGTATATGTTGGATGTGTTTCCATTCACATCCTCTAAAACTGCGGATCACGCCAGCACACCATTCCATTCTTATGTATAACTCTCTCCAAGGTGCTGCTGTACCTGACCGGCACACCAGGAGCTGGCAGATGGGTTTTCCAGCTCCATACTATTAGTTTGCACTTGTCATAGTGACTGACTCACACGCCATTCTGTTTGTTGTGCTAACCTCATTATTAGTTTATTGTGTTTTATATCATAGGCCCACAAATATTTATCTATATCTCAGACATTGATCTATTCAAGGCTTTTCATGTATTTAAAAAGGTCTAGGCTATTTAATCGGTCTTTATATTCTTTTTTTTTTTTTTTTTTTTCACTTTACTACAAAGTGGTAACAACTGTATGTGAATGCATGAATGGGTCAGACCTGGTCAGCACTGGATTTGAAATGAACTGTAATAAACTGGATCTTCTGTGCTTTGATTACCTGCTGTGAAACAACATGACCCTCATCCATTTAAAATCAACAGTAGTTCCTCTGCGGCCATTTTGGTCAAAGTAACGCAAAAGTAGTGTCAAAAGTAACTTATTACTCTATACAGGGTGTAATGGTGTAAAGTCACTTATTACTTTCAAATGACAGTAACTAGTAATATGTAATATATTACATTTTGAGAGTAACCTGCCCAACACTAATTACAAATAATTACTTTGCAACCTTGCCTGAACCTGAGCATTCGAAATACCTTAATAAATTAAGGACGATCGCTGTCACGTCCGTCCAGTCTTCCCCCATCCAAGTGTATCAGTGACCCAACACAGTGGGCAGTTACTGCTTATCTGCATCATAAAATTGATATGGCCTTAAATCTTTTTTATTTTTTAGAATTTTCCTGTTTCTCTCCTGATGTGTCTTTTCCACAAGAGGTAGTGTGGCCTTGTCAATGACACAATGTAGGTCTGTATCACTTGATACAATGGACTCTAGTTTCCCGGCGCAGCGCAGGTGGCGTAGGGTGGCGAACCCCGCGCAGAGCTAGTTTCGAGCAGCCAAAAACCTCACAGGCAGGTTTCCAGAATATCAGGCACATTAACAATGCAATAAATACCCAAAAAAACACTATTCAATGCAACTATCTGCAATCAGCACATAAATGTATCTCTATATCGACTGTCCCGTCACATCTGATGTCAGATCAAAGGGGATTGGCACCGTTTGGCACGTTTGGCACGCGTAATGGAAACCCAACCTGATTTGATTAACACAGCTGCAAACTAATGAGTTCACATCCCTCTCAGCCAACCACAAACAGCCACAGCATCAGATAAGGAGTATATATTCAGCATCTGTCATCTTAGAAAAGTCAAAAGAAAAGAAACAGAGTGAGACTGCGAGAGAGAAAGAGAGAGCGCACGCGCGCACGAGAGAAACGCAACATTGATTTACAATTGTGGTGACCTCCTCCCAGGCTACCTTTGCATCATCAGCCCGTGGAGGTCTGCTCGCAGTTCTGTATATTCGGACACTGCGAGCTTGGACCTCCCAAACCAAAACATCAGTTTCCTCCTGGGAGAAGTTTGGCCGTCTGACACTGCTGCTCTTTTCTGCAATGGCGAATTGAGTAAACTCTCATTACACCTTCGTGCGGCGCATTTAAGGGCGAGGAGAGGGGCTCATTTGATTGGTGTGATGTGTGTAAAACCCACTCCACGCCTTCTCTCCTCCCTCTTTCCGACTTGCGCAGGTAGGAGGGACGGAGGTCGGAAAGAGGAGTAGCTGCGCCAGCGCGCACGGTGTGCCAAACTTGCAAAATCCACCTGGCCACACCCAGTTGGCGAAGCGCAGGTGCGCTGCGCCCCCGCCGCGCCCAGTCTGTGAAACTCGAGCCCATCATGTTAATTCTAAACTGTTTCCAGGCCTGGAAAAGACAGAAAGAAATAAACAGTTTTCCTAACTTCATAACTTTTCCAGGAATTTCAGGACCATGGGAACCCTGACCTGCATTTCTAAAAATAAGGGAAACAAGCTGAACATAAGAGGACATTTTCAGTCTTAGGCCCATCATATGGTACACAGTGTGACCATAAGTTAATTCTACTTAACGAATCTGACCATCATTGGACTGTGACAGCACTGTAGTTTTCCCCTACATGTGAGAGTCATGTTTAGGGGTGGAATGGGTTTTCGATTTTGGTTCATGCATTTGTTTATCAATTGTATGGTTATCATAAATATCTCAATACTTTTTTCTGGTGTTAGATTTCATCAGTTCTCTGCACTTTCTGGGATATGATGGTAGACATTTTTTGATTAACTTGAGGGACAGTAATCCTTTACACCTACACAGTCTGAACTTTAAGTCTGTCCTTATGAAGAGAAAACTGAAAGATGGTTAGAAAGGGAGGCTGAGAGCTCCACAGACTGTTTTAATTCTGTACTGGATAAAATAAAATCTATAAAAGTACTGTGTTTTAGGAATACTTGAATTCTGCTGATTCAGAACTTTATTTCTCTGTATTAGTCATAGAACCACAAAAGGGATGGTGTAACTGCTAAAAGGTACATGTCAACAGAGCTACTGTTCACAGTTTCAGTGTGTTCAAGTGTGAGCCTACTTTCACAATCCTGTTCATCAGAGTGATCTGCGCAGTCCGGTTCACCATTGCAGCGCCTTTGAGCATCGATGCAACCTCCTTTATCACACTGGAACTGAAAGGCTGAGCAGACGGGGCAGTTCTCTTCATCACTGCTGTCATCACATTCAGGGAAACCATCACAACGCCAAGCCATAGGAATACAGTCGATCTCTCCTGTGGAGCACGTGAACTGCTCTGTGGAGCAGGTGGGAGGCTCTGACAGTGAGAAAGAGAGAGAGAGAGAGAGAGAGAGAGAGAGAGAGAGAGAGAGAGAGGAGGCAACATATGTTCATAGTGTGGAGGAGGAGAGAAGAGGACAAAAGGACAAAGAGGGAGAAGCTGTGAGATGAAAGGTGTGAACACTGAGTTTCACAGAGACCGAAGCCTTCAGTGTGTGAGTATCCTGGCACAGTCAGACTGTCCACCTGGTGAAATGTACTCATGTGGTGTAGCCAAAAGCAGGGCAGACAGGAAATAGAGTGGTCTGGGCTGTAAACAAAAACTGCGCCAGGCCAAGGGGGCAGGTCAATTTATGACTAACAGCGATTGTGTTTCACCCATCTCCACACTGAAATGAATGGAGAGACTGCCATAACCCTTTGTGTTTTTGTTGCTTACCCCCACAGTGCAGTAGGTCCTGCAGTAACACCAGGTGCATGGGACAGGAGCAGCGAGGTGTTCCGTCACCCTTAGCAATGCAGATGTGAGAACAGCCCCCGTTGTCACGGGAACAAGGGTGGGATGCTGGAGAGGAGAAACATTCATTACATCATTACACACTTTCCTGCCAAACCACAACTCAACAAAGCTCCACGAATACAGCCTGCTGCTATAAACTACTCAGTACATGTGGCAGTAAGTAATGTTAAAAGCCAAAGCCAGAAGTCCATCCATACCAAACTCTTGCGGATCCATCTCTTCCACAGCATGGATGGAAGTCAGATATGATATCCGTCCCTGTATGCGTGTGCGTCCATCTCCAGTCAGTTTGTCCACCCTCTCTATCATCTGCTGTTGCCGGTCGATCCAGTACACATGATCTCCTAGGACTGTCAGCCCCATTGGCTGGAGAATGTTGGAATCCTGGAGGACGATGCGATTGGCTCCTGGGGGAGATGGTACAATGTTATATGTCTCTCTGCAGGTCTGCAAGATCATTCTCTGTTGTAGCCGACAGTTTAACTTCACCTAATGTATTCTTTTTGTCTAATATCTCTGTGACAGTCACATCCTCTTCTCAATCTGTCGTAAAATGGACTGCTTTAGTCCACGATTGGTCTTTTTACCATTTAACTTCATGTACAATCATTCAGTCTTTACTGCCATTACAGTACAGCACTGCTCTGATGACAAGACGTTTGTTAGCAGCTGACCTGTAATATTTACTCCAATGCCACTGCAGACACTGCTGGACTTGTTTACAGATCTCCTGTAGCAGCTCTACAGAGTGAAGTTCTTCTTTTCACTCTTTGGTAACATTACTGTAAACTTGCCCACAAATGTAGCCTTATATGGCAATTTTATGCTAAGCAATAATGCTCATGATGAAATCTCACAGAGTGCACCTCCTAATAAACAGGTGGAACTCATCAGTTTGAAACAAGCTGTTTAGGTTGTTGAGTTCAGAGAGTTTGGTGAATCCAACTCAGAACTTAACATGAGAAAAACTCATACATATCTTTGACATTTCTTGTTAATTACAGATACTGTTTGAATTTCGATGGCTGTGGTTGGATGAGCCAATGTAAATAAAACAGAGCACAATGGAACAGAGGGTTTGTTTGTATATGACCAGAGTCACTGACAGAATCTTTTTAGCCCTTGCACAGATAGACAAAACAGCTCTGCAGTCTGTGTCTGTCTGTGTTATTTGGTCTCAGTTCAACAAATAATATCAATCTGTGTGTGGAATGGCTTCAGTAAATGTCTGTTTTTGGTCATGTTTTCCATGTGGCTGCATGAGGCTATGAATAAGTCATGGGAGTCTGGGGCCTCATTACAGAAAAATATTTCAAGTGCTTGTCCTAACTTAAGTTTCCAAGATACGAAAAATCCTATCTTCCTATTTCAGAAGCAATTTTAATCTTATGGCTGTGTCCTCTCCTATTTCAAACCTCTTATCTTGTCTTAACTTAAATCCTAAATCCTTAAATCCTAAACCTAAATATAATTTTGATTCTTCCAGCTGCACCTCCTGCTCCTGTCATGCCTGTATCTATGTTCAGAATGTGCACAGACTACCTCTATCTTTGATTAGAATGTACTGGTAGGCTAGGCAAGATGGACAAGACATAATATCAACAACTCCCACTTGTCACTGGCTAGCTAGCTTTCTATTATGGACAAAATGATAGACGTTAAGTTTTAGCAATGAGGAGTCAGAGGCACTAATCATGTTGGTGGAAGAGAGGAAGCCCCACCTTTCTAGAAGCTTTCTTCTCAATTATTGAAATTAATTATTAATCCCAATTGATATGAAGCATTTATTTAAAGAGGCAACAGATAGGATTCGGGGTTTTTTTTTAGCTTGGCGCCACCTAGCGTCAGTGGTGTTGCGTCGCACTGTCGCAACGACCGTGGGGATCAGAGATAATCAATAAAATGTAGGCTGTAAAGCCACCGGTATACCTTTATGTATATGTAGAATGAGAAGGTGTGTGGACACCCAAATAAATGAGTAAAGAGACCAAGCAACAATTATCAGAAGAAAAAACAAATAGTAATGCAAATAATTATACCAGAATGTACAGTATCAGTACAAACAACAGTAGACACAGTGGAATTAAACCAATACGCACATGTAAACAGTCACGATTCTAGAATAAACGGTACCTTATGGAAACGATGCGGCCGGTTGGAGCTCAAATTGAATGGGAGACAAAGCTCAGTGTTCACTTAGCTGGTTGATGTCTGTCGATAGCTGCCTCCGTGAGAAGAGAACAGAAGGAAGGGAGGGGGGTATCACTGTCCGAGGGCTGCCGTAGAATGGCAACGAAGATGTCAGCTGACCAACACTCGCTACCCGGTCCCTGGTTACGGTGATTTGCGATGCTGGCCAGCTAGGAATTAACTAGCAGCCAGTACAGTACAGTCCTCTCTCGGCTAGCTAACATTTAGCCGTGTTACTTACTGATCCATTAGAAAGAAAGCTAGCTGGACACCGGTGTTGAAGCCTCTTTGGTCACGGAGCTCCCTCCATCTCTTGAACGCCTGACTGAGGTTTACTCTTGTTTTTCCTCTTCTTTTATCACTCTCCTTTTTGCTCTTCTTTGCCTCCTCAGACAGACGTTTTTCCACTTGTCTCCAAACTTTGTCCTTCTGCCATTGTGCTCAGGACTCAACTATCTCATGCCCAACTCCTCATAAGGACCAGCTCCAGTCCCTGAGCAAAGCAGATTTTTTTCCGCGAAATTTCGGCACCGATGGCAGAAGCTTATTACAAAGATTGCAAAGCCACTAATTAACCTATGTAAACGGTGATAGTCTGATTTTTCTGTTGCCTCTTTAAATTGAAATCATCATCATATGGTTTCAGTAGCCTTTTAGTTGTTCCCCATCTTACTGGACAAACTCATGAACAGGCAGATTCACTCACTCAATTTCATTGAATGTTTCTGGGCGTTATGTGAGCGGGCATTTGAGTTATTTCTGTTTTCAGTAACTCACCTGTCAGGTCACTACTCTCAATGCGTTTAAGGTCGGCGTCTACCCAGAATAGTTTTCCTAGTTTGTTGTCCAGAGCCAGAGCGACTGGTCTGATCAGCCCAGTGGTGAACAGAGACTCTCTCTCTGTCCCATCTAGACTGGCTCCTTCAATCTTAGCTGAGCGCTCTTGCACTGTGGTGAAATACATGTACCTGCAGAGGGAGACACAGACACAGAGGTATGCCATTAAATTCACAGATAAACAGTTCTAATCATCATTTTCTTCCACACACAGAGTACAACATATGTTCATGAAACTTATTTTGTGGAACAGTGAGCTCACCCTTTCTCGGCATTAACCACAATGGCCCGTGGCTTGTCAGTGTCGTCCTTCAGGACCACACCCACGGTGTGTCCATCCATCCTCTGGACATTGATGGTGTTGGTTGTCTCACAGGTCCAGTAAATGTGGCGACTGTAGGGGTCCAGGCTCAGGTCATGAAGCTGGTTATCTACTGGCTGAACACTGCTGCTCACTATCATGGAAGACTGGAGGCAAACACAGCAAGGTCATAAGTTCAACATTTGACTCATTCTGATAATTAGTCATGGGAAGCTTTACAAACTGCTCCCTGTCTCACTACTGCAGCAGATCTATTAATCTGCATATAACTACAGTGTTTATTTTTCTAGGAAGCTGTATGAAGTCTACCTCAACTTCAAGTTGGCCTACAGCAGAACATTATCTTTAGTGAAGGCGAGGACACATTTAGAGGACACATTTACTGTTGAGTTGATTGTATTTTTACATGATAGCAAGCAGCTGAGTTCAAGGAGATATATGTTGAAGATCTGACACTTGTGTATCAAATGCAGTCAGTGCATGCATCAGGGTGAATTTTACCATGGCTCCATCATCTCTGGCCCTGCGGATGTTCTGTCGTCCATCCAGCCAGTAGACCAGCCGGTCCAGCGGGTCGTAGCTTACAGCTCGGACATTCCTCAGGACGTGGATGGGCAGGATGATGTCAGGACTCTGCTCTCCCAAGACCATCCTGCTGATACTGGCCTTCTGACTGAAGAGCAGGAAACTAGAGGGAGCTGTAGACAGAGAGTCAGAAGGGATGCAGGGATGGATGAAGGAATGAAGAGGAGTGAGTACACGGAATGAACAATGTTCACAGGAAGGCCCAAGTTTGCTCAACACATATTGTGAAACACAAAAACCCAGGGTCAAAACACACACAAACACACATCATCCCATCAGAACAGCTGAAACCGCTCTGAATGATGGTCTCAAGAGCTGAGGAAGTGTTGACTGCCTCCACTTTTTGGAAACAACACAAGTATGCTGGCTTCCCCAGCCTCTGTGTGTGTGTGTGTGTGTGTGTGTGTGTGTGTGTGTGTGTGTGTGTGTGTGTGCTCGCACGCAGATTTTCACATAGTTTGTGTGCTGGCAGTTGAGCAAGAGGCAACTGAGGTTAATCCTTTAACCTTGTACTTCAGTCATTTCTGTTCTATTTGTTCTTGACTCCCAACCAAGCTGCTGAAAAATGAAGCCAACATGCCACAACCTGCAGTTACTCAAATGGCCACTTGAGGCTGTCTCCAGAAGCCAGTCAATCCTCATTACGGCCTATTTCCACCAGATGCGTGTTGGTTGTGTCTCCGCTCCGGCACGGCAGCGGAGCCGATAGGATTCAATTCTAGTCAATGTGTGTGTTTCCACCGGCTGCGGCTGTGCTGCGTTCCGGCTCCGTCACAGCTCCAGCAGTCCGGAGCCCTCCGCAACAGATACGCAGGACTTCTATTTTTGCCGGACGCTGGAGCACAACGCAGCAATTCAGCACAGAGCAGATCGTGCGGGGCAGGAAGTCGTGCACAGAAACACAATAAAACATCCGGTTAATTTTCAAAATAAAATACACAGTGTTCACGGCGGATCATATTTCCCTGCACTACACCTTGAAAACTACATAATGGGCAGAGACAGGCCTGAATTCAACAGGTCAGAGGTTTTCAGACGTCATTTCACCCCGTTGACACCATGGACGAGGAGATATTAATCATGGCAGTGCCCTTGCAAAATAGAGTTGGAAGAGAAATTGTTTCATGGAGAGGTGAGCGCTGGCATTAAAATGGCTTAATCCCTGCAAAAGAAAACGCAACATAAAACATTAAAAGATGTTTTAGGTTGCTAGCTCAGAGGTTATTGTTAGTGTTTCACGCACACTGCTAAAACACACTTTCACATAGCAACAGGGATTTTGAAAACAGTCTGAGATAAGCAGCCAATGACAGGCTTTATACCTACGGTCTGCATCCTGTAAGCCAGACTAATCATCACAGAAAATAAAAAAAAAAGTTTTGGTCAGTATAGCTAATTTAACCATTCATGACAACTGTACAGGGGTGATTTTTTATAAAACTCATCCATTTAAATTTTATTATGGCTTAGGAAATGGAGGCGTTACAACACCTTGTGACCAGGTGACAGACGTGGCGAAAAAACATCCAGACTCCCTGCTCATCATCCTAGCGGTTTTTAACAGAGCAAACCTCTCTCGAACGTCCCAGATACAAACAGCACATAAAATGCCCCACCAGGGACTCTAACACACTGGACCACTGCTACACAGTTAAAGGACGCTTATCGCTCTGTCCCCTGTGCAGCTTTGGGGCTCTCTGATCACTGTCTGCTCCATCTTATCCTGACCTACAGGCAGAAATTAAAAACTTCTAAGCCTGTAGTAAGGACTGTAAGGAAGTGGACTGAGGAGTCAAAGCTGGAGCTACAGGCCTGCTTTGACTGCACAGATTGGAGTGTTTTTGAAGCTGCAGCCACAGACCTAAATGAACTGACTGACACTGTGACACCTTACATGTGACATCAACTTTTGTGAGGATATGTGTGTGCAGACCAAGACAACAACAACAAACCCTCATTCACACCCAAACTCAGGCGGCTGTGCCAGGCCAAGGAGGAGGCCTACAGGAGCAAGGATAGGGCCCTGTACAAGCAGGCCAGAAACAAGCTGCCAAAAGAGATCAGGTAGCCAAGAGGGGCTACATTGAGAAGCTAAAACCCACTGCTTCTCAGTCAACGACCCTGCGTCAGTTTGGAGAGGCCTGCAGGACATTACCAACTACAGGAGACCATCCCCCTACCCTGTGGAAAACCTCTGACGAGCAGACGACCTGAACAGCTTCTACTGCAGGTTTGAAAAGGCCCTTTTCACACATTCCAACCACAGAAAGGGACTACCTGCACCCCCAGCTCCCCCTCCCCCCTCTCCTCTAACCCCCCACCTGCACTAAAGGTCTGTGAAGAGGATGTGTGTCAGCTCTTCCAGAGAGAGAAGACCAGGAAGGCTCCGGGACCTGACGGTCTGTCTCCCTCCTGCCTGAGAGTCTGCTCTGACCAGCTGGCCCCTATCTTCACTCGGGTCTTCAACCGATAGTTGGAGTTGTGTGAAGTACCCTCCTGCTTCAAACGCTCCACCATCGTCCCGGTCCCCAAGAAGCCTTCCATCACAGGATTAAATGACTACAGGCCCATCGCCCTGACATCTGTGGTCATGAAATCCTTTGAAAGACTGCTGCTGAGCCACCTGAAGGACATCACAGGCCCACTGCTGGACCCCCTGCAGTTTGCCTACCGGGCAAACAGGTTGGTGGATGATGCAGTCAACATGGGACTGCACTACATCCTGCACCACCTCGACTCCCCAGGGACAAGGATCTAGACACCGTCCGGAAAAGGCCCAGCAGAGGCTGTACTTCCCGCGATAGCTCAGGAAGCTCAACCTGTCTCAGGAACTGCTGATCATGTTCTACACAGCCATAATCCAGTCTGTTCTCTGCACATCCATCACCGTTTGGTTTGGATCTGCCACCAAACTGGACAGGAACAGACTGAAAAGGACAATCAGGTGTGTAGAGAGGAGTACTGGGACTGATCTTCCCTCCATCGAGGACCTGTACAGGTCAAGGGTCAGGAAACGGGCAGGAAACATCACTGTAGACACCCTGGACACAATCTGTTTAAACTCCTCCCCTCCGGTAGGCGCTACAGAGCACTGTTAGCCAAAACCACCCCTCACAAAGACAGTTTCTTCCCCCAGGCTGTCACTCTGATGAGCTCATAAAGGGTCACAGAGTGGCAGATCAAACAACACTGCTTCCTTGTTTATTGTATATATTCAAAAATAATTAAATTATTTTTTATATTTAATGTATAGTTGTATATTTTTTGTATATTGTATATTACAGTATAGAGCAAGTCTACCGGAGTCAAATTCCTTGTATGTACACACGTACTTGGCGAATAAAGCTGATTCTGATTCTGATTAAAGACGCTTTGAGTGACAGTTTGTCTGTGAGGTGCCACAGTCTATGGGTCAGATCCACCCAACTCCACCCTCTCGATCACACATGGTCACTTCTCATGCCAAAAAATCTAGATGGCGACAGCCAAAATGCCAAAAAACATGAATCCACGAACCAATGGGTGGCATCACGGTGGTTATGTCCGTTATTTCTACACAGTAGATGCTCCCGACTACAGCTGCATGGCAGCAGAAAGGCAGGGACAAGGTCCATCACTGGGCTAACACACAATCACTCACACACAAAAAATTCCAGCCATCTCACTGTTGATGTTTTTTGCAATTCAACTGTGAACTGAATCTTTACAGCAACTCAAAAGAGGTGAAATAATTTAATGTTTTAAATACAACAGCCAATTTCAAGGATGTTCTACAATCAGTCATTCAACAGCAGCAGAGTGGTGAGTCTGACATGACTGCTGTTGTCCTGACGCAATAAGTGTTAATTTATCAGAGAATGGCAGCAGTCGCTTGTCCATTACTTGCTTTGATTTTAGAAAAGCAGTACTGTATTTAAATGCCATGTTGAAGAACATCTCAACTATACTCATTAAAAGGATGGGATGTTTCTCATTTGTTTCAAAAACCAGTCCTGGGATTCATCCTTTGATTGTCAGACATACTAGTGTTTCTCTCTGTACTTACAGCTACAGTTTCGTCCATCGGGGTTTAAAGTGTAGTGGGAGGCACAGCGGCACTGGGCACCAGCAGGCGTGGCAAGGCAAAGATGAGCACAGTTGCCGTTGTTATGGGAGCACTCGTTGGTACCCTCCTGACGGGAGGAGTGGAACACCAGAATGTCCAGCATCAGCTCAAGCTGGCCCTGGGGACACAGTGATGTCACGGCAAAAAAGATCAATCAGTCAATCAATCAATTTTATTTATAAAGCCCAATATCACAAATCACAATTTTCCTCAGAGGGCTTTACAGCATACAACATCCCTCTGTCCAGTATCTCTGGACTGGATTGATATTTCAAGCAAATGTTTAATGATCATTTTAATGCCAAAAATACAAAGTATCAAGTGTCTCCCCCAGATTTTAATGAAAGTCTCTAAAAGAACAAATTAGGAGCACAATAAAAGTAGAAATCAAACATACTGGTTATTGAAGTTGCTTACAGTCGCCTGTTCCCATACCTGCAGCACCACAGTGCGGTTGAGTCCGCTGCGTTTGTCTGCTCGTTCAATACTGCGCAGGTTAAAATCTGTCCAGTAGATAAAATCTCGGTACTGAGTCAGACCGAAGGGGTGAGGGAGGTCGTCTACGATGATCTCCCTCTGAAGGCCTACACAAGATATAACAGAGGTCAAAAACATCAAGAGAATTACTGGTACTGATAAAAGTTTAGGATACATGTGGCATCATGTGTTGTGCAGAGTCAGATTCACTCTGCTGAGAGATGGCCTGATGGTGGCACTAGAGGAAAGGTCATGAAGTCTCCAAAATCAATAAGTTTCTAATTTCGTTTGGTGTGAGAATGTGAACAGCAAATCTCATGCAAATCCAGCTATTAGTTAGAGATTAGTCTGACAAAGATCAACCGACACATAAACAGTAAATAACCTGCACTCATCGGTGGAGCTGAGAATTATAACTAGAAAGTCTTGAGAATGTATTAGTTTTATTTCCCTCTGTCTCTGAAGATAAATGGAGATATCTCTGGTTGATAATCATTTTCTGGAAATTATTTCCACAACATCAGCAGCAAATACCCAGTGGTTGTGCAACAAAAATATACCATTAAATGGATCTCAGTGATGCCTATATTGCAGAGTACATAATGTATTTGATGAACGGATTTCCACTGTGCATCACATATTGCAATTTAACAATTTAGCAATCTTGTTTTGACCAAATAATCTTATCTCAAGGTTCACTAAGGCTAGTGACTGGACCTTAAATCTTTTTTAAACTACTATGTCCAAGGTCACAAATATACTTCCACCCTCAATTCAGCAATGTAATCAATAACCAGGTTCATGCAGTATGTTAAAGACACAGTCAAATAACAAATACAAGTTTGTGTCAATTGTTTAACTATCTCTTGTTTTAGCAACTAGCTCACACTGCCTATCATATAAAACTGCAGTTGACAGTTTGCCAAGGTTGTAGTAGCTAGCAGAGAGATATCATGGGTCAGAGGTGTGTGTTTGAATATGAACAAGCAAAACCTCTGTTGACAGAGCATGGTCTAATTTATGAATTTCATCCTCATCCTCATCATAGGAAGGACCCTATCCAACAAAGCAGGTGACGGAGGAGTGGGTTGAGGTCAACAGTCCTCTACACAGCTTCATACTGCACCTCTGTATTTGCTAAGCATCGCCCACTTTTGAGGGTTTCCTATCAAAATGGTTGATGAGTTTTAAACCACATGGTTAGAAGGAGATGAGGTCAGCAAATGCAAACTTGTGGCCACAGAAACATGAAAAACTAGAATTACCGCCTCATGTTTGTATGCCTCCACAAACTAGTTGGGTTAGTTTACATCCATGTGTGTCCAGACTTATATGTAGCCATGACAGTAGACAATTCCTCAAATATGGGAGGAATATGCTGCAAAGAAGCTACAAATTATAAAACATGGATGATTCAAACACCCAGCAGCACAGAAGTTCTATACAAGCAGCACAGGTCGATTAGTGTCACCAATTCAGTATCTGACCAAATGTCTCCTCTTCTGTTCCTAATGGCCAGAAAACTGTTTTTGCAGAACAATATGATGTCACAGTGAAGTTGCATATTAAAAGTCATTACTTCATAATTTTATCCTATTAGACATGAAGATTTTGTCATAATTGACATATAAATTCTTGAGCTATGGCCAAAAACATATTTTGTGAGGTCACAGTGACCTTTGACACCAAAATCTTTATCAGTTCATTCTTGTGTCCAAGTGGACGTTTGTGCCAAACTTGAAGAAATCCCCTTAAGGTGTACTTTTTTTTTTTTTTTTTTTTTTGAAAGGGACAGTACACATTAATGAACATCAGTATGTGAGTACATGTGTAAATGTGTCGGAGTTAGCAAGCCTGCTAATTTACATCCGTAGTCCCTTGGCAGGTAATAGACAGACAGACACATAGGAGGTAGACGAGAAAAAAAGAAGGAATAATAATAATAACAGTACACAAGGAGTTCACATTAAAATACCCATTCATACATAGACATAAAGTGCAGTGTGGATTGGTGTGGGATACTTGAGATATCCCATTCATGAGATCAAGACGAAGAAGGTCACGGTGACCTTGACCTCTGACCACCAAAATGTAATCACTTCATCCTGTGTTCATATTGTGTTCACAGTAATGGTACAGAGAGACAGACAGACAACTCGAAAACAAAATGCCTCCGGCCACAGCTATCACCGGTGCAGTGGCATAAAAATAGAGCCAATCACATGATGACTGCAGGTCATGTTGTATTTTGTGGTGGTGATGAGGCAATGAAAAAAAATGTCAGAAAGATGTTGCCAGCCTGCGTACACTGCTGTAACTGAAGCCAAATCTGGGGCTCATTTTTGGTCACAAACTCATCTTTGTCTAAATGAATGCTTGCATGTTAAACAAACTATTATATTTTATTTAGTTTGGAGTATATTTGGAGCATGTTTGCTTGATTGGGTTTCTCATAGCTCTTAACTTCATCTCAAAATTTAACACCCATCACACAACTATATGTTTCAAGACTTAATGATCATAAATTTTGAATATCAAATTTTTTAAAGGATTTTTAAGGATCTGTAGGAACCATGACTGTAATAAATATATTTTGCTACCAATTATTTGATTAGGTTCATTTTAATGTGTGCTTTCAGTGTGCAATGAGGATTACCCTACTCACACAACCAACACCCACCATTTAGTTAGTGTGAGTGTTTTTTTTTTTTTTAGGTGGAAATTTTATGTTATGAAATGAGCCATAAGCCTATTGATGTACAAAGAATATTAGGATAGCTTAGAGTATGTTTTTGTGTCCAAACCTTGCATGTTGGTGCTTTCGATCATGCATGTGTCCAAGTCGGTCCAGTATAGTCGATGGTCTACGTAGTCAATGGTCAGTCCGTTGGCCCGGCCCACTTTATCCACCAGCGTTGTGATGGTGCTGCCATCCATGTAGGCTCTGGCTATACGAGGTCGACCACCCCACTCTGTCCAGTACATGTAGCTGTGGAGACAAAACACTGTTTCAGCCCGGGACACACACGCCTAAACTATCCATCTCTGTATGTGACAGAGTTATCAGAGAGTTACGGTAGGTTCCCTAAAATCAGTTTATTTGGGGTTTTTTTGGATAAAATATTTACGTAGGTGGTTCATCTATTCCAGACTGAGAACCTGTTTCCATTTTGTAACATTTGTTTTGTTAAGTTCTGTGAAAGCAGACAACTGTGCTGTTGTCTTTATTAATGTGTGAGCATGGCTATGTGATCATTAAATGACATCAGGTGCCTCCAGGCGTGCGTGCTGACAGCTCTGCACCATGACATCATCAAGATACCACCAAGTGAGTGACATGTGTTAGGGAATTTGACACGCTGGCACAGGTACTTAACACCCACACAAACACACACAGGGGCAAATCAGAGTGTCTGGGGGTGGTTTGGCCTGAGATGAACGGTGATTAACAAACAGGTTTAATAGCATCATCCCTCTCAGCTGGAGGTTATGGGTGAAAAGAGGCAGGATGCTGGCTGTTGTACCCACATACCAGCACAATGACATCACTACACTCTCACTACCTCAGACAGAGTGAAGAAGCACGCTACATGAAGTCATTGGCACCAACTCACACCCTTGAAAGAAGCGGCCCTTCAGCATAATACAGGTGTCTGACAATGAATCACCTCCACAGGGCTGCTCCACTAACTGTTCTATCAAATGTTCAGCTGTTCGAAGCGGGCCACATGCGGCCCAGAAGCAACCTCCGAGTGGCCTGAACAGGGATGGGTACTGAGGCCTGGTATTTAACCGCCCGGGGCAAAATTAATCAAGACCATAATAATAATAATAAGCTCCAACATTATTGGTTCTTTTATCGTTACTTTTTAAAGGTTTGGTTTCATGTATCATCATGCTGCAGCCTCTCTCCTGCCCTCTGCATGTCAGGGCTGACCCCCTCCATACACGCGCAGATACATAGACACACAGACACAGAGAGAGAGAGAGAGAGAGAGAGAGAGAGACAGAGAGACAGAGAGAGAGAGAAAGAAAGCGAGCCAAACACGCAAAGTGAAGTCAGGCAACAAGAGAGGCTGCTGTGCAGATGAAGGAAATATAACTTCAAGAATACGACATTGACGACAACTACGCTTGTTACTGTAAGTACAATACAACCTCTCCCAGTAAAACACCAATTCTTTATCAATACGTGTGTTCAGCATGTGCAAAGCCATATTTCAGTCTGCTCTGTCCACAGTCTCATTCACCGCTATTGTGGTTTACGATTGTGGTCTACACAAGCACATCGTGCTAACGGCTAACAGCAAATTGTTAAAAACAAACTAAAATGAAAGCTGTCTGTATGTAGTAGAAGTAGGAGTAGTAGAAGTATCACATAATCTGAAAATGTACCTGAGGCAGCCAAAATGCAGACAAAATGTAGCCGAGGCAGCCAACCTGTAGACAGTAAGTCTCCTCAGTAGAGGGGGGGCAGAGAGCAGGCTGAATGACTGATACTGATGTCTGTGTTCTTCATGCTAAGATAACATTATTTTTTTTCACCCAGTATTGTGATGGCAGGAAGAATATTTATTTTATTAACATGTTAGATTTGTTTACAGTGAGATATTATTGAGTTTATATAGTGACTTTGTTGTTGCAGACTTGACTGTTGCTGCCAGACTGTATAAAACTATATCCTGTGTATTTGACCTAAAAGGAAAACTTCAAGAGGTGAGGTGTGTGCATGTGTGCATGTGTGTGTGTGTGTGTGTGTGTGTCAAGGAGAGAGGGGAGAGGGAGATGCCAGTGGAGAGACAGACTGTGTTATTAGTTACTGTAGTTAGTGTTTCTGCATTATGTTGAGGAGGGATATGTATATATGTCTACGTATATATATAAACCCAAAAAAAAGCAGATTGATAGGTTGCTGAAAATGTGGCCCATCCACATTTTCTAATCTTATAATTCGGCCTAATGGAACTTGTAATTGACTAACCCTGCCATACACTGTACTTCATACACTTAATACTTCATGTTGGAGCAATGACAGCATGTCAGAAATATATCAGGGAAGTAAAATGACCAAGCTGTAGGTTTGTGAGGTTTTTCATAATTTAGCAAATTTTACCAATATGTCAACCAGATTTTTAAATTGTGTAGTTTCCATTCTCACCCATTGGCTGGGTCCAGTGCTAATGATCGTGGGTTGTCCAGTGATCGTGGGTTGTCAAGATCCTTACAGACCAGAACCTGCCGGTACTGGCCGTCCAGCCGGGCCACCTCGATGCGGTTCGTGCCTGTATCAGCCCAGTAGATGTTTCGACCCATCCAGTCAACTGCCATGCCCTCTGGGTAGTCCAGTCCGAACTCAATGACATGTTCTACAGAGCTGCCATTCATATACGCTCTGCTGATTGTCTGAGAGGCACAGAAATTCAAAGTCATGAAATGACCAAAAAACCCTTAAATAAGGAATCAGGTCAGATAAAATAAACAATACAGTGCCTACATGTATTCTGACTGAATTATTTCACATACTTTTTTTTTTTACAGAAGTACACATATACAACCCTACTTATTTTATATAATGTTTTTTTTAAATCAAAGTGTGTTTCTGAAACAACATAAATTCCAACTCAGACTCCAATAAATTTCCACTGCTCAGCCTACCTTGGCTTGTATGTCTGTCCAGTATATTCTCCTTTCAGAGACATCAAAGTCGAGAGCAGAGGCCTCTTTAACTCCTGTCAGAGGGATGGCCACATCATTGCTGTTGGTACCCAAAGAGATACTCCGGATGTTGTCCCTGAGTAAAAAATAGCATTTTGCAAATTTAATGTAGATCAGGACCTCACCAATTCATTATGTTTTCACACACAATCATTGATGTTCAGAGTCATGAAAGGCAGGGCTATAGTCAAGACCGCTTGCACTGAGACTGAGAAGTCCAAGCTTAAGCAGTTTTGAGATCGAGTCGAAACAGGCTTGAAACTAAGTCAAGACTGACACAATGAAAAATTTAAAGAAACAAAATGAATTCTGACTTAGCTATGATGACAAAAATGTAACACAACGTCTACACAGGAGGAGTAGTGCGAGTCGCATGTCTGCTGCTGCAGACAGCAGCTGTCTGTGTCTACACAGAATGTGTTCAGGCACCATACTGAGTGTAGCTCACATGGATTTGGCCCAGCCCACAATCACTATTGTTACATGTGTAAAACATAGGTAAAAAGAAGTGACCTATTGTTCTCATTTTCAGGTTCATATTTGTATTTAAGGTTCCTACAAGAAAATCTTTACTTTCATGGTAAAAAAAAACCTTTATTTTCCTTATACTGTCTGTGCTGAAACACCTGTTTTCACCCTCTGACATTCTTTTAAGCGCCTGTCTCTTTAAGTCCGACTCCCGAAAAACCCCAGTCTGCTCTAATTGGTCAACGTCTTCCACATCTCAGCATCTCTGCACCATCATTTCAGCAGGGGGTGACTGTCATGGAGAATAGCAGCATTTTCTGTTATGAAAAATCCCCAATAAAAGCTTCTACCGCACAGGTTTCAGCAGAAATATGATCCGAAATCAACATCAGCAACATGTTTCCAAGGTTAGCATGTAGTGTAGTTACATGTACGTTAAAAGTGTATTTTCAAAAGCGAAGTGACTGTAAAGGAGAAAGCTGCATTTTTTTAACAGTGAAAAATCCCCCATTAAAGCTTCAAAATACAACTAGCCATGTTCCAACAGGAATCTGATCTGAAATCAGGGAGAAATGTACAACACCGGCAACCAAGATTACATGTTTTCCTGACGTTAGCATGTAGCTTCATGTAGCAGTGTATGCTACATAATGTAAACACTTGGAGCAGATGGCCATATAAAGAAATCGGGCACATTATGACATCATACTGTAGCCAGAGTAGAAAAACTGTTGGAAACAGAGTGTTCGGAAAAGAAGGAAACCTGAGGCTTTTGCTCACAGGCGTTACTTTTACATAAGTTTGCCTCATTATTTGAAATTTTGGCCAAGTTTAATATAAACATCCTTCACCGTAACACTATATATGACACAAAATACAGTACAGCAGAACAGGTCCCCTTAATAATGTACATGTAAACTTCAAGCTGGTAGGCGGTCTGTGTTGATAACTTGATTGATTAAAATAAAAGCATATCCATTCCGCCAGACATGCATGAGACAAACAACAGAAAAACATGTATGCCTGTGCAGACAAGTTGCAATGGTCAGGACCACTGGCACAGGCACCAGAGACTGAAAGTGGACTGGAGTAAAACAGCTTTGCTTAGAGGTAAGTGCATGGAATATATACTTCAAACAGGTCTACAGGAGCATTAGCACAATAAGCAGGTCTTTTTAGCAGGGATAAACAATATTGGATTTTTTGCCGATGCTTATAACACGTTTGGCTGATAAGAATATATGCATATATTATGGAAAACTATATAACTTTCTTCCCCCAATCCTCTGACTGAATATACCTCTGTATCTGTAGCCTTCTTGCATCTAGCTAGCTACTTTAGCAGCTTTTAACTAGTGTGGACATAAGCTCGCTAGCTGTTAGCTAACTTAGCAGCTGAGTTTATGTCGGTCTGCAGATGAAGAGAGGATAACGCTACATCAGAAGAGGATAATACAGCGCTGCAGGACTCATCCTTGGACATTGTGGGGTTTTTTGGCTTCAGCCTCTGGATGTATAACTGTTTTTTTCTGTGAAGGATCTTGTTAGGCAGTGGACTCTGACTACTGTGGTCAGGACGGCGCAGTGTCTACAGTTACTGAACTCTGAATGCACAGATTCACTCCTCTGAGCTCCAGCGTACATACTACATAGACTTTCACAGACTGTAACGGTAACACATCTGTAGGCCCAGCTGTTTTATTGTTAAATATGTTTTATTCATTACAGTTTTGTTAATACACTGAAATGATAAACTTATTTGGGTGTCTGATTTCTTAATGGTGATTGTGAATATTATCTTCACACAGGGGTATCAGCGTTTCATATTATATTATAATGCTAAGTCCTTTTGCACCAGAATGTTAGTAACCAAATCATAAGCACTTAAGACATGTTATTTTTGGTTAATGGCCCTTTCATCGTCATTTACAAGCATGTCAGAGTTATCTTTTCTGCTTTGTTGCTCTGGTGGTGATTAACAAGTAACAAGCTGACTGTGAAAGCGTTACACGGGGTTTTATCATGTTTATCTGGAATGAGAGTGACATGGTGTGGTGCGGCTGGCCATCTGCTGCTGCTGCTGCTTTGGTTGGTGTTTTTGTTGTTTCTAACCCATGGCACTATACAGATCGAGTCTCTGCTGGTGTATGATCGCCAATTCCTGTTGGATCTTTGACATAATGTCAGAGATCTAGATGCATTTGATCATGGTGGACAGAAAACTTTGCCCCCGCTCCTGGCGGGAATCCCTAATCACCTTTACCAGGCCTCGGCCCTACCCTCCTGGCGGATCATACGCCTGTATTATTCGAAGTTGGTTTCTCATGTGTTGCAGTTAAATCTTGTGCTTCTGCTTGGTGCCGTCTGACTTTTAATCCTTTCACTGCCGGTCAGTTCTCTGCTGCGTTCGACCAGCTCTTTGTCCCCTCTGACTCAACATCTGTTGACACGGAGGAGCTCAGTTCCTGGTGTCACTCCTCCTGCCGAAACATACTGGACTCTGTAGCTTCATTAAAAACTGTGCAGCCTACAGCTAAACCTGAGCCCTGGTTCAACGACAGAACTCACGCAGCCAGACAGGAGTGAAGCTGAACGCAGGTGGGAGAAGGGCAAGCTGCAGGTTTCTTTCCAAATCCTAAAGGACTGTTGGTGCCGTTACCAAAATACTGTTGAAGAGGCCAAAAGAGAACACTTGTCCAACATTATTGTGTCTAATCATCACAACCCGCGTGTGTTATTCAAAACTATTGACTCTGTTCTTAATGCTTCACAGTCTGTCTGCATGGAAGCATCCCCTGAAATGTGCAATAGCTTCCTGCACTTTTTCAGTGACAAGGTTGTTACCACAAGGGCTTTTATCTTAACTCCTGCCTCTGACCCCTCTGTCTCTGCTCCTAGCTCGGCTGTGTTTGATAAGTTTGAGCTGTGACTCTGTAGTTTTTAGAAGACGTGGTTGGCCATATTAAGCCATCAGGTTCTCCGGGTGACGCTGTCCCTCCTCACTTTTTCAAAAAAGGTTTTCCCTGGTATAGGACAGTCAGTTCTGGCCATTATTAACAGCAGTCTGTCTTCTGGTGTTGTCCCCCTAAGTTTTAAACATGCACTATGCTGGCCAATTTCAGGCCCATCTCCAAGCTGCCTTTTATCTCAAAAATCCTGGAGAAAGCTGTTCATGCTCAGTTAAGGTTCTTTATGGATGAGCGTGATATCCTGGAGGTCTTTCAATCTGGTTTTAAAACACTGCATAGCACAGAGTGCACAATATTAAGAGTTTCTAATTACATCCTCCTGGCTAATGACTCTGGCGACTATGTGATTCTTGTTCTGCTGGACCTAACAGCAGCCTTTGATACTGTGGACCACAATATCTTAATGGCGCGGTTACGGCACCTAGTGGGCATTTGTGGTAGTGCTCTGGAGTGGGTTAGGTCTTATCTGGCAGACAGAATTATGTGTGTAAGCATTAGTGGTTCTGTGTCCTGCTCTGCTCCTCTGTCATATGGGGTTCCACAGGGTTCAATTTTAGGGCCCCTGCTTTTCTCACTCTATTTGCTGCCTCTGGGTTCCATCCTTAGAAAGTGTGGTATTTTTTTCCATTGTTATGCTGACGATAGTCAGATATATGTGCCGTTGAAGAAGAAAGATGCTTTCTCACCACTTCTGTTACGTCTCGAAGACATTAAAGTCTGGATGGCCCTGAACTTTTTAAATTTTAATGAAAAGAAAACAGAAGTGATGGTGTTTGGTCTCAATGGCTCTTGTGGACCTCCCCCCTGTTGACTTGGGCCCCTTGGCATATTATGTGAAGCCAACAGTTTCAAACTTGGGTTTTAAGATGGACAGTGATTTTAAATTGGATCGGCAGATTGGTGCAGTAGCTAAGTCCAGCTTTTTTCATCTTAGGCAGCTGGCAAAGGTTAAGCACTTTCTTGCACAACAGCACTTTGAAACAATAATCCATGCCTTCATCACATCTCCGCTGGATTACGGTAACGCACTTTATTTTGGAGTCAGCCAGTCCTCCCTCGCACGTCTCCAGTTGGTTCAAAATGCTGCTGCTCGTCTCTTAGCTGAAGCACGTAAGAGGGATCACATAACTCCCATTCTGGCCTCCCTCCACTGGCTGCCTGTGCACTTTAGAGTTCAATAAGATTCTTTCATTTGTTTTTAAATCTTAAAATGGTCTCGCCCCGCCTAACCTCTCTGAGCTGCTCCATCCCTACGCTCCTGCTCGGTGCCTCAGGTCAGCTGATCAGCTGCTCCTGGAGGTACCGAGGTCCAAGTGGAAGCTCAGAGGGGATAGAGCTTTTTCTGTTGCTGCTCCCAAACTTTGGAACGACCTACCTTTGCGCATCAGACAAGCCCCCTCACTGTCCATTTTTAAAACTCGTCTTAAAACCCATTTTATTCCTTGTTTTATGTCTGATGTTTTTATGTTTATGTACAGCACTGTTTTTAAAGTACTCTATAAAAAAAGTTGAGTTGAGTTGAGAGTTATCTGTCTATTCTACTTTTTTAACATTCATATTCTTCATATATACTTGTATATCTTTGAGATATGTTGCTTTGTTAACTGTGCTGTATCATTTACCTGATGTTTTGTACATGTTCACCTTGTCAACTTAAAAACAAAAAATCAGTCATATCAGCAGAAATTAGCATGTTGGCCGATTCCGATATTTCATTTTAAACCCATTATCGGCCAATACGGATGACGTGTCGATATTATTGTGCATCCCCACTTTTTTTTAGTTCTACTGCAGGTTGACAGGTAGGCGTACCTGTTGGTGAAGAGCAGGAAGGCCTCAGGCACCACACAAGTCTGCAGGTCTGAGAGAAGCTCCATCCCCATGGGACAGGCACAGCTGACAGCCTGTCGACACCAGAAACACAGATGGCTGCATCCGCCATTATCCACCGCACAGCCGTTTGTCCCTGGACACAGATCGAAGGAGGGAAACAAGATAAAAGACGTAAGATGTAAAATGTTTTACATATTTTTCTTATTTTAATTTTTGCTCCACGTTTTACTGTTGTTTTGAAATTAGCTGAAAACCTGTCCTTCTTACCGTATGTCTCTGTCACTTTAGTGGCCTTCAGCCCCATTAAATCCGGCAGCTGATCGATGATGATCTCTCGTACAGCCGTAGCTTTGTGGACCCTCTCAATGCTGCGTCTTTGCCAGTCAGTCCAGTAGATGTAATCACCAAGCAGAGTAAAACCAAAGATATGAGGCAGCTTGTCCTCCAGCAGAGTCTGTCTGTTACTGCCATCCACGTTGATCACCTGAGACAGGAACAGATAGAGGAGACAGGAAAACTTTCAGAGCTTTTCCAAGGCAAAGCCAACTCATTCTTACAGCCTTACATTCTTCGTGGTCAAAATACTGCGATCCACGAAATACAAAAATATTTAAGGGTTAGACTTTACAATTGTAGGAGAATAAAAAGACTGAAAGTTGAAACATTTCCACTAATGTCCCAAAAAACTTGTGTGTCATAAGCACCAAATCTACCAGCTCCATGGCTGTTATTCTGTAGCTGACCCTGACCTTTGACCTCCCAGAGGAGGGATCCATGTCCATCCAGGGAGCAATAGAAGAGCACATACAAAGAAGGGATAAAGAAGCTTGGGAAGAGGTGGAAGAGGAAAGAAGAGCTGGAGGAAACAGGATGGAGTGAGATACTGACTGCTGAAGCAAAAGGCAAAAAATGGGACTGTCCACAGGAAGTTATGTCTACCAAAATAGCTGACATCTACAGTGCGGGACAAAATAATGGAAACACCAGCTGAAAAGTGATTTTCAGCAAGAAGGGGAATTCCACCCATTTTAACATTACCATATTACTCTCTCTGCCAGGAGAGCCTTACAGTACAGTACTGTGATGACCAGCATAAAGTTCAACCTGACAGGCTCATCTGCGTCAGGTCACAAAAAGCATACAGAAGTGGCCCTGGTCTTTATCAGTACAGTAAAATGTGACTGTGATGCGAAGACCTGAACTTGATTATCTGGAAACAAATTGAGTTTGTTGTAATGTCTCCATCTGAATGGAAAGTCAGGAGGACCGAGAGGGTGCCACCATTTACAGAGCTGTGAGAGAGCTCAATCCACTGCAACTTACAGCAACACAAAATTAGACAAAACACAAGAAAACCACCTCACCACTTTGACAACACAGACATGACATTTAAATAAAACACTGCAAATAAGCTAAACACAAGCAGATATAGATATTCACCAATTTGACAACACATCTGTGGCATGAAGACATTTCTGCAGAAACAGAAAACAACACCAGAGAAGTTTCCTGGGAAAACAAAAAGCTTACAGACTGGAGCTGAATCGATCACTCACTTAATCAATTCAGGGCGGCAGTAGCTCAGTCCATAGGGACTGGAGGGTTGTTGGTTCAAATCTCCGTGCAGACCAAAAATGGAGTGTGGACTAGTAGCTGGAGAGGCACCAGTTCACCTCCTGGGCACACCAAGGTGCCCTTGACCAACAAGGTGCCATTCACCAACAAGGTGCCCTTGATCAAGGGGACCTGTCCAAGGCAGCCCCCTCACTCTGATGTCTCTCCAGTTTAATGCATGTATAGGTCCTGTTTGTGCATGTGTGTGTATTGTATGTCTGGCCTGTGTGTACATGACAACAGACTGAAAAAAATTGAAAACTGAAAACTGCCGATTCCGCTTTTTGCAAAATCCAATTATCTTTCTTTTTAACAACTGTAATTGACAGCATACCCAAACATATTTTAAACATTTGTTCAAAGCCAATGGAAACTTGACTTGAAATAGTAAAAATACATATATGCTATCAAAGATGAGAGTCTTATTAAGCATCCACAAAAATCTCAGAAAAAAAATTTTCATTTCTATAAGAAGACCTAGTTCAAAAACAGCTCACTGGGCTGCTCAAACTAGCACTCGATTGACAGCTCCCTTTAGGCTCAAGTACCTGCATTTTCCTTTTAATCATTTGCTGCCACAGAGTAAGATACCGAATCTATCACATGGACCCTACTTGGTAAGAAAGCTAACTAGATTAGCATTCTCCATTCATTAACATGAAATAATTAGCATTAGCATTTCTATGTGCATCTTTTGAGCTGATAATCAACTACCCAAGCAGTCTGCTCTTAACTAATCAGCTAACTAGCAGACCTGGGTAGACGACCCATACTTGTGTTTTTATTGAGTTATACCTCCTGGACTAAGTGTTTATGCATCTTCCATGCACTTACATGAAATGGTTTGCATTAACTTTGCTCATCTACACGTTTAAGATACTTATCAGCTCAATAGTTACAGATTTGTGTGGTATAGGCCTACTGCAGTCTGCTAGTTGGCTTAACGCAGTAGCTTTCAAACCATGTGCTGCATGCACTTACAACTGTTAAGCACAGGTTGCAGCAGCTAATAATAATACTATTTGAAAATTCGAAACAGAAATGGTCAGAAGAAATTTCGTGTAAACCAAAACTGAGGATGCATAGTCTAATTAAGCATATGTACCGCTCGGAGCACTATGTCACCCTTAACCTGAACAGAGCTCAGATGTCTGTCTGTGCCCAGTTATGATGTGGTATCCTGCCTCTGGCAGTGGAGACTGGACACCTTCAGAAAATTTCACTTTTGTGATCTGGGAGAGATTGAAAATGAGATACACTTTCTGTTCTACTATCCATTTTATCACAATCTCAGATATAAGCTTTCCTTAAATTGTCTGCAGAATTTCCTGATTTGTTTTCCATGACTGATGAATGTAGACGTGAGTTTCTGTCTATAGACAAAGTGTTTCAGTTAGCTCGTTTTGTGTCAAATGCTTAGGCATTTTAAAGATATGGTTCGTACCCGGAGTTGGAAATTAACACCAGCCACCAGCCAAATGCTGGTAAAATATGCAGGTGGCTGCTAGATTTTCTTCACTCACTGGCCACAAAATCAATGGTAATCTATTGGGTGGCTGGTAGATTTTGGAATCCATCAGCAACAGAGGCAGGTTGACAAAAAAGATAATTTCTAACCTTGTTTGTACCATGAAATTATTGCTCTTGCTAATAATGCTTTGTAGTGTAATGTAAGTTTATGTGGGCTCGGCATCTTTTTTTATATGAGAGTTAAATAAAAGATCTGAATCTGAATCATTAAGTGTCAGTTACTGTCTGTGCTGCTGTTTGCAACATGAACTGTGATAAATGTGATGGACACAAGATCAGCTGCATCTGAGACTGTCCCGTTGGTCACCGGTCATGGCCGATCAAGCTGAAAATCAGCTGATTCCAGTCACCAGCAGATCAATTGGTCCATTTCTCATTTTCTTTGACTTACATTACAGTAAATGGATCTTTGAGTTTTGAAGTGTTAGACGGTAAAAACAAGACATTTGAAGACTATACTTTAGGCTTTAGAAAACTGTAAGAGACATTTTTTACTATTTTCTGAAGATCAATTTGATTCAATTCAATTTCATATATAAAGCTCATTATCACAAATCACAATTTGCCCTGAGGGCTTTATAGTATAGACATCCCTCTGTCTTTGGACCCTCACAGTGGATAAGGAAAAACTCCCCTAAAAAAAAAAAAAAAACTTTAACAGGGAAAAAATGGTAGAAACCTCAGGAAGAGCAACTGCGAAGGGATCCCTCTTCCAGCAAAGTTTAACAGACAAAAATCATAAAGAAAATAGTTTGTAGTTGAAGCCCTGCTGACAACACAATAAGCTAACAATGTTTATTTATGATTCAGATATAAGCCGCTAACTAATTAGTTGTATGTTACTACTGTTTCTGTATTGAGCATAAAACCAACAAGCACGTCTTTATTGTGGTCTGTTCCACAACCACATACTTTGTTAAAGGAAACTTTAATATCAGTTGATAGCTGAAGGTGCAAGGTGGCCGAATAAAACGAGGAAAGGATGAAAGCTGCTCTGAGTGAAAGTTCCATGTAAGTTAGAGATTCTTGTTATATCGTCATTTACACGAAACAGAAACAGATGGAGAGACAATATTTAGTCCACTGCAAATGTCCATGCTGATTACACACAACACTAATACACACATAAATTAAAACTCACTATTTCTCAGTACCTGTCTGTCAGTTTTGTGTGTGTGTGTGTGTGTGTGTGTGTGTGTCACAAGGCATCTATTACTAGACCGATGAAAACTGATACAGGCAGCCCTGCCAACAACCCCCCCGCTGTGTGTGTGTGGTTGTGTGTGTGCATGTTTCTACGAGCAGAAAGTGAGAGCTGCAATTGACAAGGCTGCAATTAGAACTTGTGTCCAGCCCTCCTCCTCACCGCCTGTGCTATTACTGGACTGGCGTCGACTGAAATAGACATACGCTTTTATTTTAGACACACTCCAGTCATCTGCAGCCTGCGTGAGGGTGTGTGTGTGTTTGTCTGTGTGTGTCACACGCTGCCTGAAATTCTTCAGAGTGCCATGCCAGAGATTTCACAAATGGGAGGAATTCTGTTGGACAGTTTGTGACAATGCTTGGCAATAGTTTAGTGCAGATTAGATTAAGATGCTAACCTTAAAAAGCACAGGGAAGGAGAAACTGATTCCCACACATGGTTAAAACATGGCCCAGTCTGTGAAATGTAACTGCTATCCGTGTGTATTTATTTTTCTTGCTGTGGTCTGGGTCACACAGTGTGAGTACTGGAGGGTATAAGGCCATGTTCAGACTCACAATAAAACTGCACAGAGGGCTCTGGCAGCAAGGCAACATCATCCAGCAGAGCAGTGTGTGTGCCAATCAAATGCATGCAAGCACACATTTCCAGTAGATTACATTGTAACATGATCCGTGTTATTCTACTGTTTACCTTGTGATCATAGAGACAGCGGATTAAAATGATTATCTTCACATGAACATGTGCAGCTTGTGAAAACACATTTTCCTCCAGAGACAGTAACTACTATCTATCAATAAACCAAGCGTGGTTTAGGACTTCTAAATCCTCACCCAAATTTCCAGCGCGTTCAGTGAATCAAGTAAGTCAGCTGTATTGTTCATTGACAGATGATCCTTTGGTTGGAGAAACAATCGCCCAATCAGAGCTTTGTTGACAGGATTAAGAAAGGGGACGTCATCTGCTTTACTGCCTGGCTACATTCATGAAAAACAGAGACAGAGCTAGAAAAGTGCAGATCTCCACCAACTAATTGTATTTCAGCTGCCCGAGCTGATCTCCACCACTCCAGACAATTCTTGTAATTCCAGCAAACACGGTGCAGTGCGTTTCAGAGGATACAATAAAATTATGAGGATGAATGTATTTTTAATAACTTAAGGACAGCCCCAAATCTTTGACTTACTTTGTCTGTAGGCTACAGAATGACAAAGTAACATTAACAACAATAAACACAATTTCAGCAAAGAAAGAACGAAACAAAGAAAGAAACCATTTAAATACATAGCCTAATTACTTACTTATGGCAGAAGCACAAATATCAAGGAAAAATGACCTTATCAACACATCAGGCAGGCAAAACACTCCGCTTCTTAAACACTCAGTGGATCATAACATACCGGGTACGGAAGTAATCTGCAGATGCTCCGCTTCCAAATGAGACCAAACTCTTCTACTGCTGTTAGTTTTTGAGCCACAACAAAGACAAAAATGCAACAGCAACAAACGGTAAGGATTGTTGTTTTTAGACAAGATTTCCAGAAAACTTGAGGAGTGATGAGTCTACAGTCAATGGCAGTGTGAAACAGTCAATAAAACAGTTTTGTTTTTTTTTAAAACTGTGAATCACCGCAACCACGAGATGTCCTTTAGCATACAGTCGTACATCTGCACACGAAATATTAGGCTGATTGGTCCGATAGTTTGTGAGATTAGCTGCAGACAGACAGAAACACACACATGGCCTCTAGACTACAGCCAGTTATAGCGTATTTCCATGTCAGAAATGTTCACCTCTGTATAACTCAAGCAGACTCTAGAGGAATTCCACAACAGTGAAAGTGACTCTACTGGGTGACTTGCCAAGACATTAAACCTGTGCTGAAAACGGATGATGACAGAGAATTTGACCCAGGAATTGCTTAATGTTTGTAAATCCTTTGGTTTTTCTGAAACTGCATTAGCACATTGCTGTAGCCTGTAACAGAGTCATGCACCGGGTCAGGTACCCAACGGATAACCCACAAAAAGCTGTGTAACAGGTAAAAATATGTATATTTATAAATTTACAGGTACAGGCATGGGTAAAAATGAACTACACGTGGTCGGGCAGCGGGTGAGAACAAAAACATTTTTTTTTATTTTTCAGAATAAAACAAATAAAAAAGATGTGAAGTTTATGTGTAATATTTGATATCTAAATCACTATTATTAAGCCGCAATTAATGTTCCTTTGAAAGTCAGTGACACAAGTACAACTGTTGGTCCTGTTGTCACATTTCAAGACACCCAAGGAGGATCCTTCTGAGGTTTTATATGTCGGTGGAGGGATTATGCTAAAAAGTTTCCTAACCTGGCAGTGATTGCGCAGAATGTATTCGAGCGCAGCCAGCGAAAAAGACTTTTCCTCCACTAGATTTGTAATTCAAGAACGGAGAACCCAGCTTAATATAGGTGACTGTAGCCTGTGTGTGTTTAATCACGGGTGTGGGTCGGGTCACGGGACTTTTATTAAGAGGTGCAGGCGGGTGCAGCTTTGACTTAGACATAATGACTGGTAACAGGCTGGTTCTGGTGGTGAACTTTAGGGGTATGGGTGGGTGCGGGTTTTCAGAAATGGACCCATGCAGGACTCTGGCCTGAAAGGCTTTGGGTGCCAGTGTGGCGGTGTCTTTCAACATTCATTCATTTTCCACTTATCCTGGTGCAGGGTCACAGGGGGGCTGGAGCCTATCCCAGCTGACAATGGGCGAAGGGCAGGGTACACCCTGAACAGGTCGCCAAACTGTCACAGGACTCACACACAGAGACAATTAACCTAACCTGCATGTCTTTGGGCTGGGGGAGGACCTGGGGAAAACCCACACTGACACAGGGAGAACATGCAAACTCCACACAGAAGGGCCCTGAACCAGGATTCACCCTGGCACTCCCTTTCTGTGAGGCAACAGTGCTAACCACTGCACCACTGTGCACCCCCAACATGTTTTTCAAATTGTAGTTGCTTCCATTTAAGTTTCCATAACGTTTTAATCTTCCATTGTGGTCCCACTTTCCAGACAAAAACACTGTGTGGCCTGCAGCCTTCACTTCTCTTGTTGTGAAATCAAAGGAAACCTTACTCCACCACAGTTTACCAGGCTTTTCTTTACAGACTATCCTTCTGTTTTAAAAAAAAAACTGCCAACCATATCTTTTAATAAACGAAAACGTTTTCTGAATTTAATTTTCAATCCCTCTTTTTTGTGGATGACTGTTTCTAAGCAAAACATTACATGTACATGCTCTGGGGTTTTACCTCTAATACTGTTCATCATATTCAAAAACCAACATCAATGATGTGCTAATAATATGGATTTGTAGGAGGTGCATATGATACAACAGCTGGCTTAATAAGAATGTATTTCCATATGATATATATATATGTATGTATACATATATATATGGTTCAGATTGCAGAGCCTCTGTGATGTTATATGTATGTATACATATATATATATATACACACACATATATATATCATGCTTAACAGCTGTATGCAAAATTTAAAAAAAAACATGATAATGTTTACAGAGTCCAAAATTAACTTTTTTTGACTCTTTTTGTATCACATATACATTTGTTTCAGTACATTTCATTGAGATAATAAACTATTATGTTTAATTGAAACTTAAAGAAGAGGCTGGAGCAAAATTTGAATCAAAATTATTATTGAGCAACAATCCCCACAGCCTCAGTATGTAGGACTTTGACTGTTAAAGTTACAAACATAAGGAGTGAGTTGTTATCTGCTTCTGTGACAATATAATTAAGAGTCTGCTGTCTCAGTTCAGATTGCAGAGCCTCTGTGATGTTTTTCATTACCTTCATAATTATGGGCGCAACTCATCATCCTCAACTCAAAACGGAAGCTAGCAGCAGGCAGTTGGCAAGTGATAGTTTAGCAGCTCAGCTGATGTCGTGAACGGTAAACAGTGCAGCAAACCTCAGAGAGCTTCAGACTGTCAGTGTCATAGCACATAAAACATATCTGTAGTGTGAGTGTGTATGTGTCTGTGCGTTTGTGTGTCTGACAGCAGAGCAGTGCTCCCCTAAAGGACACCAAAAGGTGGCAGAGAATCAGCATATTCCATGATTATTTTAGTACAAACATTTACCCACTTGTGTGGCAGATAGCTTTGCAAGATTTACTCACCAAACGGATTATCTACCCGCATTTGGATCTTGGCGGGTGTTCATTTGGAACTCTGGAAATGTGTTCCTTTGTAAGGCATTACATCAGTTTCACAAAATTTCACACATGTAAACTAAATTCTCCATAAATGATTTTGTTAATTGGAACGATGAATTTTGTAAAGATATGCTGTATGATATGATTTCATAGTCACCATATGATTCCATTAAATGACAATGCACAATAATATTGAATTAAAGCCCAGCCTTAATTGCTTTCTTTTTGAAATAAGAAAACAGCTCCAAAGCAATGTTTCCAACAGAATTTAAGTCTAAATGCCTGTTTCCACCAAGCAGTACAGTATGGTACGGTTCAGTTCAGTTCAGTTCAGAGCACATTTTTTTCAGCCCCACTGTGAAAAGTTGTGGATGGTACCAATGGCACCGTTCCTTACTATCCCCATGTTTGGTCAACCCTCTGTTGGGGTACCTAGCACACAGATCTGGTACTAAAAAATGGAGCTGTGAACACTGCAGTCTGTTGATTGATCAATAGAGGACAGTCACTCTGCTCAGGGCTGAGTTGTGGCTGGTTTGAGGCACATGTAACCACTGTTCATACCGTGCCAAGTTTTACATAAATAAGTTAACTTTAACTATGAAATGAAAGGATGTTTTGCTGCCTCTCGCAGCAGCTGTAGACTGAGAAAAAAATAATTTCAATTGACTGGGTCAACTGCCAGCAACTTTTAAGGTGGAACGTTTAATAGTAATGTTGCATGAGTTGACAATTTGAATCCATGAGGACACCTTAAATTTCAATGACAACTCAATGACCATTCCAGTAGTTTTTATTGTATTGTTTTTCTTGTCCTCTTAAGTAGTGAGTGGATCTTCAAGTGTTAAAAAATATATACTAACTTTGCCTAGATTATGTGAACTGCATATATATTAATCCTCACTTGGACAAAAAAAAGGGTCGCGGAGCATTGTATCTGTGGGTTACAGCAATACTAAACCACTACGCTTGCCTGAGAGGGACTAGATGCACAAACTCGCTATTTTTAAATATCCCATCGACAGAGACTCTCACTGCAGCCTGTTCTATTTTGTTCTAAAAATGTTGGCGTGCAACCCCGTTTTGTGGACAATAATCGAGGTGCAGACTTGCCTCTGTGTCACCGGTGATGAGGAAATACAATGAGTGCTGGACAGAACCGTTAAGGTGGACCTGGAATGATAACGTTAAGTTTCACTTTCAGTGCGCCTGATGATCTGCTGCTCCACCTGTGCCAAGAGTGTGCACTGCGCTCCGATTATGGTGGTTACTTCTTTGTATCTTTTACTTATTCAGTCTCACTTTCAAACTCGGTGCAGACTAATTTGGAATGATGTTTAAGCGCTGCTTTGGCGGAGATGGATGGTATTTTGTTGTGGCACGTCAAAGCATTTCATTGGCTAAGAGGCTTACATTAGCCTGGTCAACTGGGCATTGTTTTTCCATTGCTGCTGATTGAAGATGGAGCCAACACTGTCAGCAGTAGTACTATTCTGTCAGTTTTTTTGTGAATGTGTGATTTTTGTTCACACCTTATTTAATAGCTATTATTATAGTTATTTACTGTTATCTCATTTATTTATCTTTGCCTGCCCACACTCACCCTTTTCCCACATGCATTGTCACACTCATACACACACACACACACACACACACACACACACACACATAAAACACAACACCAGAACGACATTTTGCTCTCCTGTTCGATGGTCAATCGCCCTGTCCTGTATCCGCTGTTTTGTCTGGTCTGTACTGTCTTGTCAATGTTCTGTCTTTTGTCTTGCAATTAATTCAAAAATAAAAATAAAATAAATAACTAAAAAATTACAACAAAGAAGCTGGAGCCAACAAATACCCGGGACTACTGTAGAGTCGTTTGACCCGGGTGTGAATGCTGATTGTAACCTTTCCCACTACAAACAAAAGCAGAATGTTAGCGGGTGCTAGCCGTTTTTTGTTTTTTGTTGTTTTCTTTTTGGTGCAGTGGGAAAGAGGCTTTAGTAATGCTAAAGGAGATGAAAAGGAAGAGAGAAGTAGAAAGGAACAGTAAGGAGAGCAATGAGAACAAACAGTTTCAGTAGAGCATGGACACCAACAGACACTGACTCATCTGTCCACACACACGCACGCACGCACACACGTACACACACACACACACACACACACACACACACACAAGAAGTGCTCGATTGGGGGTTAAACTCTACTTTGAGGAAACAACTACAGAGACCATTTTAGCCTTCAAACCAGAGCCAAACACAACTCTAAATACACTCTGATGTACTTCCACAAAAAACAAAAGGCACTGACTGTAAAGAAGGATGAGTGTGATAACAACCGGAATGGTTTGATTTAATGTTTTCATCAAGTATTAACTCTGTATTTGTGTTGCTAAGAACCTACAAAAATATCTAAAACAAAAACATGCTGACTTCGAGTGAGTGTTGTTGCTGTGATGAGGAGCAGAGTATCCAGCTATCTGTTTAGTGAATACTCATTTAAATATCCATTCAGAGGGTGGGGGTGAGCAAACAGAAAATAAACCATTCACTTTGATGGGCCTCTGATCCAAGGGAGGTTCCTGACCCCTCCACAAAAAACCTATTCATTTATCACTGCGACACAATTAGACATGGCCATCCCAGTGAAAAGATGGCAAAGAGACTCCCTTTCTCTGCCCTCTCCTCCTCTCTTGCTTGCTCTTTCTCTGCACTGGCTTTTTCAGGAAGAATTATGCACTGGGAGTGTGATTTTTTTCCCCCGTCTTTTTTCATTTTGGGTGTGAGAACGTCTCATTTCTTGATGGACATGGGGGGAAAAAAGGACAAAAAGACAGAATGAGAGCAAACAGAAAAGTAACAAAGGTCTCATCGGACACGCAGGGAGAAGTCAGACCGTCGCAGGACAGTTCACATACGCTCACACACACGGATATTCTCTGATAAACATAATGAAACACAGGATGAATGGGATCCTGGGGAAAACAGGAGGGTCACAGTGTTTCACCTAGAACCCCAAAGCCTAACATCGACCAAGGATTCACTGAAACCTTTGACTGCTTACTGTGTGTCCATATGTGAAACTCCAGTCCGCCTCAACTCATTCACTATTATTTCAATTCTAAAGGATCACCTGACGGTAGCAGTAATAAACTACATCATTTCAACTCTGGGAGGCTTACAGAGAAGTTATGAAGGGTTGCAATAAACGATTATTTCAACTACCCTTTAGAGTTGCTGATTAGTTGTTTAATCTACAAAATGTGAGAAAACTGTTTAAAACAGTCCAAACCCTCACACAAGAGGAGCAAAAACCAGAGAATGTTTATCATCATTTTCTAAATAACTTATGTAACTGATTAACCGATTCATCAATATAAATTAATTGCCAAATCATTAACAGCACTAAACTGACGAATGCATCTTTCTGAGCAAGATTCTGCTTCAATCATACTGCGCAATGTGATACTTATTCATCAGAAAATTACTTCTCCCATTTTCACCAAACACATAACCTACCAAATGTTATTCAAAAGTTTTTAGATGAATTTCTTTGGAGAGGAATGGATGTATTTTGAGATTTTCCCACCAGGGTTCCCATGGTAACAAGAGGTCTACATGTAATGTTGCTATGGAGACAATGAGCACTGATTTTTGGCCCTAATTTCTTTTGTTTGGCAGAATAATCTTAACTCAAGGTCAACTTACTGGCTTTTTCCACAGCTCTCCTTTCTTTCATTTGAATGTGAATCTGCATCATAAAAAAATATGCTACATTAGCTACTTGTAGTTCCTGTTTGTACTGTAACCATGGAAACAGACAGCTATTCCTGGATTACTTTGATGCTGACAACAACATCTGAACATGGTTCTGAGGCAAGATCGTAAGGCATGAGGAGCACTGATGTTTATATGATTTCATTTAACAGCAATGGACATCAAAAGCCCCTTTTACACTGCCAGATTTTTCGCAAATGTTGGGCCGTTCTGCCAGCAAGCTGCGAGCGTTTAAATACACAGAGGCAGAATGGCGAGTTGATCCGAAGTGCCCAATTTTCCGCCTCGTAGGTCATACTGGCAGAACCCTTTTAGTTTAAAAAGACCGAGGTGGCCTTCCGCAACGGGAGGGGCTGTTGAAGACTTGTGGGAGGAGCTGTTGATGACGCCGCACGTGCGACCCACTGGAGGTGGATAAACAGGAAACAGCTGATAGCAGGAATGAGCAGCTAGTAGCAAGAGGGAAACACAAACCTGACAGACATTGTAAAGATGAGCAACTGGGGAGACAAGGAATTGCGCACCCTCCTTGCCCTCACAAACGAAGAGGCCATTAACCGTCAGATGACGGGGACGGTGAAGAATGGACAGATTTACGAGAGAATCTCCACCTCACTAGCGCTGCCTGACTAGCGCTGCCTGACTAGCCGTGGCTTCCCTCCCGCGTCACTGTTTACGTTAGTCAAAAAACTAATACACCCTGACAGGACTTTTTTTGTGAGCAGGAGAGATCAATGGATATGCTTTTGATTTTACACTTGAGATTTCACTGAATTAATTTTTGTTGCTTCATCCTACATTTTCTGTTTTCTGGTATTTGGGGATCAAATTTACTGTGAAGGATGTGCTTCCTATGATTGTATTCCTCCAGAAGTATAATGTTTTCCTCCTCTGACCAGTATGCTATCTTGTCTTCTTTTCTTCTGACATTTTTTCACTATCTAACTATAGGCCAACTTTGTGTTGTGTCATACTTAAGGAGAAATCTTAAGGTGTTTTGTGCAACAGGTCCCTGAGTCTTGTCTGTATGCTCTCTTAACATAAACATAACGTTCATTAATAAAACACATTATAAAAATAATTTATGTCTATGGTCAGGGTCTTAAACTAGCTATACACTTCTGATTGTTAAATTGGAAACACTATTAAAAAAAATGGAAAGTGTGGTGAATAATTTCGACTTTGGGGTAAGCAACAGTTAAATCAGAATACACATACAGTATGCAATGTTTTGCAGAATGTTGGCGTTTACTACTGTTGCCAGACAGGCTACTTTGCCGGCAACATTCTTTAGGTTAGCACTTGTTAATTTCTTGCTTACCCATAAATTCAGTGGCCCTCGTTTACGAAACAAAGATAAGACAGAAAACTGAGCATGCCATCAGCTGAGCATTTATCAATGTGGACGTGAGCAGAGACTACAACCAAATCTCAGGTGTCAACTGTTCACAAATTTGAGTCAGCATAGACTTGCTGGGTGCCATAGTAAATTTGGCTGAGTTGGAGAATTGTTATTAAACCATATGCTGACAGGCAACTAAGAATTTACAGCAACATAAATCACTTAATCACTTAAAATCGCCTGGCTCTGTGAGACTGGCTGCAGGCTTCATGAGGGCTGAACACCAGTGTTTTTTTAAACACTGAAAACAATTTTTATCAGTTACCGTTAAAACATTATCGAAACGTTGATCATAAATGCCTCTGTGCATGTTGGTAGCTCACACGCCATCTATAGGGGCCCACGCCACAGTGTCTCGCACTAGTATAAACAAAGCCTAACTCAGTATACAGAGGAGAATGGCAACAACCACTGCCTTGTCCAGCAAAACTGTGCAGCTCTCATTTTCTGTTTGTGGCTGTAGTTGCTGTGGAGTTTACATCGTGTAAAATTTACTTTCCCTTGAGTAAAATCTTTTATTCTATATTCTACCTACTTGGCTGCTACTGCTGCGACAAAGAATTATAAACTGAGGAACACTTTTCACTCAGCTATGATGCCACTGCCTGTAAAGTTGTAGCTTATATCACATATAGTATAAGAACAGGTGTATTCGATCTAGCTTCTCACACTGAGGAAACTTTTGTTATTCCTAATCGAAATGTGTTCATTTCAAAATGTGGCAATATCTGAGAATTTTCTATTTGGTATTTTATTAACAGGACAAATGAAAATATCACACAGATGTTTTTATTCCACCAACACTGAAATTAATAAAATAGGAATCAAAAATATTTAGCCCCTTAGCTGGTAACATATTAGTTACATGACACTGATCCTAAACTGCGCTGGTCTGTGGTCAGAACACACACATCCATGGCACACACCCAAAAACACACAGTGCTATCTGTTTTCTAGATAAGCAAACAGAGAAAGTAAAGACACCCTCTGAGTGTTTACTTATGTGTGTGGGTGTTTCATAATGGAGGAATTTTTCAGGAATGTGCAACCTGAGACTAACCAATGTGTGACAGATGATACACTCGAGTCATCCAAGAAGAAAACTGGTTGATAATAATAACAGCCCATTGAGTTCCAACTGCCGTTGGCCGCAAGTTAATCTTTTTCACCACCAATAACCTTTAAATGCTTTTTTTCTTTTTCTCTTTCTGTTTTTTGAAAGGGATGATACAATTTAACATAGTTCCATTGGCATTATGAAACTGATGTGTTGCACAGAGAGTTTATAGCTATTGCTAATTTTCAACTCTTATCCCTATTTGGGCTTTTAAATATAGGCCTACGTTATTAAAAATGCACAGTTTTAAACATCATAAAACCACAATATAATATAAACATGGAAGGCACAATAAAATACATATACCACAATCCACATACTACAATACACATACCACAGTACACACCATACACACCACTATGCATCAATGCACTTACACTAATAGCCCTTAGAAGTTTGAGCGAAAGTAGCTAAGAGTGGGTACAGCTCTGGTTTGCTTTTAGCCAGCACTTGACCTTTGCTGTTAAGGATTTTCAATCTGTAATCAGTTTGATTTCAGTTGGTATTGTGTTCCAGACTTGACAGCCCTTTATGGAAAAAGCAGGTTGTCTAAATTTAGCTTTACAATATGGTATTTTGCAATTGCCATTGACACTGCTCGTAACGCTATTACAGTCTTGTCTTTGAATAAATCTGGAAAGAGGCTCTGGCCTCCACGACATTCCCCCATCCGAGCACTTTACATTTTCAATAAAATATTAATCTTCAATTTCTGTGGTAAATTTTGGTCTACAGCCAAACTGCTGCAGATGAAGGAGTTGACTGGTGTCTTGACGGTGTACTAGTTGCTTTGCCATGACCTTCTCAAGTACCTTTGAGAGGACCAGAAGAACAGATATAAGGCGGTAGTTATTAGGGTAGGGAATCTCTCTGTGATAGACGATTCGATACGTATCTAGATACACGGGTTACGATACGATTCAAAAACGATATATTTTTAATACAGAACGATTCGATACAGTGTAGGAACGTTACGATTCAATACGATTCGATACAGTGTAGGAACGTTACGATTCAATACGATTTGATAGAATTCTATGGTTAACATTTGTTGATGTAGACATTAATCATATATTATAAAATAAAGAAGCCAATTCTATAAAAGTGACATTCTTACAGTATTTTCAAATTTGTAAAAGACCACATCCCCAAGCATTGTTGCTGTATGGCACTGGCAAAAATAAAATAAAAAGACAAACAACAACAAAATCACA
>NC_065525.1:4772958-4833729 GCF_006386435.1 Epinephelus moara
GAGCATGCCGCCGGCTCTCGCGTTGTTTTAGAGATGCAAACTGTTAAAGCCAGTCAACCGATTGCTAGTCTCGCGATACCCAATCCATGACTCTACAATCGATTCATCTAAGGATTCATGGCTGATTCGTATCGATTGAGGAGGCTGCTACCGACGCAGCCGTATCTCTCACTTGTCAAACCGGATATCCGGTCGTATCAGTTAATCGTTCCCAACCCTAGTAGTTACACATCAGATTAGGATTCCCTAATTTAAGAACTGGTGTAATGACTGCCTTTTCAAATCATTTGGAAATTTGCTGGTCCTAATTGATAGATTAATAAGAGTCATGGGTCTTATCAATATAGAATTGTATTTCTTAATGAAACACGTGTCCAAATTATAAATGTCTTTTGCCTTGGAATTTGATCATTCTTCTATTCTAAAAGTTTCAAGAATTCCCTGTCCTGGTTATTAAATACATTAGCCTATTTGATGTTGTTTGTGTATGCTAATACTACTTCCAAAACCTCTTCATGTTCCCTTGTTTCCTGATTAGGGACTGTATGTCATGTCATCTTTAAAGAGTAATTTTAGAGTTAATCTACTTTATTGAGTTAGTAAATTACAAGTACGGTCATTTTATTACACTGTGTACTGAATTGGGAGTTAGGATGGGCATTTAAGTAACTTCCATATTCCAGTGCTCACATTAAATTATTCAATTTTCAATTTTCAATTTTATTTATAAAGCCCAATATCACAAATCACAATTTGCCTCACAGGGCTTTACAGCATACGACATCCCTTTATTGAGTACTCAATAAAACAAAAAATGTAAGGTAAGAACTTTCTGCGCTGCACAGACTGTAGACATTAGCTATGCTCCACAAGTTTACAGTTACATAGCTTGCATTGCACATATTCATTTATTTTGTCAAAACACAACCAATTATTATTATTATATTATGCCTAGTTGTCATTCTGCCTGTTATGAGTGACGTCTGACTGAAAAAACTGAACTGTGAACTTTTCTGGGGCTGCACAGATCTATCACAGATCTAACTCACAGTCTTGGTACTACTGGATCTAAGCGCCGCCTTTGATACAGTAGATCACCATATTTTATTAAACAGACTCAGAAACCTGGTGGGCCTCTCTGGTACTGTTTTTAACTGGTTCAGCTCTTATCTCACAGATCGTTGTTTCTTTGTAAGTATGGATACATGTTCCTCCAGAACGCATGAAAGTAGGTGTGGGGTGCCCCAAGGGTCAATTTTAGGTCCAATTCTTTTTAATCTATACATGCTTCCCCTTGGGGACGTCATCAGGAGGCACGGCATCAGCTTCCACAGTTACGCAGATGACACACAGCTGTACATCGCCGTGTCTCCTGATGACACAGGGCCAATTGATACCCTTTTTAACTGCATTTTAGATATCAAGTCATGGATGGCAGTGAATTTCCTACAGCTCAACCAGGACAAAACAGAGGTTTTAATTATTGGTCCTGAAGGCCAGAGAGAGAAACTTTTACCAAAACTACAAGATTTTAAACCTTCACAATGTGTAAAGAACCTGGGCGTCATTTTTGACTCTGAGCTTAGTTTTATTCTACACATCAAAAATGTAACAAAGACAGGTTTTTATCATCTTAAGAATATAGCCAGAGTCCGCCTGTTTCTCTCTCAGGCTAACACGGAGGTGCTGATGCATGCTTTTATCTCTTGTCGTTTAGATTACTGTAATGCCCTGCTCTCTGGTCTTCCCAGAAAGACCATCTCTAACCTGCAGCTACTCCAAAACTCAGCTGCACGAGTGCTGACGAGGACCAGAGGGCGGAGCACATTTCACCAGTTTTACAATCGCTGCATTGGCTCCCCGTGTGTTTCAGCATAGATTTTAAGGTTCTTTTATTAGTTTTTAAATGTCTTAATGGCCTTGGGCCATCTTATTTATCTGACCTGCTTTTCTCACATCAACCCTCGCGGATCCTGAGATCCTCCGGCACTGGCCTTTTAATTGTTCCAAGAGTTAAAACAAAAACCCACGGGGAGGCTGCATTCAGCCATTATGGCCCTCACTTATGGAACAGCCAGCCGGAGAGCATCAGGACTGCAGAGACTGTTGATGTTTTTAAAAGGAGGCTCAAGACTCACCTTTTTAATTTAGCTTTTAACTGATTTCTTTTACTCTTTTAATTCTTCTATTATATGTTCTTTTTACTTTCTAATGCTTTTAAATGATTTATTTTTAAATCTTTATGCATTTTAGTTTCAAAATCTTCATTTATTTATTTATTATTATTATTAATATTATTTTAATCTTTAACTCTTTAATTTTTCCAAATCTCCACACCANGTGGGAGGGGCGGGTTTTCAATATGTATGTATTATTTTTGTTTGTTTTTATTTTGTGAAGCACTTTGTGCTGCATTTTTAATGTATGAAAAGTGCTATACAAATAAAGTTTGATTGATTCAAGGTGGACACCCAAGATTAGTGTCACCAATTCAGTATTTGACCAAATGTCTCCCCTTCTGTTCCTGAGATATGATTCTGAGTAATGGCATATGTCAAAAAACATTATGATGTTGCAGTAAAGTTGTGTGAATTTGTCATATTCAGTGTATGCATTCTTGAGTAACAGTAACAGTAACCTTCACCTTTGACCACTGTATTCTAATCAGGTCCTTGACTCAAAGTGGACATTTGAGCCAAATTTGACAGAATTCCCCCATATCCCAGATACAAGACTGAGATAGATGCAAGGTCACAGTGACTATGACCTTTGACCATCAAACTCTAATCATTCATCTTTGACTTAAAGTGGACATTTGTATCAAATTTGACAAAATTTCCTCCAGGCGTTTTTGACATATTGTGTTAACAAGACTGAGACAGATGAGTTCACTGTGACCTTAACCCCGACCACCAAATTCAGTTCATCATAGAGTCCAAGAGAACGTTTGTGCCAAATTAGAAGAAATTCCCTAAGGGCGTTCTTAAAATATCACATTCACAAGAATCGGACAGACAGACAGACATACAAACAACTAGACAGACGAACAGCCCGAAAACATAATGCCATCAGCCACAGCTATCAAAGGTGTGGAGGCCAGAGCATGTGAGCGGAGCGGAGCTGGAGCGGAGCGGAGAGGGTAGCGGAAGGATTTTGCATTGAGCGAGGAGCGGCTATTTTTTTTAAAAGGTGGAGCGGAGCCTTATCTCTCACTCCAATTTCGCTCTGGTCGCTCATGCCAGAATGCATCTTTTCACCTGTGCACACCCACACTATTTTCTTTCAAAACTATGGAGTTTACTGTGTACTTCAGAAAAGAAACTGAGAAGAGAAGCAGCGGTACCTTGGAGAACGGTCCCTCACTGCGGGGAGAGGCGAGAGGGCTTCCCCGGAGGTCGGGATAAAATTTATGATGGAGTGGACCGAAGCGGAGTGGAGAATGCGCAGAACCAAGCGGAGCGGACGAGCGGCGCAAAGTTACAGGTCTGCGAGCGAGGAGCGGAAATTTTCACCCGCTCCGCTCCGCTCACATGCTCTGGTGGAGGCATAAAAATAGTAACAAAAATTTAGTAAAGGTTATTGAGAATTAAAAGGTAATATACTCATTATCTTCAAGACACTCTTTTGTTATTACAGTACAATAACAAGAGGCCATTTTATGGATTTTAAGTAGCTGTAGTTTTATAGCAAATAAGTTGACTTGACCTCTATTGTGTGTCTCATCCACATGGGACACAACAGAAATAAACACACACAGCTGTGGGCTAGTAGCTGCTATTGCTTGCTCACCACAACACTGCTTACATCAGACCACAATATTACCATTCTAATAGGAGACATAAGATCAGCCACAACACACACACACACAGATGTGGGCCAGAGGCTGAACTCCCAGAGGAAATGAGACATGCAGCTACTGTCACTTTGTGGTTACAGGGATGGAGGAGAGCATACAGCAGGGAGACAGACAGAGAGAAATAGGATGGAAGAAACAGGGAGGAGAGAGAGCTGGCAGGACACTGTGGAAACTCTGAGCAACAACAGGTGTTTCTGTTATTTCTCTAACCTGAGAGTTACACACACACTAAGCTCAGTCAGGAGTCTGAGGAAAAATCAAACTCTCTAATGATTATGGTATTTCATAAAGGACAGACATGATTATGATGGAGTGATGTGTCTCATACTATACCGTTCTATATATGATAAAGTCAAGATCAGCAGATGCATTCCAATACAAAACCCTGCAACTAATTATATACAGTATCTATGAGGCCTGACTCACTTCGTTGGTAATTATGCTAACTATTGCATGTTATTGCAGTCCCGACCAGAAACACACCCCTGTAAACCTCTGTAATAATAGATGATATAAACAGTCTTGACTGGACTTGATCTGACTTGTCACTGAATTTCAGTGGCAATCTGTCTAAATATTCCAACCACAAGAAAGCTCCACACTGATTTCTCTTGTCATAGAATTTACAAAAAAGAAAAGCACAAAATCAGGGCTGCACCATTTTATCAGCCCAACATCATTATAAGCCGATATTCCCCTCGTCATCAGCCTATCAGCAAAGAAGATGACATTCACCGATAGCAAAGACAAGCTCAACTGAGTATTATTTTACACCACTGTATCCAAGTCTAATGCACACACATGGTATAAATTCCCTATGGCATATACAATTCACATAGCACATAGAGCGAACTGGGGCTAAGCTCAATTTCACCTGTTATAGAAGGACTGGTATAAGTTTCAGATATTCATCAAGCGGTTCCAGGTGATTGGTCAAACCAGTGAACAGACAACTTAGTTTTCTTGCTGCCTGTCAAGGAGTTGGAGCTTATATGCTGCTCCATTCTTACTTCTGCCAGTGTTTTAAAGAGAAGCTCCACCATTTCACAAAGCCGTCTCAAATCGTCTTTCACGGCCCTCACAGGGGATAAAGCATCAGGGCAGCACAGAGCCACTCAGAGGGGCCAACGTCCACACAAAACTTCATTTCAGTCTTTTATCTAATTGATCCATTCAGCTATGCTCCATTTGCCAAGCAGCTATAGAGTAGACCCAAACCAAACCACTGATCATCACTGTTTCAGGAAAAGCACTGAAAGAGAAAAAAGTCAAGTCTTGTTGTGTCAACATACATATGTTACATTTGTAGATTAAGATTAAGTTTCATCCCTCATACCTTTTCCCTTCACAAATGTGAGATTTATTTTCAATTTTTTAGCAGCTTTTTTTATTTATACTTCTTATGTTGAGGTTTGAACTGTTGCTTGGACAAAAAAAAACCATTATGAAGGTGTCACTGTTGGCTCTGGGTAAGTGTGACACAATCTCTGACTATGTCCAGATTTACAAACCAAACAATCAACTGGTTAATGGAGAAAATTCTCTGCAGATTAACCCATAATGAAACTAATCATTAGTTAAAAGTTCAAAATGAGGATTTTTACAGGGTGGTATTAAGTTACTTTTACTAGAGTAAAGGATATAAACATGTCCTCTCCTGCTCCAAGCCCCTCTGGTCAGGGTGAAAGACTTCCCTCACATAACATACCTGCTGCTGTGAGAGAGCAGGTCAGATAATAACACACTGTTAAAATCCCCAAACGCGAGCTGAGCAGGAATGGAAAGCCAAATGGGTCACTATCTCATGGCGTGCGGATGCACACAGCAAGGGCACATACACACACTCACAGATAGTAAACTTATGTTGGGACAGCAGGTGGGAACATTCATTACGCACCGACAGTACCAAAACCTCGTACAAATACAAGGAGAGCCTGAGCATATAAAGCTAGCAGCGCATGTATTGTCTCTCACAGTGGTGACTGTGTGTGCTTAACGGCCCGGAGCTGACAGTGTGTCGCTGGTTGCAAACATGTTCACTACTTATTGCGTTACTGAAAACTTAACTGACGTGTATCACGCAGATAAAACGCTACATGGGGAAGTTTATGATGCCGCTGAACATACTGCCATTTCTCCGAGGAGAGCTGCGGGCAGGAGGACAGAGCTGTGGTAGCATGGGCACGAATATCAGCCAGTGGGTCTTCTCCTGCTGCGACATACACGTCATCATATTTTAAAAACAAAACTCACTTCGATTCAAATCACTTCGCAATGTCTAGAAAAATACAAATATTAAGGTGTATCGTGTTACTCATCTGCAGGGCTCCAGACTACTAACGTTACTATTTAATAGGCTTTTGCAACCATGGAGCACCACTACAGCTGCAAATATTAAGAATTTGAACTGGAGAGCTGCTACTTCGTTTCCAGCTTACAGTGAATAAGTCCTCATGTTTAACAGTGCCACACTCACAGTTTAACTTAATGAGATGAACGATAGCATGAGGAAAGCATGAGTTTGTCTTTGTACCTGCAGGGCTCCAGACCACAACTATTTGACCATGGAGCACCAGTGTGACTTGCAAATATTATTAATATATAAACTTAAGAGCTGTTTGTTTGTTTGCAGCTCACAGTGAATAAATCCTCATGTTTTAAAGGACCAGCAGCAAATGTTTAACTTTGTGCTACCTGCTTACAACAGCTGTTTACCGGAAGCCTCAAGTTCACGGCAAAAAACATCAACTCTTGCAGCCAGAGATGAGCCAAGTGCTTCAAAATAACCATTGGCTCTTCTTTGATTTACTAATTATAACAGTACTTTATTTGACTTTATTATAACAATACTTTATCTAACTTTACTATGACAGTACGTTATTTAACATTATTACAGCAGTAGCTACTTTATTTAACTTTATTGTAACTGTAGTTCACTTAATAATTTTGTATTTAGTGGTCTACAGTAGTTTAGAGGAGATTCCAAAATATTGCAATATATATCACGTATCGTGATATAGCCTAATAATTTTGCTTTATTACTTTTAAGCCATATCGCCCAGCCCTAGTTCTAATGGTGTTCTGCGCACGACATGTCCTGATGCAGTTAGTCGTATGCTCATAGTGTCATGCAGAATGCACTATATTTATAGTTAATACATTGTAGCTTCAAAATAGTCTTGGTGGTCTTATGTTAACCCCTAACCTGATGGCTTATGGTCATCTCTGTGGTTTGTTCTTGTTGCTGAATTCTATAACCATTTCCACTTTTCAGGTGAGCTAAAGGTGAAGTTTCTGTATTTGCTTATGTTTTGTCAGTGGATTGAGATGTTTATCATTGATTTCACTAAAATCACTGTAATAATCCCTCTTTTAACAAGACAAAATAGTTTTGCTTATCAATTTATTTGATTTTTGTTTTTGTTGTTTTTTTCATTTTTGAATTCTTAAATTAATCTGACGCATATGGGTTTCATTGTGGGAGTAAATGGGAGCATCACAATAATCCCACTCAGGCAGGAAAAAGGAAGTAGCTCCAGGACTGGGTTTGTACATAGATTTGCTTCCTGTGAGGCTGCAATACTAACTGTTACTTGCTATCAATCTTCACCTGATGAACATTTTCTAGGTAAAAAATGGGGAGAGTTTTGTGAGCTTGTCTCTGTTGCTCCTGTTTGACCAGCCAAGGACAACCATCATACCAACCAGCCCCCTGGCTTCTGTCCAGCTTCTTTGCATTGAACTTGTCCGGCAATTTCATCTTGAGTTTCAGGGACTAGATTTCAGATATGAGGGCCTCGTTCTCCCTGGTCTTCAGCTGTAGCAGGACTTGGGGCATGTCCACCTGATCACGGAGCCTCACCCTAAGTGGTGGGCAGCTGCCGGTGAATAAATTAGCTTTTTTTTTTAAACCTGACGCTTCCTGCTCAACTCCAGGATCTGATGCAGCAGAGCAGCATTTTCCTGGCACACAACCTCTCTCTGATCCATGACAGTCTCACACTTTTCCTCTTTGGCATTGAGTCGACAGTTTAGCAACTCATTTCTACCATCATGGAGCTTGTGTTTCATTTTTTTCATATTTTGTCCAACTCTTCCCTCAGTTTTTCTACCAGCTCTTTGTCGATAAGTCTTTTCTGCTCCATCTCTGAGGCCTTCGGCTGCTACTGCAGTAGAAATTTTCCTCTCAGAGGTTTTCACTGTGCTCCTGATGTTCTTGTTGCAGGGTATGATATTTTTGCCTCATGGCTTCGATCTCAGCCTTTAATGTTTTGTAGTTTTTTTAGTCAAGGTTTTGAGTTGTGTGGCAAACTCTTGAACTGCAGCTTCTCAGAGCTTCTTTTTAAGCTCCATGGTTTCTTTGTACTCATTAATTAGTTTCCGCCTCATTTTTTTGCTTCAAAGCCTCTTTTTCCTTTTTCTCTGTCAAACACATTTTGTCCAAGAACTGAACTTTAACTTTTAAGATCTCACTTTTACTTTTTATTGGCACATTGGTAAATGTCGAATCTAACCTTGTTAACTGTCATCAGTCTATTAGCAAAAAAAGGTGACATTCACTGATGGCAGTGGCCAATATTTTCTGTTGTGTCACATCGATTTTGCGTTGGCTAGAAAGCGGGGCTCAAGACTAACATTGTCACAGTGTCCCGGGGACAACAGAGAATGTGTTGGATAATGTGAGTTGTTAGTTTCAGCCACAAGCTGCTAGGTTGCATTGTGTTACCTTTTGATGTATTAAAGCTGTATTCAGTAAAATTGAGTATTGGATGAAGGTGAATTATGACCAGTTTTGGGCATTACATATTGCTACTTACCTTCATTTGACAGTAATTACTTACTTCACTATATTACTCTCTGTGTAGGGTAATGCATTACTTATTACACTACTTTGGCATTAGTTTATCTGTGTGCTCCGTCATTGTAGGGGATGTGAATGGAAAAACATCCAGCATACAAATGCATATCCAATGGCACCACCCTGATGTAAAAGGGGAGGCCAGGTCCTCATCCCCACTGCTTTCAAGTAGCCTTAAGACAAGAAAGCAGAATGGGATACGTTGTAGGTATGTAAATAGAAACACACTGAACATGATAACGCACAGTGCAGCATCACCCAGACGTGCCGATCACTGGCACCCTTCTTCTATGTTGTCTATATTGACACAATAACCTTGCAGGGATGTTTTTCTGGTAGTGCACAGGCAGAAGTGGGAAGGTGAGAATTAATAACAAAATGAAAATGATAAACAGTTTATTTCAGGTGGTAACGCGTTATATGACACTGTATATGCAATAATATATATATACATATATATATACATATATTATAAATATATTATATTGGTTTGTTACTGCTAAAACATAATATATTACTATGAAGCCTAACTTTTGTAACATGTTAACCCCAACACTGATTATAAGATAAATACAGTACGATGTGTTTAAATGTAATCTTGTAAAATGTAGTTTTTGGCAAGAAACCTGAATAAATTTGTTGATGTTTTCACAGCAATATAAAACAGATATAAAGGTACAGTAAAAAGTAAAACAAAGGTTATATTAAAGGTTGTTTCATAAATGTGTATGATTGAATTTGTGCTCATTTAAAGGCAGTGTAATGAAGGACTGAGTAGCTTTAAAACGGTTTTTTTTTTTTTAAATGAGGATTCCTGTTTTCTCTGTTACAAAAGGGGGAATGAATAAACAAAATAAACAGCAACAAAGAGACACCACTGTCGGTTATTCGACATCAGTACCTGCATCGGCCCAGAACTTCACATTTCGGTGCATCCCTACTCGCATTCTGTTGCTGTTTCACATGGATCATTTTATTGCACTTTCTTTTGTTGAGCTCCTAAATGTTTTGTCTCAGGGCTTCAGTCTGTTGCTTCATGGTCTTCTTTCTTCCTTCATTTCTTCATATTTTTGCTTTTAATTCTTTGACAGTTTCCTTAAGCTCATGAATGCTGTCCTGCTGGATAGAAATCTGTCAGATCATAGCCTCCTTTTCTTCCATCGGTACATTACACTTGTCCGTCAGTGCGTTTCCATCTTGCAGCTTTGCATTGAGCTCCTGAATCCTGATCTTTAGGGGCCTCTGTTTTTTTCCACTGATGGCCTCCTTGTCTACCCTGTTTTTCTTTTCCTGCTTCGCTGTTTGTTGGAGCAGGCTCTGGTATTCACCGTGCAGGCCCTTGTTGGAAGACGGAGTTCTTTCAAGTGTCAGAAAACGAATAACTCGAGGAAAGTACAAGTGCCTTACATTATACTGAAGCACAGTACTTGATAAAATGTACATTACACCACTGACATTAACACATACTGTCTGTCTCAGCTGGTGTTGTGGAGACTTAGCGTGTTTAGCTGGACTGTGAGAGAAACAAGACACAGGCAGGGAGACTAGCTATTGAAACAAGGTGCAGGGCCTTAAGCAGGGGAAATTCCACCATACACCTCCCTGCTCTCCACCTCACACACACTCACAAGCAGTTACCATATGGCTCAGGAGTGAGATTGAATGGCGCTACACACAGTCAATCTGCATAATCACAACAAAGCAGCCGTTTAGTGTGTGTGCAGAGAAAGCAACACATCAGTCAAAGCAGCGAACTCTCTCAAATATACTCACACACACCCCATGCACACGTGCGCGCGCACACACACACACACACACACACACACACACACACACACACTCCTCTTTAGAAGGGGGGGCAAGCGGTAACTTCAGAGGTTTTTTTTCCACAGAGGAGGGGGAGGGGTGGGAGGTTGCAGAGGGGGAATCAGATTTCTTTAAAAAAGACCTGAAAACACAGGGAGGGAGGGAGAGAGAGAGAGAGAGAGAGAGAGAGAGAGAGAGAAGTGCTCTTGGAGACAGTCTTCAGTCTGCCTTAATCATTTATCATTCTCTCTCTTCTTTCCAAAGGTAAAATGTTGGGCGCTGTTCAGTTTTCAGCTGTTTGGCAGGCTGGCTCCACACACAAACAGACTCACAAGCCACTATTTGAGTAAATAATATGATATATTAAAGATACTGGAATTCATACTTTCAACTGAGACTCAAAATCCAAACCATGTCCAATTTGCTATTATACAAGAGCAAGGAAGACTAATTCCCACATTTGAGAATCTGGGCATACTAAAAGCAGCTTTGCTTTAAAGGATTATCAAAATAACTGCTTATTTGTTTTCTTTTGATCAACTACTCAATTAATCAATTATTCATTGCAGCTAAAAAAATCAGTGTAGTCAATATTAGTTCACACTTTCTTTTAGCTGTTATTACAGCCACCCTGTTTTATCTTTGATCTCCCTCACAAATGCTCCCTTTCCACCAAAATTAGCATGTGTACGTGGGTTTTTGAAACATGAGAAAACCCCTTAAAAATAATAGACTCTTCTCCCATTGCATTGTAGACGGCTCTGCAGCAGATGAGTATGCCTCTCTGTTCTTTTTACTGGTGTGTCACATTCCACATCATGGACAGGCCAGAAAACAGGTTAGTAATCAATAGAAAGCAGCATGGAGACCACTGAAAACTTTACAGTGGTTACTTCTATTTATATCTCTTACTATTCAGTCTCTGTTTTAAACTCAGTGCAGACTTGAAACAATGTTTGAGTGCAAATTGAGTGGGGCCAGACGGTAATGTGGTGGCACGTTATTGCATTTTGCCAGTAAAGGGCTAAAATCAGCGCATTCACCTGGGTGTTGTATTTCCATCACTGCTGATTCGAGCTGGAGTCGATAAATACCAATTACCGATTATATGCCGATTGTAACCTTTCCCATTGCATACAAAAGCAAGATGTTAGCGGGTGTTAGTGGGCTTTTTATTCAGTGGAAAAGGGGCTAAACTAACTCTATGGACAGACAAACACATTTACAGATGGGACTGTCAGGTTCAAGTGTGACAAAAGTCAAATTGCCAGAATAAGCTATATTCACATCATGTTGCTTGTAAATATTTCAGAAGATTTCACAAACAGCGTAAAACACAAAAAATATATTTTACAGCAAGGTTACTTTTCATGCTTATGCTGTATTGTGTTACACATGGGCTGCTATGACCTCTCATAGACTGGAAGTTAATCAGCAAAGTAATCACAGACACTTGTTACCAGAGGTGTGGACCCGAGTCACATAACTCAAACTCCAAAGTCATATGACTTGGACTCTTTAACTCTAATGACTTGTGACCTCACTTGAACTTGACCCTTTCTACTTATAAGTGCTTGATACCTTTTCCCAAGCCCAAAGATTAAAAAGTATGTAATTTGAAAAGTGTGCCATTAATCAATTAATTTCCTGCGCTTTTCTGAATCATCTAACATTAACACTATTCATTTCCCAGATGATCCGCTTTGTTTCAAACAGCCCGGCAGCATCCAGTCACGTTGCAGGAGAACCCTTAAGAACTAATGTTAGGTTACTGAGCGCCAGCTGGGAAAAAAGCTATAATTAATTAGTCTACAAAAAAATACAGTGGTCAACAAAAACGCCAACTGCAGAATGCAAAACATGGTGATCTAAAATTACAAATGGAGATGCAAAAACTTCTAACAAACTTGTTTTAACAAATAAATACAAATTTTAAAAAGCATTTGTGGTTGTTGTACATTTAATATATTATTACTCTGTTGGTAGAATGGCATCAGATGTGGTGCACAAGACCATCATAGCTTGTTTAGGACTTTACAACTCAAAGTTTAGGGCTTGAGACTCGACTCGGGTTTGTCAGCCTTAACTCTGGACTTGACGTGGGACTTGAGTACCAAGACTTGATACTTTTCTTGTGCCTAGTAAAGCAGTGACATGGTCCCACCCCTGCTTGTAACATACTTTACCATGGGTCTTCAGCAATTCTAGAAACTTTTTGGAGGAAAATATAATAAAAATAATGCTTAATAACATTTTTGATGTTACAACACCAGGACATTGTTAAAAACTAATTGTTTGAATTGTTGGATACCAGGGAGTTAAAGGCTAAAGTTTAAAAAATGATGCCTTGTTGATTGTGTCTCTCTGATCACTGAAATTTCAGCAATATCTGTCCCAGTATGAATGTGGCTGCCTCCTGAGTGTTGCTGAGTTTTGTCGGCCATTTGTAATTCAGCCGGTAAAACCAAATTAACTGTCTGATCACCTGACTGCTCATTTTTCTTAACCTCCCAGATTAAGCAATTCATTTAGTAAGTGTGGTGGTATTATTACTGATAATGGACAAAAGTAAGAATTAGTATTCAACTCAACTCCCAGTCAGTCTACAGTTCTGTCATCAGGATGTAATTTCAGCAAATGTGGCATCGCTTAAAATCTTACGGTTGGCATTTAGCCTTAGCTTTCATACATGTGTGTGACAACAAACGCTGAACAAAATTAGACTACACACACACACACACACACATGAGAGAGAGAGAGAGAGAGAGATGCAGGCAGACATACAATGGAAATGTCTTCACACCCAGCAGCAATTTCTTTTCAACAGGATAAAAACAAGGCTGAAACGTTAAAAAAAAGCCCTTTGAGGTGGGTCCTTTCACCCTGACAGTGAGAGAGAGAGACGCAGAAAGAGAGAAGGAGAGAGAGCAGCCACCCCTTTTCAATTGGTAAGCATTCAGCCAGAAAGCTCAGGCATTCACTATTCTGTTCTAGTTTTCTCTCTTCTTCTCTCAGCTGCTATGAAAATATGTTAACACTAGTAAACTTGTCCAATTCTGCAGACACCACAACAACCACCAAATCACAGTGACGATAACCAGATAACATCAGAGACAAATGTTGAGGAGAAAATGTAAAGAAAAAGAGTACTGACTAAAGAACAGTAACAAGCTGAGAGTGGGTAAAATAATACAGGCAGGAAAACAGCACAAGAGGGACATAGAGGTACTGTAATGTCTAAAAGAAGAGACAGTGTGTGATATTGACAAAGTTCAGGAGAATACCGATCACCTGCTTTGAAGGAGCTATAATAGGCTTGGGGAGAGGGGGAAGGGCAATGAGAACAACAACCACCCCCCAGCCCTGCCTCACTCTGATGTCCTCTGCTTCTCAGACTGTGTGTGGAGACCTCCTGGGCTCCAAATCTGACAAGTTAATGCGACTGTTACTTCTTTCTCAACCAACTAACACATCAACAAAACGCACACAAATGTCTACAGAAAGTGTGAAACATGTCAGAATTCTACCTGTGGTTTTTTTTTCTACCATGTTACGTTTTAATGCCTTTGTTCATTCTGTGATGTGAAAACATTAGACCTCCACACATTCAGAGAAATAAAAAGCGCATCCTGGTTATACTTCAATTAGAAAATCCTAGCATCTCTCTTGCACGGCTGCTGCTATCACTGTTAGCTAAAGAGTCAGTCACAGTGGACAGCAGTAGAGGAAGCTGTACAAGCATCTGGTGCAGAGCAATTCTCAAAACATACAGTACATTCAACAAAAAGATGGCAGTGCCGAGCCCAAACCTATTGTTCTAAAATAGTCCTGACCAAATGACAAACTGACTAAATGACAGATGATAACTGGAAGCATGCAGTCATTTCCTAACATGCTCCCTACAGTCACACACCAGGAAGGAGTCATGGCAATAGTGTTACTGCTTTAAAACCAGCCACACAGCCATAATATCACCTTATGACATTGTACTGTATTTAAATGTAAACTCAAGGCTTAATGTAGCATTTGAAATTTACAAAATGACAAGTGGTACATTGTTGTCCGGCAAAGATGCATTGAACTAAAATCCCTATCAATGTCAAATGAATCTGCCCATACCCATGCTGATTGGTTGTTGTGCGGGGATTGTCCATTAGACCTGAGTGGATCTCAGATTAGACATCATCAGAAGATGAAAAAAGTGGCTAACGTTACACATGACAGCAATAAAGGAAAAACAGTTGATTCAATCTCCATGAAATGTTCTTGTAAAAATCTCTGCATGGACAGAGGAAAGTTTACACACCCAAATAATAACCTAGTAAATACCAATAATTATCTTACTTAAGAAAACTAAAATTAGCACCCTGTGGTTGTATGCCTCCCAGCAAAAGTCAAGTTTCTCTTACAGTTTACATCCACGACTATGAAAACATGGATGCTTCACACACATCTCTCCCCCGACAGTACAGAAGATCTATACAATCAGCACAGTTTCAAGGTGGACACCCAAAATTAGTGTCATCAATTCAGCATCTGACCAAATATCTCCACTTCTGTTCCTGAGATATGACATTGAGCTATGGCCAGAAAAGCATTTTATGCAAAACATTATAATGTCACAGTGAAGCTGACCTTTGACCTTTTGGACGTAAAATGTCATTACTTCATTATTTTATCCTATTAGACATTTGTGTGAAGTTTTGGCATAATTAGAATATGAATTCTTGAGTTATGGCCAAAAACATATTTTGTGAGGTCACACTGACTTTGACCTTCGACCGCAAAATTTTTATCAGGTTATTCTTCAGTCCAAGTGAATGTTTGTGTCAATTCTAAAGAAATGTAGAAGGTCATACTGACTTGACCTTTGACCACCGAAATCCAATCAGTTCATTGCTGAGTCCAAGTGAACGTTTGTGCTAGATTTTAAGAAATCCCACGGCCACGGCTATCACTGGCACGGAGGCATAAATACATTCAAGCACTATAATCAAACTCCTTCAATAGTTTAAGGAGGATAACAACAAGCAGGAAGAAGGTAGAGTTTGGTGTTCCGTTTAAATGCAATGATTTTTTATTTACTGTTAGCTAGAGATCCATTAACAGCAACCCGTCGTTACACCCATACAGTTTTAATATTTGTTTTGGGTATCAGTATCAGTCAGGACATTTTATTACATAATTAGTCAGGTTATTACATTATTGGGTTTTATTACATTTTTAAGTGCAAAATGTATATAATTTCAATTATAACAATGCTTAACTCAATATTACACTTTTAGGAAGTGATTACATTATTGGATGTTTCAGGGATCTTTGCGGTCAAAAGAGTCGAGTGTTTTTTTTAAAAAGATAATTATTTGATCAAACACATATTTTTTGTTGTAGCCTCATACTCAGCTTCCTTCTTTTGCTACATCAGAATGGAGACTACAATATTCAGCATTTTCACATATGGCAGAATGTACAACAAGTCAAACTAGACCTGTGCAGTCCATACCAAATCAGACCAGACAAGAATGAGACAGGCCAGATCACATCAGACCAGTAGAGACCAGACCAGATGACAACAATCTTACACAATGGTGTGTAAGTCCGGCCAGCAGTTGCATAACTCCACATTCCCCTGGATCGCTATTAAAACACACATGCACGCACACACATCTCATTTCTCCTCATTCCACCTCATCTTTTTCTAATTTCTCTCCTTCCTTTCTGTCCTGTCTTTCAGCTGTCTCCAAGTTGAGAAGTAGTGAGTGAAACCATACACAGAAGCTGTATAGATTGCTGTTAGACATACCTCTATCTTGTCAGTTTTAGCATCTCCCCAGTATATCTTTCCTGCTGCATAATCGATAGCCAGTCCATTGGGCCAGCCCAGAGAGCTGTTGAGCAGAACCACCCGCTCTGTCCCATCCAGGTTGGCCCGCTCGATCTTAGGATGCTCGCCCCAGTCAGTCCAGTACATGTAGCTGAAAGAGACAGGGGCAATAAGACAAGATGAGGCTTACCTCCAGTCCCAGGGACATTATACACATTTACCATGTATATTAGTCTATCAATTTCAGTTTTCGAAGATTCTTGAGTAGAAATGTGCATTGCTACTTACGGACGTCAATATCGTACTTTAAAACACACAGACAAGCTATTACCAGTAAAATTTCATGCTACGCTAGTTTGAGATTTTTCCTAACTTTTCCAAACACTTTAATCAGTCAGATTGAATTAGTGGTTGTTGATGCTGCTTGATAAGGCCAGGTATTTTCCCTCTCTAGTGTCATCCCCAGTGCTGGGATGCAGTGCTATAGCCAGTCGCTAAAATGTATGAAACATTGGAATTCTTAATAGTGCTTGGTTTGTCTTTTATCCCCCAACATGAACATTTAACCCTATGGGCCCTAGGCCTTTTTGGGGTATTTTTACTGCCTTTACTTTTAAGCTCATATCACAGTCATTATAAAGGCTACATACACATGCTATATCTTGTTGTTGTTGTTTTTTTCAGGACAATCTGGGCTAACCAGATTTGCCATCATTTCATGTCTTTCTATGTGCCTGTATTTTATATTCATTTTTATATCAATGAAAAAAAATCTGTGTTACTAAATTCTTACATTTTTACATGTATCTCACCATAGCAAGTTGGAAGTAGAAATATTCTGCCATATATGAAGAGGGGAGACTCTCTGGAATCTGGCAATATAAGAACCATGATGCTGGGACATTCTGTCACTTCACAGCTGTCCAAAACATGTGGTTTGTGCCAGGCGTGATTGCCAGTATTTTTTCATTATTGCAAGAAATTCCACTGACTCATTCACAAGTCAAAAATGTGTTTTATCTGAAAGAAACATGCAATATTTACATCTAAGATAATAGAAAAATGGTCAACTAAGTGCAATGATGTCCTCCAAGATAATATTTGTTTTTCAGTTTCAATTGGGGGGACATTTTGGACATTGGTGGGGGGCACGTGTCCCCTTCAATGTATATGGTGACTACGGCCCTGTCAGCATGCATAATTAGGCCTCAGTTGTCTGGGTGCGAAAAGGTGAAGTACACTTGTCTTGTCATACAAAGTTTGGTGGAGTGTCAACTGGACAATATGGAGATATTTGCACCTTGAAAGCCGGACTACAAATGTGGATAGACAGGGAGAAACACACGCAAGCCTAAGACGCAGTAAGATACGATATTCCTCACTATATGAAGTGACTGATAACAAGATCTATATCATGGATTGTAAAGAAATTCGTCAGGTTTTTATTTTGTAGACAATTGATCTGGATTTATAGCGTGATGGGATGACAGCACAATGATGATGTGTGGTATCAGTGGAAAGCTCTAGTCCTGCGTGGCATTTCTGTGCGAGTCTGCATTCGCGAGTAATCCATCCAAGAGTAATGTGTGTGCAAAGCTGTATGAAAGCTCTGTTACACATCATTTTATTGTAACTTTATCAGTTTTTTTCGCTGTGAAAACATTGGGTTACCGACAAGTGCTTGGCCTTGTCGGAAAGCTACAGTCCCGCTGTTTCACGTGATATGCGTGGCTTCTCACTATGACGCACGGTCGCGGAGAAAATCCACAGAGAAGAACGGTGTGAATTTGGACGCACTATGCATCGTTCGGGCCCATAGGGTTAAGGGCTGCACAAGTCTTGTCCACACTAGGGCTGACTTTAAAGTACACAGAAATTTGTTTCTATTTACTCTACTCATTATTAGACTTGCACCGATTACAATTTTTTGGGCCGATAGCGATTTCCGATTTGCAGAGTGTTTGGATGGCTGATTCCCATTTTGGTCGATTCCAATTTCATTTTTTTCAAACCACTTTACAGCACACAAGATATTGCAATATTTTATATCTTTGCTTTATTAGAACATTTTAACCAAGATACAACCAGCTTTTCAATAATCATCTCAAACAAACAAATAAAAACAGTGACACAGGTTAAGACGCTGTATTTGACCAGCGTTTTAAATGGGTATATTTTAGACTGACCGGTCGGTCGCAGGCCATGGCTGATCACGTGAAACCCGGCCCGATTCCGAGCACTGCCGATAAATCGGTGCAAATCTAGTTATTATACTTGATTAACATTAAATGTAATAAGTCTAAAAAAAAAATACTGAAATCGAGCATTCGTTTTTAACTATAGAGCATCAGCTCTCCCCAGAAGGCTAAACCCCCCCCCATCAAAAAGATTGGACAACATGACCTCAGAGTCCTCAATGGTAGCTACTGCCTTGCAGAGCAGGTGAACTCTAATACATACAAACACGCTAACACCTACCCATTAATGGGGTCCAGGACAATAGCTCTGGGTTCATCCAGGTTTTCCGAAATGAGAATTTTCCGAGAGGTTCCATTAAGCCTGGTAACCTAGAATAGCACATGATGAGACACATACATATCAATACAACATATTTACAGTATTACAATGTTTGTCTTCATCCAGCCTGTTTGATCATTTTCTTTGATTGTCTTTTGTTTTTTTCCATAAATAAGAATCACCAAATGATGGATGTTTTCTGTGTTAAGCTGCACAGGGATGATCCAGTGAGGCTTTTCACATTTATTTTACAATATCAAAGTATAGCTGGGTGATTGGTCTAAAATAATATCGCAATATTTTTTGGCAATATCGCGATACACAATATATATATCTCGATAATTTGAAATCTCCTCTAAACCACTGTAAACTACTAAAATACAAAATTATTAAATCAACTACAAGTACAATAAAGTTTAATAAAGTAGCTACTGTCACAATAAAGTTAAACAAAGCACAAAGTTAAGTATTGTTATAATTAAAGAAATCAAAACAGAACCACTCTCCTATAGAACAGGTCTATACCTTGTCCTTTTATTAAACAAACTAAATAGGGGCGTCAGTAGCGAAGTGGATAGTGTCGGCGCCCCATGTACAGCGCAGTGCAGCGGTCACGGGTTCGAGTCAGGCTTGCAACCCTTTGCTGCGTGTCAGTCCCCACTCTCTCTATGTCTCCCCATTTCACACACTGTCCTATCCATTCAAGGCAAAAGCCCACAAAAAATTATCTTTAATCAAACTAAATAGCCTTGTTTTATTTATTTTGTTTACACGACGGCATGTAATTTCTGTTTCTGCATGGTGGTGCGTTTACAATTCTCCTCTGCTCTCTGCATCGCGCATGGCGGAGTTCCACCCCAATGCGCGTACGCACACACACACACACACACACACACACACACACACCTGAAAAGCAGACAAAAATATCTGCATTTTTTAAACACTCCCAGGGTGGTGAAGATGGTGAGGAAGAAATGTTCAGATGTTAAGTTCAATGTACAGTTCAAATAATTGTTCAGTTGTTATACTGATTGCTGTCATTAAAAGAAACACATGAACACCATGATTCCTTGTTTGTGTCGGTGTCCATCTGCCCCCCAAAGCTGTAAACCTAGGGGAAACACTGCTCAAATGACTCAATCAGGGGGTTTTAAAATTCCATAAACTAGGTTTCCAATAAGCACAATACAGAGAGCCCTAATATAAAGATGTACCTCAATGCGGTCAGTGCCAGTGTCAGTCCAGTACAGGTTTCTGGCCACCCAGTCCACAGCAATGCCATCTGGGTGGTTGATCTCCGTGGTAACCAACATCATGGCATTGCTGCCATCGATGTGGGATCGCCTGATGGCCCGAACCTCATCATCTGTCCAATAAACGTAACCCTCAACTGGGTCATAGTCGATAGCTATGGCATGGCGAATGTCATCAACCTGCAAGAGCAGAGGAACAATGTTTAAGAGTGCAAGACAGGACTGATACATTTGTGTGTGTGTGTGTGTGTGTGTGGGTGTGGGTGTGTGTGTGTTTGTATGTGTTTACCTGTAGTACTATGTCAGTGAAGTCTGGCAGGTCCAGTGAGATTCTCCTCAGGTCAGTCCGTCGAGCCAGCAGCAAAACCTGCTCTGCTCCTATACAAAGCAGACAAGTTTTATTAATTGTTAAGGATCAATGCATGTTGATTTCTAACAGCCAAAGAGTGCTCCCATACATATATATATATATATATATATACATGTTATTATCATTTTTAAATCTGCATTCACATACAGATATCTTATAGAGATTTGCCAAAATGACCGGCGCACGAAAGAGAAAGTCTTGGTTCAGATGTCCCCTGGCTACACGACTTAGCCCGGAATATACACCTTGGCCCATGGAAGCTTTATGGTAGTTAGAAGAAAGCTGATGGGCTTAAAGATTGATTAATTACTGCATATCACCACAAGCATAGCGTTGATATTCATAACTTAACCCTTAAAATAACATAATTTCTAAAACATATTTGTATCTGCTTCTATGCAGATGACTTTCACCTTTACAGAATGTCCTGGTAAAACTTGGCAAAACAGTCAGTGGTGTTGGATGTCTTAGGATTTCTTCTAAGTTAATGACACACATAGATGATATGGTATTGTGGATCCATAAAGTTTGGTAACAAACAAGAGACTGATTTAAAATAAATAAATAAAGGTCAAAATCAAAGCAGCAGACCCTGAGATGTCTCAGACTTTGTCTGCCTAGTAAATGTCCACATCTTTTAAACTCCACTCATTGTAATGCATGTTACAAAGTAATCAAACAGAGTTCAAATGATTTTTTCAAACAACATTTAATGCCGGGGCTTCAGGACATTTGGATCACTACGGACGAGCAGTATGGAGATATTTTGTGGTTTCAATTATGTGTTTTTTGATGTTTGAATCTGGGGCGCCGTAAGCCTCCATTAGGTGGAGTTGTGTTGCTACCCCCTCTCCCCTTGGATCTCTGCAAGTGATGTGAGGACTCACACCTTCACCTGAGCCTCCCTCGGCATATGGGTGAGTAGATAATGGCTGAATTTTCATTTTTGGGTGCACTATCCCTTTAAGTCCGAGTCCAGATACCATCATCAGAGTTATTTTCTCATACTTGACAAAGCTGTCTTCAAATACAAGTGTGAAGAATGAATTTAAGGTGTGATGCTGACATTCCCATCAATGCTTAAATGACAAAGGCTGTCCGATCTTATTTTCTTCAGATGAGGCATGACACACTAAAGTCCTTCAGCCTCCAGCCTTTTGCAGAATTTGAAGGTCATGCTGTGCACCTTGTAATACAACCAACCCAACAAAACACCACCACAAACAACAGCCCATACCACATAGTTGAATCAACACCTCTCTGACACTTTCTCAACAGCAACCAAATATTATGAGCCTCACTAAGGTTCAACTGCTCTATTTTTTACTGTTACTGGGCCACCCTTACAAGGAGCATTAGGTAATCCAGGGAAAACCCTTTGAATCCAACACACTAAAACACCAACAGCTTGAAAAGACATAATAGTAGTTAGTTTTGGGATCAGATAAGCTGTAATTCCCCTTGTGTGTATATTGCGGTAGAGAAAAATTGTTACATTTGGGTCTGTCTGTAGGAAAATTAAAAGAGAACCAACCTTTCAGAACCAGCACAAATACCACATTATCTAAATGGTCCAATGCAAATATTGTGCAAGTGGCATATAAATGCTTAATGATGTTTAATGACATAATGATGAAATGACATGATAAATAATGTTGTAGGAAGGTCATGCAATCAAAAGTGAGACGTTATAAACAGAATTAAGAACAGAAAAAAAAACAATTTATAGAAGAGGATTGGGGCTACGTGTGAGAACTGCATTCGAATTCTGAGTTTAAAGACAGAATTCTTACTTAAAATTTTTCACGTGGCCCTAATCCTTTTCTGTGAAAATGAGTGATAAAGATCCTTAAGATTGATTTTTTATTTACAGATTTTTCATCTTATGACAAATTATGTGACATTTTTAGATATTTTGTTCAGTTTACATTGCTAAAAATGAAAATATCAAAAGTAGTTTTTGTTCCACCCATCACAAGCCTGTCATTGATTTTAACACTGATAACTACAGTGCCACATATGCTAAGGCACAGTCCCTGAGTACAATGTAGACTACAATCCATCCATGACACAAAATTTTAATGTTAAGTCTACACAAATGTCCCGGATTGTCAAAGTGACATAAAAACCTTAAGTTCACGTGACACAAAAACTCTTCCCTTATGGGCTTGACATACTTTTTTATGTTAAGTCAACAATTTTTGAGTTTTGAGTTAATTTGACTAAAATTTATAAAGCCGAGTTGGCCTTATTAGTTTAAGGCCAATAAACAACACTGTCCTTGTGCACTTAAAAGAATAGTCCGACGATTTGGGAGTTATGCCATTTCTCTATCATTTTCATAGTGAGACAACATGATCGATATCTTTTTTGTGTCTGTACGTCCAGTGGCTGGGTCTCAGCGGTTAGCATTGCAGCTTAGCTTAGCGAATACAATTGAAGTCTATAGGGGGTCAGTAGCCTGCTCGGTTAAAGTGAACAAATAAACGTTACAGAAACCCTGAAGCTGGCATTTCTGCACGTGCATTTAAAATAAACATGTTTAAACATTAATTCGAAAAACGAGAGTCCTTTTTAGTCGATTTAGAAGAAGTTTGATACACGGAAGTATAGTGTGTTTACGTCCTGCGCTGTGATCCGCGGAGGGATACCTCCGATATCTCCGGACTATAGTAGGTGCAATGGATGACTTTGAACGCGATTTTGAAGAGTTTCTTGTAGCGGACACAGATCCAGAGCCATACCTGTTTGAGCCGGAGCATATAGATGAGGAACTCCAGGTGTTGGATGCTGAGGGGGCGAGAAGTGAGACTGAATCCTCCAAGGCAGCGGAACAGCAAGGGGCCGAGGGGAGACGGAGGTCAGGGGAGGATTGGTAGTGTAGCTGCGGGGCTTGCCGACCTATGCCTACGGAGGTGAAATCATTTTGCTCCACAGAATGGGATTCGGTGCTACCATCGTTGGGGAGGCTAGAGATATATCATGAGGAGGAAAACTGCCACAGAGAGTGCATCACAAGGAGTGAAAACTTTGCAGCAATCACTAATCCTGGCGTGATTGAAACTTTTTTTCATGCTCCTAAGATAAACTGGAAAAAACGCCCCAGGCCTGCAGGAGCTGATGGACAGCTTTCAGTCGAGTGAGTAATATCGCTTTATGATCGTCCGTGTCGTCTCTTTGTTTGCTTTTACCAAGTGACCTAGCGTAACATTACCTGTCCCAGAGCCAGCTGCAGCTGTTGCTCACCGGTGTATCCCTCCGCGCAGGACGTAAACACACTATGGTTCCGTGTATCAAACTTCTTCTAAAACGACTAAAAAGGACTTTCGAATTAACGTTTAAACATGTTTATTTTAAATGCACGTGCAGAAATACCAGCTTCAAGGTTTCTGTAACGTTTATTTGTTCACTTTTACCGTAGGCTACTGACCCCCTATAGACTTCAATTGTATTCGCTAAGCTAAGCCGCAATGCTAACCGCTGAGACCCAGCCACTGGACGTACAGACACAAAAAAGACATCGATCATGTTGTCTCAATATGAAAATGATAGAGAAAGGGCATAACTCCCAAATCGTCGGCGTATTCCTTTAACATATTGTGGTGTGTTGGGACTAAATGGATGGAATTTCCCAGCGTGCCGTGACACAATGTGTTTAAGACCGTAAGCCAAAGAAAACTGAATTTAAATGTGTTCTGAATCACTCACGTTACCCATTACGCAGTGATTAATGTTCGTGTATTTCACAATGGTTCTAATGTGTTACAGTTAATGTTGTGGTAAAAGACATTTTGCACCATGAGTAACGTCGTATACATAGTTAGTGACCCCCCGCCTGTGTGGATATTAGAGTATCTAACATGAAGTTGTGCAGAGGTGAAATAAAGTGCACATCCTTGGTCAGAATGTACCTCTTAGTCTTAGGTTTGCCACCTTATTTATTCTGTAGTTCAATGAAATTTAAAAAAAAAAAAAATTTTGTACAATGTTAGCTCTGCAGTAGTCTGGGCACCTGTCAAGGGTGAACTCTGCCTCTCACCCACTGTCAGCTAGGATAGGCTCCAGCACCCCCTTGACCCCTAACAGGATAAGCGGTTACGCAAAATGAATAAAGAAGTTGTAAAATGTGAACTTAATGTTTTATTGTGATATGACATAGAATTAAATGCTTCAACAACAAAAAAGTTGTGTTAAACTGACATAGACTTCCTGTCAGACAAGGGTCATATGACACATTTATTTTGCATCTGGTGTAGTCAAACCTTGTTACTGTATTGATCTAAACAAAAGGCTGTGAGTGCAAACTGTTTCCAAAAAAAATAAAGTTGAGTGAGCAAATTGGAGTTTACAATGTATACAACAGCTCCACAGACAGTGGACTGACAGAAATGACTGCTTCACAGCTCTGAATCATGGAGGTCCAGGTTTAACACTTTTATGGCAATGAGCTTTAAACAATCGTATCTTGTGCTTAGAAACTTCACTGGAAGAGTCTAACGAATGGTCTTTACAACTCGAAACCCTAATAGCAGTGGTGGAAGATCCTTTAGTTAAGTAAAAGTATCAATATAATAAGTAACAAGACTACCCTACACAGAAAAGTCATGCATCAAAATCCTACTTTAGTAAAATTTCCCCTCAGGGGGATTAATAAAGTATATAAAATTAACAAAAATAAATTAAATTAAAATTAGAATCAGCAGTAAAAGCAGTGGTTGTGCACTAAGATCCCTGTAACTAAAACACTGACATATATAACATTTTCAGATTGTCAATACTGATGCATCACTGAGCAGGGTTTTACTGTTATAGCTGCTCAGATGAATTTGAGGGGTTGTGAGATGATTAATGGGAGAGGAAAGAATAATGTTCGACATATCTTAGACTCCTCTGCTGCTCAGTCAGTATCATTATAAACTTGACATATGAAGGTTTTACTCCCATTGGAAAAACCATGCATTTCTCTGAAGCTTGTGTCATTAAAGTATAGATATCAAGGCACCATCCGGCCGACCCAAGTCTGAGTGTTTGGTATCTGGACTAAAGCCAAACCCAACAGTCCAATATCAATCTATCTGTGGAGAAAAAGATTTTATGTCTGTTTCCAAACAAAACAAAGTTCTGATACACAAATCTCGTTTGACTTTTCCTGAATCTTTGCTTTTTTGCGGGATATAGAATAATTTGACCTGTTTGGGCCTGAAACCAAAACAAGGAGAAGGTTTAGGAGGGAAATATCTCTTTGGTGTAACCGCTAACGACTTGTAGGAATCTGACATGTGGTCTAATCTCTACCAATTGAGTGTAGAAGTAGCAACTGCTGAAACAGAGTGGAGAAGAAGTATAAAGTAGCACAACATGTAAATGCTGAAGTAGAGTTAAAATACTTCAAATTGTACAGAAGTGCAGTACTTGAGTAACCATACTTGGTTACCTCTGCTCAAAGAAGAGAGAATATGGGGCCAAGCGTAATAAAGTTTGTGAATGCATACAAAAATCTGCAAATGTGTATTTAGAATCTGTGTGTGCGTAATCAGATATGTAAATGTGAAAAAATTTTTACAAATCTGTATTCAGATTTGCAAGTGTATTGCAATCTGTAAATCTGTACAATGATCTGCAAATGCGTACAGAGATCCGTAAATATGTAGAAAGATTTGTAAATACCTATGTCTTCAGCTTTAACTCAGTCGGGCCTCTCAATTGACTCTCTTTGTACACGTGATTTTTGCTACTCTTCTGCCGTGTGCGATCCGCAAATGCGTGAGAAGATTTGTGTCTGTAACTCAAAGTGTGCGTCATCCTGAGCACAGGCTGACAGGCTCATGCTGCCGCCCACTAGCTTTTGCTCGGTGAGCTGAGGCTGAGCAGACAACGTCTTCGTAGATAAAGTTACCAACTTTATTTTAACAGTGCTTGGCAATACTAAGTTACTCATGACAACCAATGCAATAAACCTGAACATGTACTTACAGAGAGCAAACGAGAATCGAGCAGCCTGTCCATACAACAATAAAAAAAGCGCAGCAAAGTAGCGCCTGTGAGCCTGTGCTCAGGGCAAAACAATCTGAAGGTCAGATCACAATACACTTGCAAATCTGAATACAGATTTGTGGATTTTGTTACACATTTACATAGCTGATTACGCACACACAGCTTCTAAATACACATTTGCAGATTTTTGTATGCATTCACAAACTTTATTACGCTTTTACAAATTATTTTACACATGTACAAATCTGATTATGCACACACAGATTGAGATACGCATTTGCAGCTATTTTGCTACCATAATGGCCCCATAAGAGAACACTAACGCCAGCATGAAAAGGTAACAGTTACCTAGCAGCTGCAGTAGAAAGAGCAGCAATATGGCCTAATAATAATAACAATAATAACATCCTACAGAAAAATAAAAGTCATACACATGGATTCCAAAAACATTGATCTATCTGTGGTCAAAGAGATTTGAAGCCTGAGCCGAGCTCTACTATTATCACATTTCTTGCCCCCTCCTTGCTCCATCCAGTCTGGAAACAAAGGGCTCTGCTGTCCTGAGGGATCCTCCGCTGTGTTTTGGCTGTTGGTTCAGATTTAACAGGAGCCAAACTCACCTCATGGGAGACAATTAACTGTTTTTCTTTGTCTCTCACACCTCTGACTCTGAAGAGCTCACATTTATGCAGTTCAAAGTGTCTCTCGCTTTCTATTCCCCTATCTGCTATGTCTTTCTTTCCTGTTTTTGTCTCACATTCACCTGAATCTTAAGGTGTACTATGCAGAAATTGTCAGTTAGTGTTTGTAAACAGCATCACCAGTGAAAGTGAAAGCCAACCCCGGACTCACTATCGACTTGGAACAACCTTTGTCTGCTTGGTGTTTCAACTCACTATATTTGCGGGTTTTTTTCAGCACTATTTCAAATAGGTCTCTAAAACTCCACATTTTTAAAATTCACAAAGACAATAACTGATCTGTAATTAAATTGTGTACTTTGAGTTCATAATCTTAAATATCTAAAATTAATGTCAGATAGCTCAGATAACAAAAACACATTGTTCTGCTATTCATGCAAATCTTTGTTCCTCTCTCTCTCTCCAGCTGCATTTTCACAACCAATCAAAATCTGGCATCTCTCAGCCCTGGCACCAATCAGATTTGACATTGAAAGTTGTTCCATCGTTACCTAAATGACTGAGGCGAGGGGGGATAAGTGAAGGGAAAGAATGAAAAGGAAGGAGGGAAAGCATCTGTGATTCCACTCTTCTCTTCGCTTGACTTCATTCTGAGACACTTAAAGACCCCTGACAAACAGTCTCACACACACACACACACACTCACACATGCTCTGCTGCCAGCGTAATAACAAACGCCTTCAATTTAACCAGCCAAGCAAAACAAATTAGAAGCACGGACACAAAGACATACTCACACACACACACAAACACACAAACTGTGGGCTGACACAATAGAGCATTGTTATTTTTATTGTCAACAGTGGCTAAGTGATTGGTTGGCATGCTTCATTCAAATTTAATACATTCACATAACACAGGCTAACAGACACAGACGCTCTCTAACACAGTGTTGTGTTTTTGCAGAATAAGGCTCTATTGTTTCAGCATCGTGGGAATCAACATGGCGGCTGGTCAGTTAGTGACCCACTCGGCTACCAGAGAGGTCACTTCTACTTGTTTCCAAGCTGATACACTCTGTGCTGAATCATGACATGACACACCAAAGACAATGGTGATGAAGGTTAACAACAGCAAATACTAATTACTCTGTGTATCCACTGACACCAGTATCTCGCATGCTTATTAAATCAAGGCTGGAAATATCACATGCAAATACACTGTAGTGCATGTAAAATTTGAGCTGTTCACATAATTCTTGGCTTCATGTGCACTGCTGAACGTAACTTCCAACAGAAAACATATCATACAGGGCTACCAACTCTCACACACTGACCCTGAGCCTCACGCAAGTGACACTTTTCACACACTGTCAGACCACACATCCAATCTCTCACACAGTGAATAACTAGCCCCTTTTACATTGCCAGATTTTTAGGGCTGTCCCAAATACCATTTTTTAACATTCGGACCTTCGGCAGAACAGTCTACTTCAGTACATTATTCTATGCTTTCTTTTGATTTTCACATTGGCTAGTCATCCTGTTTAATTTGTCTTCTGATTAAAGCAGAACCATTGAAACACGTTGTAGGAAGCCTCTGCAAGTAAATGGTTGCTGGCAGACACTCTGTGCTGCAATAAAATGGTTAATCAGCAGTGCCGTGCACTGTAGAGCCGATGCGCTGCTGGTTCTGCCGGCCTGAATAGAATATAATGTCTATAGCCTTACTGTTGTGTACAGCCTTATAGACTGAGCTGAGTAGTGATGCGCGGGGCGACCCGTAACCCGCAGGACCCGCAAATGGACCTGCAGGTCGGGCAGCAGTGATCATCTCTTAAATCGGTCTGTAAATGATATTTTGACATTAATATTATAATCTATTAATCTATAATCTATTACTGTCATGGCATCCGAAGGTACTGATGCGTTGAGCAGGTGACAATCCGTGGTCGTTTTCAAAACACACTTGTGTCACACACAACAGAAACTTGTTGAAACTTTAAACAATAATTTATTGTACAAAACAGGGGAAACAAACGTTGACAAAAACGGTTCCATAATTCATATTAAATTCAAAAGATAACGAAAAAACAGCTACAAGTTAGAGGGAATAGTGATAAAGTGGTAAAACTTGGCATTGATCCACAGCCTCAGACGGATGCGCTCAAGCGTGCCGTGCGCACAAGCTCCGTTGGTAGGCCATACTATATTTTCACATTTTTAACAATGCAATTTAAAAGTTTTTATTTTTATTGATAACCTACATTTACCAACAACAAAAAGACTACATTTAGCACCAAAAAAATATGTGGAAAAAAATAATAATAATTAAAAATAAATAAATAAATAAATAAAAAAACGAATATCGAATACCAAATTTTCATAATGAATACCTACCCATAGAAACGAATATTTGAATATCCGAATATTTGGGTACAGCCCTACAGATTTTCCACGAATGTTGGGCCATTTTGCTCACAAGCTGCGAGCGTTTAGACACACAGAGCCGGATTGGCGAGTTCATCCGAGGTGCCCAATTTTCCACCTCGTAGGGTATTCATATTGGCGGAACCCTTTTAGTTTAAATAGGCCTTCCACAACGGGAGGGGCTGTTTAAGACTTGTGGGAGGAGCTGTTGATGACGCGGCATGTGCAAGCCACTGGCGTTGGATAAACAGGAAATAGCTGATAGCAGGAATGAGCAAGCAGCTAGTAGCAAGAGGGAAACGCAAACCTGACAGACACTACAGTAAAGATGAGCAACTGAGGAGACATTGAATTGCGCGCCGTCCTTGCCCTCGCAAACAAAGAGGCCATTAACCGTCAGATGACGGGGCCAGTGAAGAACGGGCCGACTTAGGGGAGAATCGCAGAAGGACTGACTAGCCGCGGCTTCCCTCCCGCGTCACTGTTTACATCACATGCTGAGCTACACGTTTTGTTACTTGCTCACGCCCCCCATTGCCCCGAAAAAGGCACATTCTGTATGAACAAAAGTAGGTAGGCGGCATTTTGCTGCACTCCCCGATTTTGTTTTTATACTGCCAATGCTGAAAGAAGACTGTTGGGCTTTCCTGTAAATTTGCAAAATTCCTGTTTAAAAAGGGCTCATAACTGATAACAGTGCAACACAAAAAAGGGACATAGCGCAACAGCAGCACCGTCTAAAACCTGGTCAAGTCACTCGTCATTTACATTTTGATGCACATCTATTTGCCTATGAGCCTATCCCAGCTGACACTGGGTGAGAGGCGGGGTACACCCTGGACAGGTCAAGACAGACAATCATTCATGCTCACATTCACACCTGCGGCCACCAAGTCACCAATCACCTGCATGTCTTTGGACTGTGGGAGGAAGCTGGAGAACCCAGAGAAAACCCACACTGACACTCAGTATGTTTACATCCACAGTTAAGTTGAGCTACGGTTATAGCTTGGCTAGGCCACTTAATTGGACGCCTGTCCTTGTTCCAGTATACAAGCACGGGAGGGGAATCGATTTTATGATCCAAGTATTTCAGACTCCACTACGATAAGTGGCGATATGCCCCCTTTCAGTTTGTTAGTATCGGACCTTTTCCGGATTGACCTATTATGTATGACAAACAAGTTAGCTACGGTTAGCTAGCGGCAATCTGGTACCATGGTGGACAACTTTACAGCTCTGTACATTTCGTCTGTCCAAAAATGCACGGTTCTGGATGTAGATTTCACCATGTTGTTACCGGCTTCTTCTTCTGTTACGTATTTAATGCTGTTATATATGGTGGCATTTTCAGGTAGTTTTTACCACTGGTAAGTCATACTTGTCTGATAAAAATTGTATCCTAGTTTTCCTTTCATTTTTTCAGGATTACCAGTGGCTGAATAGCTTGTAGTCATACTGGTGTGAATAGAATCCATACCTGGTTTGCATGTCTTTCCATCTGGTTTAAGCTGGACTCCAGTGGGGCAGGCACAGCTGTAGAAAGGCTGGACTGGTGACAGTAGGCAGAGGTGACTACAGCCTCCATTATTGTCACTACAGGGAGTGTGGACTGCAGGGACACCAACAGAGAAAGAAGAATAGACAAGTGAAGGAGAAAATATGATTAGCCTCTCAAATCAGCAAGTCCATTTTCTTTGTTCCTGGAAAGGTGAAGGAGATTTTCCCTACAAGAAATTGCAAAGCTATATAAAGCAGTAACTGTGCTGTAGATAGTGTTGCAGAGCCATGTTCACTGAGTTTTCAAATACCCTAATCTACATTGCTGCAAGCTGACCTGTTACTGGTTTTCTATAATAAATATATAATTATTTATCAATCATCACAGATCAATGGCACTACTCACTTCTGTTGAATTAGTTCAACATAATGGTTAGTTGGTATATTGATCTCACTTTAATGCACATGCGCTGTACTGGATGTACACATGGATAAAACCTTTCACTCACTGTAAGGCTGTCGATAGGCCTCCAGGACTTGGATGTCCATAGGGGAGTAAATCCCACTTAGGATCTCCCTGGTTTTGTCTCCGCTGTGCTTGTTACAGGCATGGATGGAGCGGGTCTGCCAGTCAGTCCAGTATAAGGTCTCCTCAGACAGAGTGAGTGCAAAAGGGTGGGTCAGGGTGCCCTCCACCACGGTTTCACTGCAGGACAAAAAGAAAGCTTCATAAGGATCAGAAGAGCATTTGTGTTTTGTGTTGATGTGAAGAAATGGATGTCACAACCAAAAAGGTGCAGCTACACCAATTGTGAAAAACAACTTGGCCAATAGCCAATACCAATCCCAATGTTTTTTGCTGTGGCTGTTAATGGTGTTTTTATTGTTATTTATTCCCCCTTTTGTGCCAGGGAAACAAAGAAGTCTACACTATTAAAAAACAGCACTGTTTTAAAGTCATTCAGCCTTCATTACATTACCTTAAAATTCTTTCTCAGTATCTTTAAAAAATAACTGCTTAACAACATATACAGTATATTTAATAGGGGTGGGAATCAACAGAGGCCCCATGATATATTATCACCATACTTATGTCACGATACAGTACTATTGCAATTTTAAATGTGCTGCGATATGCTGAGTATTGCGATATAATATATTGCGATTTTTTTTCCAATTTGAACTGCAAATTTTGCCTCCGAAGTAAACATCTGTTTTATCTAATAAGATAAAGTTTTCAGTCTGTTCATCTCACTTCAATCATTTTTATTGCAGCAAAATGTATCTAGTGGACCGAAAAGGCAACTGATTATATTATTCTGGTAGGCTACCTGAAGTTTAACTTGTATTTATAACATAAATTATGTATACAATAAAACAATTGATATTTGACGTCCATGTGACGATACTATATTGCCATACAAAAATATCACAATACTACGGTGAATCGATTTTTCCCCCACCCCTAATATTTGATAATTCCCTCTCTAATATCTATTTCATAGTGCTGTAAAAAATATTGACAAATTTCTCTTTCAAACAACTGTAATTTTAAGTTTCTCGTCAAAAACTACATTTTACAAGATTACATCGTACACATGATTATAACATTATAATTTACCTTTGCCAAACACTCTTTTTACCAAAGAGAGCTTAAACACATCATAATGTCACTAAATGCAACCTCTATGAGCTGTTTGTTGCAGGCCAACAGCTGCTTACAGCTAATCTTAACTTGCTTTCCTCCTGCAGACTTCAACATTTATTTATTTTTCACAATGTAGTAGTATCTGGGAAACAATGGGGTGCATCTTCTGACACTTCAATGGTGAGTTTACTGCGTCCTTTCATCCGGACAACATCTTGGGGAAGATCTGTTTGTCCCAAACACCTTTTTCATGGCTCAGAGGCAGAGCCGGTCATACACCAATCGGAAGATCAACAGTTTGATCCCCGGCTCCTCCAGGCTGCATGTCGAAGTATCCTTGAGCAAGATACTGAACCCCAAATTGCTCCAGATGGCTGTTCCATCGGTGTGTGAATGTGTTAAAAAACTGAGTAGCAGGTGACACCTTGTATGGTAGCCTCGGCCACCAATGTATGAATGTGTGTGTGTGAATGGGTGAATGTGACTCGTAGTGTAAAAAGCATTTTGAGTGGTCGGATGACTAGAAAGGCGCTATATAAATGCAGGTCCATTTACCATTATTGTCCCTTGACAACAGGATGCTGTTTAGGCTCATTTATATTCCCTGTATATACAAAAATAGATACATCTGTTTCAAACATTGTAAATGTACTTCCACTTATACTTCCATGCATCCTTTATGATGGCATAGATACAGTCAATAGATGGCACTAGAGAGCAAAGTCAAAAGTTTCACACAACAACAAACTAGGCGACGGTGGAGGAGGTCATAATATTGAACCTTTAAACAAAGACAGCCCTGTAGACAGCAGTGTTCTGCGGCCATGATATACATCCTGACATGTAGATGGGCAATTTTTTTCTTTACATTACTGATTCATTCCGTTTGGCCATTATTTAAATCAGTGGTTCCCAATTGGTGAATTGTGGTCCAAAAATGGTTCGCTGGCCCATTCTGAAAGGACCACAAGTGACTTTCCAACGTGTCAACATTTGTAAAAAACACACTTTATTTTGAAGTGTGGGGAATTTCCGTCACAGAGCTTTTATTTTGAATTGTGTGACTAATGGACAGCTACTTAACAGAGACAACAAACTAGCTTGACAACATGACCAAATGCAAGTATAACGCTGAATATATTAAATTGTGTGGACCTTAATCTGACCAAGGAAGAATCTGGACCCTGTGGCCAGACCAGTGGGGAACCACTGGTTTAAATGTCTTCATCACCTACAGTTGTAACTCACTTGGACTACACTACACCTGCCCCCCAGAATCTCCGTTGGTACTGCTCTGTTTCATCTGTATCTGCAAGCCTTCAAAAAACATGCACAAATGCAAACAAAATAATCACATAGTATGGACAGAAGGTTCCATCCATCTCTGTACGTATCAGTGCATCCCTAGATCTTAGAATTGTGACTGCATTTACATTACTGCTGCATTTACATTATTGCAGAAGCCTTAAAGTCTGAAGCCCCACTATTGTCTCCTAAACTGCAAAGTTCATTAAACCAAAACAAAGATGTTGGATAATTTGAACAGAGGATTTTTCCTCATCAGCAGTAAAGCTTAAAAAGGGGTCAAATGTGTCATGAGGGTGGTACTAGAGGAACACCATGAGGTCATTAAAATCAAAAGAGCTTTTTCTCTTGGCAGACCATTTTGGCATGATGGTGGTTTTCAAGAAAAGCGCTAAAAATGACAGAACTGAAATATTAAATAAGTTTTTCTCTGGGGAGCACAGATGTGTTCATTACATTTCATTATAAGGGGCTTATTAGGTTATTAGATTTCATGTGTCCAAGTGAAACTTTGGCTTGACGAAGGCTCTGGAGCAAAGGTCAGAAAACCATTTTGAATCCTACCCCTGGGACCATGAATATCTAGACTACATTCCACTGCAATGTAGACAGCAAGTTTTTTTAAACACTTTATTAATAAAGCTACACTTTTAGAAGATTGTGCAGCCGAGATGAAGGTATGCCCTCTCTCAGTCCTTAGGGCCAAACAATTACAAAACGCATGACGGCTACAGGAGTGTGTGTGTGTTTGAGCAAGTGTTAGATTTGATCAAGAGTAAGTGGTTCTTCTCTAAAACACACTTTAGAATCACTTGCAGGAAAATACACTCACACAAACGCACTTAGGCACAGGATCAAAGGAGGGCTTGTATTTAGAATATCAACACACCAGAAACTGGCTTTCATCAATCATCATTTTTAGTCCTGTGTGTGTGTGTGTGTGTGTGTGTGTGTGTGTGTCTGCGCGCTGTAAAAGCAGAGCTGGCTGCCAGCAGCGGTTAAGGGGAAAAAAGAAAGAGCAAATTTAACCAACTCCAGATTTCAAAGCTCTGTTCCGCTTTTGAGTGGGTACGTGTGTGTGTGTGTGTGTGTGTGTGTGTGTGTGTGTGTGTGTGTGCGTGTAGCAAATGATTTCATTACTCAAGCTGTCAGGTAAATTCAATTTAAAGCCTGCCCCCTTCTAACTGAGCTGTTCGTGTTCAAGTCTCTCCTGTGACTCTGAGCATTTGCACAACAGAATATAATATCTTCCTAACATACCTACACACATTTTGGCTACACAATGAGCGCTGTGGTTATACAAAAATACTGTGTTGTGCAGCATTAAGCAATAAGAGGCAGAGCTAGTGTATATAGTGATTGCAGGACTGGCGGGCTGCTGTCATGGGAACAAAGTTGCTGGCTGAGGATACTGCATTTTTCCAACAGCGTTAAACATTTCCACTAAATTTTGGTTTGGATTAAATCCCACCTCTACACCATATTGTAACAACTGTGGAAATAAGCTGCAGGTAAAATCACTCTGGTAGTTAACAAGAGAACAGCTGCCTTTTAAGTCTTTTCAGACTCTGTTTTGTAGACAGTTAACTAATACGTTAAAATAGAGTGTGAGTAAAGTGTGTGAAATTTTATCTTTATGTTTTTAATAGTATTTTGGGGCATTTTATGCCTTTTTTGACAACCAAGAATGGAGAGATGACAGGAAAGAGAGATGGGGAACGAGATGCAACAAAGGTCTTTGGCTGCTGGTGGTGTGTCACACGTTGTCTTTTCCAGTTTTTCTTGGTGATCCTGAAGAAGGTCTCCATCACATCTCTGTCCAAGTTACGAGTAAAATCTTCATACATAGTAACGTACACACAAGCTCACTCTGGGTTGGCATTGTCGACAGCTTCCAACAGAAACTGCTTGCTGAAATTCATCGCATAAGAAAGACTCAGTTTCTGTTGGCACGGCAAAGGCACCAGTAGTCCATGTTTGCTCTCCATAGCTCAGGTTCTGGAGGCTCCCTGCCGGCCATATCCTCTTGTATGACAGCTTCAGCCTCTCTCTGCTGCATTTCTCCACAGTATACTTTGGCTCTAATAAATACAGTTGAATATCCAAGTCAGCCAAAGTGCTGTAAAATGTCTATAGCATCCTCTGCATGCATTATTTGGGATGACATTTTGCAGTTGGAAATGTAGCTTGTTTGCAAAACAAGCGCAGAGAAGTAGGAAGTTTTGTTTTTGAGCAGCATCTAGAGCATGCACCCTGGCTACCCAGAAGTGAAATCCAGCCTGTGGTTCTTCCTGCCTTCAAGTACGTCACTGGTACGTCACTGGATGCAGGAAGAAGAACAGATTTTGTAGCTACTGAGCTCAGGTTTCTCGGCCAGTATAGCAAGCACTGAGGATTTTAGTGCTCAACTGACTACCAGCAACACTGACTGGACATCCACATAAAAGCTTGCAAATTTACCCTTTAAGCCCCTTTCAGACATGCACCCCTCTACAAAACCTGGTCACTTTTACCTAAAAGTCACAACGCAAATCTTAGCAGATCGGACCTCAAACCCTCTGAAACAAAGAGAACAATAAGATGTGGAGAAAGAAGGCTGATAGATGGACTGAATGAGAGAAGGAAAGATTGAGCTATGAGCGATGCACTGGGAGTGTGTGTAATGCTGTGTGTGTTTTGACTGGGGCCTCCATACCACAGCTCTGTTTGTGTTGGACAACTCGCTCATACTCTCTCTCTCTTTCTCTCTCTCTCTATTTTTCTTTCATTCTGTCTGTACAGCTATTTTTCTCTTCCCCTCCTCCTTTTCTCTGTTGGAAAGAAGTTGAACAGGGTGGAACTCAAACAATTTTCTGCTGAGATTTAAAGTTTCAATAGGGGATCCTGAAACAGTATGTTGTACTGTAACCTGTATATGTGCTAGAATTCTATTTCCATCTAATAAAACAGGAAATGTAAGTTTGTCCTAATAGCAGCTGTTTATTGACACAACCATATCAAGTAAGCTACTGGTTTACGACTTTTCTTAAATGCCAAGGCTGGACCTGATGATGGAAAGCAGCATGTGAGTATTTGGCTGGATCCAGTAGAGGAGCAGGTATGTACAAGGCAAAGATACCCACAGAATGCAACACACATTAACCAGTCACACAAACAAATTGTTCATAAATAATAAAGAATTTGCAACCTAATTGGATTACATGATCAATTATATGCTTGGGGAATTCAAATTCAGTGTGTTAGGGGGAGGGTTACAGGACTAGCAACATGAAATATGCTAACTAGAAAAGTACACTAAATGCAGTGTAGATCTCTGCCAGGTGGACAATCAGCTGCCAGGGCTAATGGCGGCCACTCTCGACAATTCTTGTAATTCCAGTAGATGCTGACACAGCACAGTGGGTTTAAGAAGCATCCCAGAAGTTAATAAAAATACAGGCCTCGTCTGTATTTGACAGAGCACTTGCACTTGAAAAAAACAACCAAAAACAACATATAAATAAATATAAATAATAAATATAAATCAATAAATGCCGTGGCATTTAGTTCCATGTCTTTCTCTTCCATTCAACTCTCTTTTTTTCTCCGCCTCATCTCCCCCTCATGAAGAACGCACTGTGTGTGTGTGTGTGTGTGTGTGTGTGTGTGTGTGTGTGTGTGTGTGTGTGTGTGGTGTGTGTGTAGCCCATAGCCCCGCCTCCCCCACAGAGACAAAGACACTCGATGACAAGAGGTTTTTTGCGGCCGGAAAAGTTACCGTCTCCCTTTAAATTTACTGTGCAATTAATTGACTTATCGCATATCGCGCCAGGCCTAGGCAGAGGGCTCACCTTTGGTAGGGTTTGGAGGTTTGGGGGCGTGTTTTTTGCAGCGGAAAGAGTTTTAGTCCAACCACCTCCAGCAACAGTGTTCTTGTCATCTTTCCTCCCAACAGAATCAAAGTAATGGGAATATTTCCAGCCGCTAATGTAAGCGTTTCCAACCAGCTTGCAGCTTTATGTCGTGCATGCACAGCTTGACAATTATGAAAATGAGTTTGTTGATTTGACTGTTGTATTTTAACTCAGTCATGATGTGATAAAAGTAACATTGTAACGACTTGTTCGGTTTTGAAGTAACTGTAATATTATTACTGAAATTTCATTAGTAACTAGTTACACTACGTTACTGGGAAAAGTAATAATATTACTGAACGCATTACTGCCCAACAATGCCCAGAGCAGGCCATGTTGTCTTGCTGACAGGCACTGTATGTTAAATATGGATATAAAACAACTCTTTTAACAATTGTGAATCACCACAACAGGTCCTTCAGCATACCGTCACATATATGCACAAAACATATAAGGCTGATTGGTCCAGTAGTTTGCTAGATTAGCTGCAGACAAACAGACAGACAGACACACACACACACAGACACAGACACACACACACACACACACACACACACACACACTCAAATGCATGATCCCCTCCAGGCTTACACCTGACTGAGATAAAAACAGACCATTATCAAAGACATCCAGGTTTCGAAACCCAGTGATTGCAACTCTGGCTTAGCCATACATTTGAACGACTGGTTGGGGTAAAACTAGGGAACTGCAAGTATAGCATAAGGTAACTTACATGCTACGTGCACCGGGCTCCACAAACAAGCGCACACCAACAAACCTCAGCTTGCATGCCTCTAAAATTTGAACCATAAGGGTCGTGGCTGCACCTACTGTGCAAAGCTCCTTGCTAATGACTGCATTGCTGGTCTGTGGGACCCCAGACCAAACTACTCAGATTACTAAAGCCTCATTCCAAAACAAACTTATTTATAAAGACTAGAGGAGAAAAGAAAGAAAGTAGAAAACAATGCTGCTACTGCACTGAGGCCACTGTAAAAGTTTTAACTGAAAACCACTATGTTCAGCTTATCCTACATTCTTCTTCTATAGTAGCCTCGCCATTTGCTGCTTTAGATGAGTCCACAGCAAAAGTAAATGTGACACTCATAATGATGATCATGATGATGCCTTTAGGCTGATTTTTACCATTTGACTGTAAGTTTAAGCGGTAAAACACTGTGTTCTGCCAGAGCTGATGCTTCATTGCTCTCTGTAAATATGTCTGCTACCATCATTATTGCTACGCATCCACCTGCACTCTGATTCTAGTAATCTGGGGGAGGATATTTTCTATCATCACACCACTATCTCTGTCTGTTACTGACTTCAGTGTATGCTGCAGGGAGGGATGAGGCCTGAGCCAAGATAGCAGAGATGGACTGTACTGCCAGGCTGTATTCTCAGATCAATAAACTTTTGTTATGTGTGTTGGCTGACTCAACTCTATCTGTAAAAATCCTCTCCACTCTCCCAATGTAAATTCATTTAATATTACAGCTATTTAGGATTAAATTGAACTTCTTAAAATAAGTGCATAGAACTTTTTGTCAATAAACTATATTCACTCCAACACACAAACACACACACACACACACACACACACACACACACAAATGGCCATACCGTGCTGATCCATCCAGGTTAGCTCTGTGAATGAAGCTGAGTTTGGCGTCTGCCCAGTACAGCTTCTGTTCCACCAGGTCTATGGTAAGACCGTTGGGCCAGTATATGTCCACGACCACTATAACTTTCCTGTTAGAGACAGAGACACACAAAATGATCCTACAGCTACTGCTTTTGTTATTCTTGTAGAACTGTTACTGCATCTGTACATCTGGCTGCACTGAGAATACTGTACTATAAAAGGACTGTAAATACATAAGTTTGGTTTGCGTTACCTGTTGCTACCATCCATACCAGCACGCTCTATCCTGGGCTCCTCTCCCCAGTCTGTCCAGTACATGTAGCTGGAGGGAAAAATACAGAAGACATGTGTCAGTGAAACCAATCATTTAAAGGTAAGAATGAGTTTACTAATTGAGATTGCTGGTCACTACTTTTGAGTCAGTTACTTGGACAGCTCCTCACTCTGCTGTCTTTATGAACAAATACATTGCATCCCTCTGCTCCTCTTAGCTATCTGATGCCTTTCTGTGCTAATGCTTCTGCTAATTTCAGCCCACTGAGCCTGGGCAATACCAACATTTTACAACTGTTTTTTAACTTTCAATATTTTTTTTTTGCTTTCCCTGAGAACTTTGATTGGGTCCAAAGAAAACAGACTCAACCCTATATGAAGTCTGACCTGAGCCTGAAACAGCAGCAGTTTTGGGCCTGATAAAAAACCTAAATTTCCACGATAAATAAACAGATATTAAAACATTTATACAAGCTAAGGGCTGTCATCATTACTTGCACCACTTATTTTCCTTCTCTTCCATCTGTTACTTTAAAAGTCTTGTCTGCTCAGTGTCTCAGGTACAACAGGTTTGGCAGAACGGGCCCCTTGTTGCTTTTCGATCTTCGAGAGGACTGTCCACATGGATGCAGCGCGCAGATGATGATTACCACTCTTCACAGCACATTGCGCACATCTCTCCCACTGCTGGGGAAGCAGAGGCAAACACTGCCAGCTAAGTCCCCTGGCTGCCCCCTCTCTCTTTCTATTATTTTCTCTCTAGTCCAATGCATTTTTTTTTTTTGCATTTATGCATGAGTACTGCCACTGTCATGTGTCTCCTGTTACTGTGTGTACAGTAAATGATAATATGATAATAATGTAAATCATACATTATTCATGAAACTACACGGACATATAAGACATATATAAGACAATAAGATCTGCATTAAGAGCAAAACAACACAAAAAACCCCGCAAAATTGATGCAAGCCCGACCTGAGGCCTGAGAGAATATTCTGTCGAGTCAGGTTGGGCCGAACCAAGACTCTATTTTGCCTTACATATTTTAGTTATTTTATTGTTGGTTATCACCCCATCCCCATGTTTCTCTCTCTGTTTCTGTTGCATATATCATTTAATTTTCTTGTCATTTGTCATTAATTGTCTCTATTTTACTATCCGTCCATTTCTAGGGCTTTTTTTCTAGGGTATGTTTTTGTATATCTGTGATCACTATAATAATGCTTTTCAACAAACAAGGTATTGTGCATTTATTGGGGAAAAAAAACGAAGGAAAAATGTAAGAAAGTGGATATACTGGTACATTGGTGCAGTACTAGGAATATGTTTTTTCTATACTATAAATCAAATCTACAGTGATATGACTGGCTCTGCTCTGGTTGAGTTCACAGTAAAATAAAGTGAAGCCCAATAAATCAGCTTGTCACACAACCAATAGTTATTGGCTTGAATGCTACTTATTAAATGCTGTAGCACTGTGTGTGTGTGTGTGCGTGCGTGCGTGCGTGCGTGCATGCATGCGTGCGTGCACACCTACAGTTTCAGAATGAATGAATGTGATCTGCATTCCTTTGGCTGACAATGTAGACACGACAATTACAGAGCAGAAACCAGAGAGAGAGAAAAGAGAAAAAAAGAAGGGAGATGAAGTGGTGTAATTTCATTTGTGTGATTTATTCCTGTGCATGTATACATGCAAGAGTGAACTATAATACACAAAAGTAAACTGTAAAAAATCAACTTCAGCTGTTGTGTCTGCATTGGGTTTGAACACTTAACTTGTCTTGAACTAATATGAATTTGACTACCTTGACTTAAATCAGAAGATGCAAAGTAAATTGGCCTGGCTTAAAAAATGAATGTGGATGTGCTCTGAGGCCAATTTATTTAGATTTAGGCAAGACAAAACTCAAAACCAAATAGCCTGAATGAAACTGACTTGACATGAGCACGTGACCACGACAAGTGGTGAATTAGTTCAAAGGATAAGCCAGATGTGATGTGATCTCAGCACCTGAGCCCCTTACGTATCCAGCATTTGGCTGTTTCTTCATTTAAAGTGATCTAGATTTAAATGCATTTGCACTGTTTTATCCTTGTTATCCATCTACATTGTTGCATGTTGGTGACTGTGTTTGTTCTTATGATGAATGTGTTTATATACCTGGCTTCAACCAAATGTCCTCTGGTGGGATAATAAAGTTGACTTGACTTTATTTGACTTGGTGTTTTCGATATGTGTCTTACTGTCGGCAAATCCTGTTAACAGACCCCTACCTGTAGACCCCAGACTAGCAACCACTTTATGGAAGCTAATGGGGATCCAAATAAAGAACAAAGAATAAAGAACACCTACAATCCATTAGTACAGTTAAGCCCCGTTTCCACCTTCGGTATGGTACATTCGGAACCAAAAATAACCCTTCAGACATGGTACCTAGGCCCTAGCGTTTCCACTGCAAACAGTACCCTTAAATGAGGCAAGGGTTTTGTCACTTAATGCTTTGTTCCGCACTCACTGTATTTACTCATTACTGGTGACACAGATGGAAGTCTGCACTTTGTTTACTGTCCACAGAACAAGGCTGCACGCCAACATTTTATGAACAGAACAAAACAAAACAGGCTGCAATGAGAGTCTCTTGATGAGATATTTAAAAATAGCAGGTTTGTGCAGCTAGTCCTTCTCAAGCAAGCTCGAGAGTTTAATGTTGCCGGAGCCCACAGGAACGGCGCTCCGCAGTGCTTAGGATATATGCAGTTCACATAATCCGGTCGAAATTAAAATATATAAACGCTCGAAGATCCACTCATTACTAAAAGTGTATGTCACATAAAAACTAATGGAATGGTCAAAGTTGTCACAGTGAAATTTAATGTGTGTTGATCGTCGTCAACTCTTGCATTGAGTATTACAAGTTAGCGTTCCACCTTAAAAGTTGCTGGCAGTCGGCCCAGTGAATTAAGTTATTTATTTCTCAGTCTACAGCTCCTGCAAGAGGCAGCAAAACATCCTTTCATTTTATCATTTCAGTTTACTCATGTATACAACTCTACACAGTATGAACAGTGGTTTCTGCCTCAAAACCAGCCACAACTCTGCCCTGAGCAGAGTGACCATCTGGAATTGACCAATCAACAGACTACAGTGTTGTCACCTTCACCTTTTAGTACCAGATCTGTGTGCTAAGTACCCCAACAGAGGGGGTACCAAAATGGGGACAGCACAGAACAGTTCAATTGGTACCATCCACAACTTTTCACAGTGGAAACGGAAAAAGAAGCGTAGCAAACTGAACCGTCTGAAACTAAACATCTGCCCTCTGATATGAACTCTGAATAATTCATATGCTGCTGCTGAAACTTTGTTTCCTATCTGAATACATCTTTACAAATTATGTCACTGATAACGCCCATTAATATTGGTAACAGGCTGACAAAAACACCATGGTATTTAAGTACTCTGAGGAGTGTGTCTTTGTTACCGTTGAGCAGGGTTGAGAGCGATCGCCCTGGGCTGGTCCAAGTCCATCCAAAACAGGACCTTCCTGGAGGTGCCGTCCAGATTGGCCACTTCAATCCGATTGGTCTCTGAGTCTGTCCAGTAGAGCTTTCTACCCAACCAGTCACAGGCCAACCCGTCAGGACTGTCCAGCCCTGATACTACCACAGTCTGGCCAGTTCCCAACGCCTCTTTAAGGGCTACAACCAGAAAACATACACAGTGTGAAATGATGATGAAAAGAGAGAGGGTGCACTCTTCATCCAAACACTTAGCATATGTAGCTTCTAAAGCCACAGTTAAAGTTGATCTTCATGAGGAAACCTTCACTAAGCAATAGAATAAACACAGGAAACAGTGTGCAGTCTTACAGTTGGAGGACTGATTCCAGTGCGTCTGTTTGATGGCCTCCTCGCTGACATCTGTCCAAAATATCAGGCCCTCAGAATACAGGAAGTCCACAGCTGCTGCATCCTCTAGGTCACTAACAACGATAGCCGACTCACCCCGCACACCCTCTGCATCTACCAATCGAACATCACGCCGGTTGGCAAACAGGAGGAGAGGTGAGCCTGGAAAAGAGAAGATTAAATTTAAACCTTTTTATTCAAGAATCAAGTCTACTCTGTTTTGTAACCTTAAAAAAATCATTGTATCACATGTTTTGAATGCTGTTATTCGCTGACGGCATAAAACGTTAAACCCATCTTAAGTAAGCTGACTACTTGCCCAACCTGTCCATATGATAAGCACAGGAATGACTTGACACTGGCTTATAGCTAAGGTGCTGCAGTTCTTATACTAGTTATTTGATTTAGGGTTGCAATGATATTGAATAAATCATACCAGTTGCACTGCATCTGCTACAGCTGAATCAAACTGCTCATTTAAACTCATCTAATTGCAGCTCTCATAGGAGCTAATAAATTGTCTCAAACTTAAACTTAAACTTAAACAGGTTCTTCTCAGCCCAACATTATAATTTGTCTCAGTCCTGATAACTGTGCCACTGTAGTGCAAAAAGGTGGTGCTTTCTGGGTAGGGTATAATGCTTATTTTTGTGTGTATTTATGTGGATTGGCTCTAGGAGACTACAAATGTATAACTGAAACCCTGCTTTACATACTGGGGGTGTGGAGTCTAAAAGATGTTTAGAAAGATATTTAGCCTAACCATTGAGTTGCATTATGGGATATGTAGGATCAAGTGTTTCAGATCTAGGGCAAGGCAATATGGAAAAAATTGAATATCATGATATTTTTTACCTAATCCTCGATTGATATCAATATTGACATGATCTTGTAGGGTTGACTATTGGTGCTTTTAAAAAATATTTACACAGTGGCTATAATGACTATATGGCTATAATAAGTGGGTAAAGGCAAGTAATAGTCTGAAAAGTTCAGAAAATGATTTTACTTTACAGTAATACAGCCTTTAAAACCAGACAAAGACAACACTTACAATATTTCAATATCCAGAATCTAAGACAATATTTATGATGATCTAGATACAATATCCTTATATCATCAGTATACTGCCCAGCCCTATTTGGAGCCTGACCCTTACTAAAGTAGAAGTCAGAACATCTCAGCCTCTGCAAAGGATGTGCACTATTACTGGAATAGTTGATTAAACACTGCTATCCTTGCTAGTCGGCACCAGATATACTTAAGGGTCAAACTTCTAAGGAGACCCTGAAAAAATGGGAGGAGTTAAGACTGGCAAACAAGACCAGTGGCTCTGATCAACAGCTCTCCCTCTCTCTCTTCCTCATATGTGTGTCTTGACATATGTGTGTGCACACTCATGCATGACAGTACCGTGTGTGTGTGTGTGTGTGTGTGTGTGTGTGTGCGTGTGTGTAATGCTCCGTACAAAGTGCCACACATTTACTGTGTAAATATACATAGTGATTTTGTCATTTTCATATAATTTATACGCAGTGTTGACGAAAAAAAAACGTTAAAAAAAAGGTTCACTCTTAGACACCCGGCAACCATAATTTGTTCTTACATCAGATTGAAATACACATTTGCTGACACATCAAGCTGATTGTGAACTTTTGAAATACCATCATTAAGTCTGAAAAGCATCAAAGGGAGTTTATGCTTAATGTTTGAAGACCTGGTGTACCCAGATTATTACTTCAACAACCCCACAATGCCACATGCCACAGTCAAATTCTCAACAATACACCAAAATACCAAACAAGCTTTGGCACCACACGGGACTGCTGCTGATTGGTACAAAGCTCAAGTATGCATTGTCAAAAACATAAAATCTCAAGCATTATTGCCATGTGGCAACAATCTGCAGAGGCCGTTGAAAAGAAAAAAGACAAGAAACAAGGCCAAGAAGATCTACTGTATGGACAAACAAGTTTTCCGTTAATATTTATGTCCTTGAATGCATCAAACAATATCAGATGAAAAAGAAAAAGAAACTAATTGGATGATTTATAGAACGAAGATATTTACATTTCCTAATCAATATGCCAGGAAAATAAAGGTTTTAAACCCTGAGAGTCTGCCTTTAAAGTATGTGCATGTCAGGGTCCAGATTCCATAACTCTGCCTGTGTGTGTGTGTGTGTGTGTGTGTGTGTGTGTATGTGTGTGTGTGCAGCTTAGTGACTCAGGGATGTTGACCTCCCACTGTTGGAGGCGGTAGCTGTCACAGCAGCTGCCACAGTGCCTCTGGGGAAGCTTGTGGTTTTGGCCTGGCAGGGTGGCAGAGCAGCTACGCTGTGGTTTGGCACAACATGCTCACTGTAATCCCACAGCATTAAGACACACTGTCTCTGTCCGTGTGGACACTGTCCCAAAACAATACCCAGTCCTTAAAAGAGACACAACATTCCGGTGAATTTCATTCATTAACTGAATAATCAAAAGGACTTTGTGACTGACATCAATGCGGATTTGAACTTTGAACTCATCTTTATGGTCTAAACAAGCATGTTTATATGACCGCAACTAAGTTTCGTGCTTTCCCCTCAGAGCTATCATGACAAGTGTATTCTATTGTTTTACAGTTAGTTTCTATAATATTTTGGTGGTCCTGCCTTCCATGTGACATATGCAAATGAGAGTAAATGGAGAAAATAACTTGTAAAATGCCAAGCTTTGATGCTCACAGTGTGAAACCTGAAAAAATGGCCAGGTTTAACAGCAATTCACAGATTTACATAATACATTATTGTAAGAGTATAGTGTAGTGTGTGTGTGTGTGTGTGTGTGTGTGTGTGTGTGTGCAGAGTGTTGGTCAAGCAAGAGGGACAGAGTGATGGTGGATGCGCTCAGAGCAGACAGCTGTTGGCGATTGCAGCAGAGGGGAAGTAATCAGTGAACACTGAACACTGATTTGTTACAATACTGTAACTTACTGGAGATCAGTATGGTTTGTATTTATTTTAGGGATGCACCGAAATGAAAATTTGTGGCCGAAGCCGAAGCCGAATAATATTAAACGCTTGGCCGAATACCGAATATCATTGTTTAGTTTTTCATTAGTTTTTGCAGATGAACCCCCTCCAGGTTAGTGTTGTCACGGTACCAAAACTGGATCTCACTGTGCGATACCAATGAAAATACCATGGTTCTGAGTAGTATCAGGATACCACAGCGAAAATGAGGCAGATGTGCCTTTTGTCATTTATAAAAAGATAAATCACTTTTCTATAATACATCAATTATATTTCAATGGAATAAATTGCTTATTGACTTATTCATACTTCAAAAACAGCATCAATCAGTGATTAACATAGGGGGGATCAAAATAAAATAAATAAATAAAATAAAAATAATCCAGCCACCCTCCTCCCCTGACAGTCCCTTCATAAGTAATGAACAGTCCCTAAAGTGTGGCTCGGCTGTTCAGGTACTTTTGGGCAGTCATGACGCCAAGAAGAGGATATTATTGGAACCGACTTCTCCGTCGCCCGGTAAGCCGATGGCCGCCGTATTTGACAGGAATACATTAACGTTACTGTCTGTGTCTGCGACCCCCGTTCAACCCACAATCGGTGGGATTCGCCTTTCGTTTCTGCTGCTGGTTGAAATATGTAGGCTGCTCGCACAGCGTGCTGAATGATTTAAGCCTATTTTGCTCGCTGAAAACTATTTTTACACCGCTATTATTCTGCCCTGCTTTTAACTTATTCCACCAAATACCGAATGTGTGTTTTTTTGCAATATTCGTCCGAATATATTCGGTTACCGAATATTCGGTGCATCCCTAATTTATTTTTCATATATTAACAGGGCTGGGTATCAGTGCTTGATAACTTTAAGTTATCAGTGATGTATCAGTGAGGTAAGGGGGTGAAGCTTGATATCTTTAAGGTATCAACCGAAATAACCCAGTACGGACTAGTATCAAAATGCACTCAATCCTTTCTGCGCCAGGAGTGTGATCCAGACAGTCCAGACTCTCCACCAAATCAGCAAACTTTCTGTTACTTAAGTCTCCGGAGCAGCTTTCCAGTCAGTTAAATGTCTGCCCTGTTAGCACAAACTAACATGGCAGCAGTTAATAACCATAAAGTAATGTAAGCCGTGTGATGCAAACAGTTAGCCCTTTCAATGTGTGTGTGTAGGTGAGTGAACTCATACAGTGTCCCCTGGACAGAGCTCGCATTCGCCCAGCAGTAGCAACCCGTTCAGTCTGTGGGGTGGTGAGGTGGAACTAGTGCTGCATGATTAATCTAATCTAATCGCAATCGCGATGTCAGGCTGTGCGATTACATAACCGCANAAACATCTGTTACATGGCGATACTTTGGATTCAGGTACGGCAACGTTGAACAGAAAGACGTGCTGTTTAAGTTTAAAAGTTAAAGTCGTCACGTTCCGCGACAACACAACCAATCTATATCAGCACTTGAGACAGCACAGGGAAAAGTAGGAAGAGTGCATGCGAGAGAAAGCCGAGCCGTGTAACGTTAAAGACAAAGAGACAACTGAAAGCCGCCAGAGCCTCATAAAACAACATCCAAGCACAGTTAAGCAAACATTTGTAAGTGTCACAGGAAAATCATGGACTCCATAACAAATGAAAAATTGAGCAATTTTGCTCGGGTTCGGCCCACATGACATGCTGCTGTGTTGTGCTATGGCGTGCTGGAATTTGTCATTTACGTGACAACGCCTGAACGCAACACAGGCTCGCTCCGCTGTGTATACAGTTCCGTGCTGCGCTGCTGTGCAATTCAGCATGCGTATTTGCCATCAAAATGTTTGAAAGTATGGCTATACTACACACCACTCCATTCGCACTATGGGTATGGAATGAAGTAATCTATTGTAGGGATCTCAGTTTCAGTTCAATTTGCTTTTGATAGATTTTAAAAGTTCATTTTAAAGCCAATATCAGCCAATACTGATGACATTATCCCTAGAAAATGTTTCACCTTTTATTTGCCTTTTATTCTATTTTCTGTCAGCTTTGCTGGCATAGCCGGCCAGCCGTGTTAACATATGGACACATGCCCATAACCTCAGGTGTCCACTGATATCTTAGCCGCTCTGCACTCTGCACCATACAGGTCGGGAAGGAGCCATGCTGACACTGCTTGTCAACAATATGACTACGGCTTTAAAACTGAGCCACTTACTCACTGCTCATGCTAGCTAGCTCCAATCAGATTCGATTAACAGTTAACCATTGACATCCCTACTCTATAGGTAATGTTATCACTATAAAGGTACTGGTATTGGTACTTGTATCTTAATTTTTTAATTGATACCCAGTCCTGGATATTAATATTCAGCTGGGCCTGCTGTTCTACAGTTCATTGTTCTTTTTTCAGGTTTCTATTAAGCCTATCTAATATAATAAAAAGGCAACTTCTATCAGTAGACTATCAATGATGAAGTCCATTTGTAGTTCCATAGAAAATAGTAATAGCACACAAATTTTGCCTTTTATTGATCGTTGTGTGACGTTTATCCTTTCAAATGCTGCTGATGCAGAAATAATATGGCACTTAAAAAAGGTAGAACTAGACCGCACACTCTAATAAAAGCTCTCAAGAGTTTTAATTGTGCAACGTTTCAATCTAACAGAGATCTTTCTCAGGCATTTTGAAATCCGTTAAAAAAAGGTCCACTGACCTGTTGCTGATAAGCAACATGTTTATCCAATTGCCTAATCCTACCATCAGTCCTGAAAATAAATGTTACCAGAATCAACTGTGCTGTGATATTTTCATGCACAGCACTCACTCCACTTCATCAAGCACATGTCTTATTGGCATACTACAGGTGACATATTCAAGAAAACGCCTGGATATACAGGTCACAGGGCTTCCTGAGTGGTTTAATACAAATGGTGTAAATCGTGCTATGGCCTTCACGGTCACCAGATCTCAACCCAGTTTAACACCTCTGTTAGATTTTGAACTGATGCTCTCTCCACCACCATCATCTAAACACCAAATGAGGGTTTAAACATATGAGGGAATATGTTTTGGAGTTCCAAATCCTCACGCTCAGAGACTCTATGACATGAAGCACTGACACTAACTGAAACTGAGTTTATCTAATCAATTGATCAGTTAGTCGATCAACACATATTTAATCTTAAGTCTGTTTTGGTAAGCCATTAATTGTTTAAAATGTAAGTTCCAAGCAAAAATATAGGAAATTTGATGGTTCCAGGCACTCAAAAGTGAAAATATGGTGCTTCTCTTGGTCTTTCAGTGGTGTAAATTGAATATCTTTGCATTTGGGTCAGACAAAACAAGACATTTAATGACGTCTTGTGACGTCATTTATCCTTGTGCTCCAAGATACTGTGATGGGCATTTTTCAGTTTTCTGATGTTTTATAAACCAAACAAAAAAACACCATATTAATCAGATAAATCACCGTTAAAAATGTTACCATCAAACAGGAAGTACAATTCTTTTACTTTTACAGGGACTATAGGGGTAAGCTTCCATCTACTAAGCTAACACAACAGCAGCAATATGACTGCACAAGCCTGCAGCTATAAAAAACTAATTGACAGAAAATGAGAGAGAAGGTCAGACCACACACTGAGGGCCCTAACAGAGACGCTCCAGTGAGGATTAGTGCTGGCTAACCTCCTTGGGCCAGCTGAGAGGACAAGCCCAGACTGCTGTATCCAAACACTCACACATGGAATACTTGCGTGTATAAGGTCTGGCTTGTTAACACAAACAGAGAGGGATGTATCTCATACCCTTTCAGACATGCACCTTATAACGTAGATTCACCTTGTGCAGGCAAATTTACACCCGCATTTCTGTATGAGTCACAATGGTAGCATTTCCATGACACCTCCAAACCAGCATAAGTCTGGTCAAAATGCTGTCACTACTACATAAAGACAGCAGCAGCACTAAATTAAATACATAGAGAGAGATGAAACACACATGCCATGCCAAGTGCATGGATAAAAACACTACAAAACACAGGCAAAACACTTAACAAATGCATCATGGCAGTGGTTTTAAACTCCATCAGAGTTTAAAACTCAAACTTCATCTTCTTCCTTCATATAATTACTTTTCAACTCACCACTAGAAGAAAAAAAACCATTATGAAACACTTAAGTAACACATACCTACGGTATGTCTGAGTGACAAAAAGGCATGAGTTTAGCAGACAGATGAATCCGGTTATTGTGTGTATTCTGTCTGAAAAAAGACTTTTCATTTAGACAACTAGCTGACACTGTCATCCACTCCATTCCAGGAAATTATTTTTATATCATTCAACATCTGAACACAGATGATGCTCATTTACAGGGATTTGCCTGCTTAAAATGAGGTGGAGGTGGTACCATCCTGATCATGTGCACACACATGCATGCGTACCATGACTTCACCTGGCTCAAGGAAACACTTCTACAAGTGTATGTTAGAAGTTCTAATAACTACATATATTTTGAAAAAAAAAAAAAAGATACAGTAATTAATAAATTGTGGCCAAATGAATAGTAGTGTGTTTCCTGATACTAAATGTACATCTGCAATTTTCGGTAGTAGTCACAATAACATTTGTTTATATACTGCTGACACATATGACACATGACCTGGTTAAAGGGATAGTTCGACATTTTGGCAAATTCGCCTATTGCCGTAATCTCTATAGTCATATGAGTAGGTACATTACCTTTAATTGTCAGTACGTGCTGTTCTGAGATCGGTGGAGCAGAGCTGCCCGCTGAAATGGAGGTGAACGGTACAGGTCCCTCTCTCCCTCATAACTAATCAAATACACCATCAAATGACTCCAAAACGCTCTAGTGGAAAACACATGGCTTGCGCATTCCCCACGCTATGAAATAATAATGTATAATTAAGTAACATTACGACACATGAAGCAAAAACTCTGAACTACTTTCTTGAGTAAACCACTGGGCGGAGTGACACAGTGCGCAGCTGAGACAGTGCCGTTGTTATTGCTTGTAGCCATTTGCGGTATCATCAGCTGGACACACCAGAAGGTTTGAGGAAAGTTTACAAGTGTTTTTGTAAATCATGGTTTACACATGTATTGTAAAAGGTTGCAGTAACAAGCCGAAGACAAAGTGAAGTTTCACGTAGTTCCAACCAGTAATACGGACAGGATGAAACAATGGCTAACGTTATTTGTGCTGGACATCGACCCCAACATGCCTGTGGAAATGGTCCGGAAAATGTTTGTGCGCTCCTGCCATTTTTTACTGGAAGACTACAGTGAAAGGATGGAGCGCAGAAGCTCAGGAATGGTTCAAACGCTTTTCTTGAAAGACACTATCATACCATCTGTCGGCATCACTAAACGCTTTTCTTGAAAGACACTATCATACCATCTGTCGGCATCACTAAACGAGCAGACGTGGTAAGCGATCGTTATGTATTTTGCTCAGCAATCTCTCTGCTGTAACGTTACCTCCATGTTGAGTAACATTAGCCTACAACCCAAGCATGGTAAATAAGGCTAAAATGCAAATGTTGTGGTTATGTTATGGATAAGTGCTTGCCCAGAGCATATAGTGAAGTGAGTGGCATTACTTCTCATGGTTGGGAATAAACAGACTGCTAGGGAACATTTTATGTTGTTGTTCCTTCAGGAGTTGTGGTGATTTATGAGTGTGGAGTTAGCATGTTCTCCCCGTGTTCCGGTGATTATTTTGAGGCGTACTCTATATTTATATTGCACAGGTGTACCTAATAAAGTGGCCAGTAAGCCCCACATTTACACCACCGGCTCTGGGTCTCCCCTCAGCCCCTGGTTGCTCGGCAGCCTCAGCCTCTCTTCTTGCTCTCTCTTCTTCCAAAACCTGTAACTCTTCCTCTGTATATTCTGGCTTCTTCTCAACAAACTTGTTGTTTTGATGACGGGAGTAACTGCACTAAACATACGCTGTTTGAAATCACTCCGCCCAGCAAGTACTGTATGTCTGGAATGTAGTTCCGGCTCTGCATTTGGCTTCAAAACAACTCTGTCTCGTAATATTACATTATTATTTCATAGCGTGGTGAATGTGTAAGCTACAAGTTGTCCACAAGAGCGTTTTGGAGTCATTTGATGGTGTATTTGATTAGTTTTGAGGGAGAGAGGGACCTGTACCGTTCACCTCCATTTCAGTGGGCAGCTCTGCCCCACCGATCTCAGAACAGCACGCACTGACAATTAAAGGTAATGTACCTACTCATATGACTATAGGAATTACGGCAAAAGGCGAATTTGCCAAAATGTCGAACTATCCCTTTAAGCTTTGTGTGAGACTGAGAACATGACCACAGATGCTGATACACTGAATATCTTATAAAACAATTTGAGTGGGCAGAATCAAAGTATTATTTACATGGAGGTGGATCTCACATTCGTGAACCATGTACAGAATAATTTAGAAGTAGAATTACTGCCCCACAGTGGTTTGCCTCTGCACACCAGTCAAGTTTCTCTTACAGTTTACATCCACGTCTGTGAAAACATGGATGCTTCACATATATTTTCCCCCCGACAGCACAAAAGATCTAATTAGCAATTAGCAATTAGTTTCATGGTGCACACCCATGATTGGTGTCACCATTTCACTATTTGATCAAATGTTTCCTCTTCTGTTCTTGAGATATGAAGTTGAGTAATGGCCAGAATAGTGTTTTATGCAGAACATTATGTTGTCACGAAGAAGTTACCCTTGACTTTTTGCATATACAATGTCAGCACTTTGGTATTTCATCCTATTTGAGATTTGTGTCATAAGTTTTGTCATAATTACCAAACAAATTCTTCAGTTATGGCCAAAAACATGTTTTGTGAGATCACACTGACCTTGACCTTTGACTAGACTTGCACCGATTACAATTTTTTGGGCCAATACCGATTTCGATTTGCAGAGTGTTTGGACAGCCGATTACAATTTTGGCCGATTCCAGCCAAACCACTTTACAAGACACAAGATATTGCAATATTTTCTATCTTTGCTTTAATAGACCATTTTAACCAAGATACAACCAGCTTTTCAATAATCATCTCAAACAAACAAACAAAAACAGTGACACAGGTTAAGAAAAAAATTCCTTTTTGCTCAAATATAACTTCAGGTACAGTATTAAAATAAATAAGTAAAAAAGGCAAATAAATAAAAGCACAGATAAATATAATAATAATTCTTGGTGTATAGCAATTGTGGGTAATTTCTTTAATAGACAAAAAAGTTAACATATCTCCTGTGGAAAATTCACACAGGTCTTCAGGACGCGGACACACGCATCTTCGGCACGTGGACATGTGCCTCGTCAGTTTCAAGCGGCACAGTGCAGCAGTGAGAGCTCCGCAGTTCAGTTTAACACGGACAATTAACAACTTTCTCCTTCTCTCTTTTAATGTGTGTGCGTGAATGATTAAGGTGAGAAGCCGTCCATGTTTTACTTCCTCACATCGCCCAAGCCGTGAGTTGCACATGTGCGTGTGTGTGTGCTGCTGATGTTATATGATGTCAATCATGCGGCACAGCGGAAATTTGACCGGTGTTTTAAATCGGCCAATCACATGAAAACCGTCCCAATTCCAAGCACTGCCAATAAATCGGTGCAAGTCTACCTTTGACCATCAAATTCTAATCAGTTTTTTCTTCAGTTTAAGTGGACGTTTGTGCCAAATTTGAAGAAATTCCCTTGAAGTGTTCCTGAAATATCGCATTCATGAGAATAAGAGAGAAGGTTACAGTGACCAAGACCTTTAGCCTATTACCACCAAAATCTAATCAGTTTTTAGTGAGTCCAAGTAAATGTTTTTGCCAGAAGTCCCCTCGCAATATTCTGTTAGATATCACGTTCCCAAGAATGAGATCAATGCAAAGTCATGGTGACTTTTGACCACCAAAATCTAATAAGTTCATCCTTGAGTCTATTTCTGCCAAATTTGAAGAAATTCCCTCAAGGCATTCTTGAAAAAAGGATGAACAGATGGACATTAGGGGTGGGTGGTATACCGGTTTGTACCGAAAACCGGTATTTATTTTCGTTATGATATGAATTTTTCATATACCGCAATACCGGTGAATAGCCCAAACAACGTCCGGGACGTGCGCGGCGGGAAAGTGTTTCAGCGGGGACCCATTTCAACGCTGCACACCACAGGCACGCTTGAGCGGGTGAGAGTGAGAGCATAGAAAAGTTTAGAGGCGAGAATGGCTGCCGGAGAGAGTCCGGAAAGCAAAGCAACTGTACACGATGACCCAGAAGAACTCATACCAAAAAGAGCAGTGTTTCCCCCAATATGCAACTAGCAGCGGCGCACCGCCGTTTACAATTCTCCTCTGCCCTCTGTATCGCGCACGGCGGAGTTTCGCCCCGATGTGCACACACCCACCCACACACCCACCCACACACACACACACACACACAGACAAAGCGCACACACAGGTGAGCACACTAGAGCACGGCTCGGACCGCATTTTCCTGACCGAAGACGACCCGTCCCGAGTCCGAGACAGTTACGGCCGGGCTCCACCGGGCACGTTAGCGGCGCGACACGTCTGCAGCGCGAGTCCCGTAGCAGCTCACCCCGTTAATCGATTACAGCGGCTCCACCGGCAACGGGAGCGGCGCGACAACCCCCGTCTGTCGCGCTACAACTCTCTATTTTACGCGGCTCTTCTATTTTTGTCGCGCTACACTCCCCTACGCGACCCTCCAGCAAATAAAAACTACATGAAATAGTCTGCTAAACGAGCACAATGTGTTTTTAAATGAATAAACCATTATCAGAGGTGATATGTGATGACTTTTTTTCATGCATTTACCCATGTTTATCCGTGACATTGTGTAAATGTCTGTGGCGGACATTTGAAAGCGAGTAGATGACAAACAGTACAGTAAACTTGTAGATAACTCAAATATATGTAATAACTTAGGTGGAAAATGCTTTAACATTTCATGCAGCCTACATGCAGCCTCTCGGCTCGGCAAACAACCCCGCCGGCTTCTCGTGTCGCTTCCATACGCAGTCAGTGGAGCCCAAATGAATGGAACGGAGCGTGTGTTGTGTTCAGGCGTTGTCAGGTAAATAACAAATTCCGGCACTTGAATAGGCCATAGCACAACACAGCAGCATGTCAAGTTGGCCGAACCTGAGCGAAATACCATGAAACCGATATGATTTTTTCTTAAAACCGTGATATGAAAATTTTGTCATACCGCCCAGCCCTAATGGACATATAAACGTAACCCAAAAACATAATGCCTCCGGCCACAGCTATCACTGGCGCAGAGGCCAGGTAATCCCATCACACATTTGTTGTGATGGATCCATTTGGGGTTTTATGGTGGTGGAGGGGAATGCTAAAATGTTTTCTAACCTGGCAGTGCAGAATGTGTGTGCCTGTGTGTGTTAAATCAAGGGTGTGGGTCCGGTCACGGGACTTTTATTATTGGGTGCGAGCAGGTGCAGCTTTGACTTAGACATAATGACGATTATAGGTTGGTTCTGGTACTGAGCTTTATGGGTATGGGCAGGTGCGGCTTTTCAAAAATGGAACCGTGCATGTTTGAAGAAAATAGTGTTTGCTATTATGACAGAGTTTGACAGACACCGCCGCATCTTAATTGTCTATGCAAGAAAAACCCTAAATTCAATATTATAATTGAACTAACCAACATTTCATACTATGAAATGCTACAGATACTGATTTTGAGATAAAATTTAAATGTGTGAAAGCAAATGACATCACTGCACCTGGCATTGTATGGATGAATAGATGCATGTGTGTGTGTGTGTGTGTGTGTGTGTGTGTGTGTGTGTGTGTGTGTGTGTGCATGCGTGCAACACAACACAAAAGAACAGACCAAAAAAATACATTTGAGTTTGTCAATGGAATTAACAATCAAAGTCGGAGGGGGGAGACGCACCCTCGGTGTGTGTGTGTTTGGGGGGAGGAGGTCGTTCTGAGGTGGCAGCTTGAAAAGAAAGAAGGGTCCAAAAAGAAGTTTCTAAAGCGTAGGCAATGCACTGCTGCACCCCTTTTTGTGCACGCGCATACACGCTCGCACACACACACACACACACACACACACACACACACACGTACACACACAACTTCTCAGTTCTCATGCTTTGTTCTGCTTAGAGAAAGCTAACAGGCTCCCTCGCTTTACATCTTATCAGAGCCCATCTTATCAGAACCCTGTGTGTGTGTGTGTGTGTGTGTGTGTGTGTGTGTGTGTGTGTGTGTGTGTGTGTGTAAAGGGGTTGCAAGGAAGGAAGAGTTTTTCTTCACACCTCCCCAGTTGGGACAAGAAATATGTGTGTGACGAGCGCAGGGAGCATATTTATGCAGCCTGTGTGTGTGTGTGTGTGTGTGTGTGTGTGTGTGTGTGAGGGGACCCTAGAGAAATCAAGGTAGACTGCCACAGACTTCCCCCCTCTCTCCACCTCTGCTCCCTCTGTCCCATTTCTCCTTCTCTGCTCCTTCCCTCCTCCCTTTGTCCCGCCTGTCTCCTCCCCACCTCTCCTCTTTTCTCCTCCCCTCTCTTCTTAAAGCAAATTTTCTCTCATTCCTGTCTTTTTATTTTCTCTCTTTTCTCCCTCCATCAGGTTTGTATGAAATCCAAACAGCAGAGAACGTCTTTGAGTTTCACACCAGAGCAACACAAACAGGAAAAGACATCAATCTCTTCCTTACGTTTCTCCTAAGCACGGTTACCAAATCTCTTCTCCTGACCTTCAGCCCCTCCGATCTCCCCCCTACAGCCCCTAACTCTTATTCCTTTTCCTGCTGCCAGGAGCTTACAAACTCATATTCTTGTGCATCTCCTTCACTGGCTATCTGCAGGCCTCTGTATCAAACCTCAATACTTGACGGTGACCAAACAGATATTTTCTCACTCAATCACAAGTGTGCCAGTTTTAGACTGTATATAATATATGCAACATTCTATAAGTGGTTGAAAATTGTAACAGCTGAGAAAACAGGGCTGTTTCAAAAAAATAAAAAGTATTTTTGTGTGTGTGTGTGTAAGTCATTCTGATTGTTCCATTTCATTAAAAAATTACATTTTTAATTACATTTCCTAAAGAATGTATGAAATTCAAAAAAACATTGAGGTAAAGAAAAGTATTAGGAACTGCTCTGTTCTCAGTCGACCTCCGTCAGGTCTTGCCCCGTTGTGTTGTGTGTCGAGTGTGCCTCCATCCAAACAAAAGAACAGACTCAGTGTATGAGGCCTGAATGCAGTGAATGCAATGGCCCATATAGTGCAGGCTAATGGAGAGCAGTGTGGAAATCACTGATTGGTTGGCCTCAGCAGTGGAAAGAGAAAATATCCAGGTTCGCTGGGCAAAGAGTTTTTCTTTGGGTGGCCCACCCAAATAGACTAGTCTCCAAACAAAAAGATTAATTTTTCTATTCACAAGTCACAAGTGATCTGGCAATCAAACCCCAACACCTTTTTTAGTACTGACCAAAACAGGTCCGTATGGCTGCTTGTGTTTAGACATTTAACTGAATGAGAATTCTGGACAGAAACTGGGACTGGTTGCACAAAATACCTTCGGTTTTCTCCTTAAGTATGACACTTAAGGCATAATTTCTCCTTAGCTGAGGGACTTATCCCAGTTACACAGAATTCCTTAAAAGGTTTCCTTAGTTAAGGAAAAATATTAACTAATTTACTGCCTTGAAAGAGATTTTACAGTGGTACAAGTTTCCATGGAGACCGTTTGTTTACTTGGACTCACGCTTGCGATGCCTGCTTTTGTCTCACAAAGTGGGCTTACAGTTAGATAGTGAAAAAATGTCAGACGAAAAGAAGATAAGCTAACCATATTGGTCAGAGGAGAAAAAGACTACACTTCTGGAAGAATACAATCATAGAAAGCACAATCTGCAAAGAAAAACTGAATCCCTGAAAACAGAAAACTGCAGAAATTAATTGCAACGAAAATTATTTCAGTCAAGTGTATGATCAAATGCATATCCATCGGGTTCTCCTAGTGGCAGAACACTCTTCTCGAGGTGTGTAAAACAGGTAAAAACTAAACAGAACTGTGTAAAAATTAGTACAATCTGTTTAATGATTAAAATGATCACTTCACTGCAACAGAGGCAATACAATGCAGCAGAGCAACCTTATGTTTTTTTTAAATTTCACAAAAAAAACCTGTGAAAACAATGCATCCTGTTGTTGAAACGACCCAGTTAATTAATTTAGTACCAGTCATTACATACGCATCCAAACCCTGCATAACCGACTGCATTATCACTTGGCAAAAGTCAATACACACACAGTGAAGCTGGCAACATCACACATTACAAAGACGGACTCTGTGTACGCTCTGCGCCCGTGCCTTGTGTATTTCTGCTGTCCGCTGCAATGAGGCAGTTAAGTTTAAGAACCTGTGGGTTACTGTTTTAAATACTGAAAATAAAAATGCATTGTTTTCAGGCTAGTCTCACAAAGTTTTCCTATGTTTTCCTACGAAAAGCAATGGGTGGCGGGTGTGAGTTTTCAAAAATGGACCCGTGCAGGACTCCATCCCTGATGTCTTCATTCAACATAAACTAGGCACAAAAAGTAAGGAAATTTGTCTTTAGGTCTTTCTTTGTTGTAACAATGCTTCTTGGCAATAAATCTTATACCGTTGGAAAGCCTGTTTATTTCCCTTTTAAATGGTGCCACATTTGTAAGGAACATGCATCTGTGGGATAAGCAGCAAAGCTGAGTATGTGGGTTTGCGCCCATGAAACATTTGCCAAATCTTCTCTGCCAATGCCAAACAGCTTTTTTTGTGATTTATTGACAGAAGTATGTCCGGCTCCGCAACAATAGGTGGTAATAATGGCCCTTTTCAGCTTGTTAGTATTGGACCTTTTTTGAGTTGACTTATTACGTCCCAGACCAAACAATCAAACAAACAAGTTAGCTACGGTTAGCTAACAGCAAACTGGAACCATGGTGGACAACTTAACAGCACTGTACATTTCGTTTGTCCAAAAATGCACCACCCTGGATGCAGATTTCACCATGTTTTTACTGGCTTCTTCTTCTGTTACACATTTAAAGCAACACAATGGAGGATTGTGCTTTTAACCTCATGGGGTCCCCCTACAGACGAAAAACGGTATTGTCTGTTACAAATGCCACAAAAATCTTTCTGCGCGTGCATTTGTTGACAAGCCAACAATACCGGTGAACTTCCTGAAGCTGGACGTGTAATGCACGATCATCATGTCTTCAGAACAGGTAAAGTAGCCTTATAGCATTTTGTACATACATGATTAGGCCGATTGCTTTATTAGTTTATTCATTTTCAAAACTCAGAAATGAGTTGCTCTCTGTATGTCAGGGCTGACCTCCTCCTCGCAGCACGTGCGCGCACACATATACACAAACTCAACAGAGTGAAATCAGACAACAGCAGAGAGGCCGCAGTGCAGATGAAGGGAATATAACTTCAAGATTACTCTAGTTGACGACAGCTATGCTTGTTACTGTAAGTGCGATAAAACTTCTACCAGCCAAGCCAATACTTTATCAATACATGTGATCAGCATGTAGACAGCCATATTTCAACCCGCTCTGTCCGCAGTCTCTCATTCACCACTATTATGATTTACAATCGCAGTTGACACAAGCACATCGCGCTCACAGTGCTAACAGCAAACTGTTAAAGACAAATTAAAATGAAAGCTATCTGTATGTAGACTAAACACTTTGGGCTCTAGTTTCGCAGACCGGGTGAGGTGGGGGTGCAGCGCACCTGCGCTTCGCCAACTGGGTGTGGCCAGGCAGATTCTGCAAGTTTGGCACACCGTGCGCCTGGCACAGCTACTCCTCTTTCCCACCTCCGTCCCTCCTACCTGCTCAAGTCGGAAAGAGGGAGGAGAGAAGGCGTGGAGTGGGTTTTACACACATCACACCAATCAAATGAGCCCCTCTCCTCGCCCTTACATGCGCCGCGTGAAGGCGTAATGAGAGTTTACTCAATTC
>NC_065525.1:4833950-4936450 GCF_006386435.1 Epinephelus moara
ATCGTTAATGTGCCTGATATTCTGGAAACCTGCCTGTGAGGTTTTGGTGACGTGTGCGCACTGTTCGCCGGTCAGCCAAACTTCGGCTTACACCTGCTGCGCTCCCCCTGCGCTGACAGTAGACCTGGTTTCAGCTGGCGAGCTTTTAGCGCACCTTCGGCAAAGCCTTTTGGCACAAAACTGTCACTACGCCAAGCTGGATCTGTCGGCAACTCCCCCTGCTGCGCCGCCACACCCATCTCAGCGCACCTCGGTCTGCCAAACTACCAAACTGAGCGTGCCTCGGGTTGCGCTGCTCGAAACTAGCTCTGCGCGGGGTTCGCCACCCTGCGCTGCACCGGAAAACTAGAGCCCTTTATCTTAAAATGTACCTGAGGCAGCCGACCTGCAGACAGTGAGTCTCCTAAGTAGAGGGTAACAGCAGTAACAGCGCCAGGTCACCATCGGTCGGGCATCCCTACTCCTCTTTCAGCTCTCATCAGCATGTGAAACCCGAGCCAATAATAATCCTTGTTCGAGCTCTTGTTTTATCGCTCTCCCGTTTTCTTGATCAACAATGTTAAATGGCAATATAGCCCAATACACAGCTGTAGTCATTAATCTGTACAATCATAACATAATTGTTGGGTGGCTTTCTGTCTGTCCCACTCCTCGCATGTTGGCTGTGCTGCAGTTTTGTTGTTTGCCAACTGAATAGACGATGTAGAAGAGACTCAGCTGTTTTCCTGTTGCTTAGGTGTTTGACTATGGACAGAAGTCTCAACTGAAACAACCTCTAAACACTAGTGTGTCACACAAAAACAGTGTTTGAAAGATTAGACACTGTTGTGTAGAGTGAGTGTCATTTGTGAAAAAAAACATCATTTTACTGAGTGATCTGGTAGTCTCACACACGCATGCATACACACACACAGCTGTGATGTTTGCCTTGCAGTGTACTGACAGTACTTTGGTGTTTTTGGCCAGTGGGTGTGAAGTGTGGCTGCAAGTGTTCACCTCAGTGCCAAACATCATTCTTCTTCTTCTTTCGGGACCAGCAAGAGCCAATCACTTCAACCACATCAGTATTCAGTCCTATGGCTCCCAGCGGAAGGCCAGTTTCCGTTGCACAGTTTAGTCAGACTAATGCGTTCACTGGTGTATTTTACTGTCAATAAACATAGAAATAGTCGTGATCCTTGTGAGCAAAATGAGCTGTAATGCTTAGCTGCCTGTTGCTGTGGCGATATGAGTAATGTTTGCATGTGTGTTCAGAGACACATAGTAGTTGCTTGACATCCTCCCAGAATCACTCTTCATATGTGTTTACAGTCTATCTATAATTTTGTTAACCAGACTGTCTATACTGTAATTTCACTAGTTGGTCTATTCTGTACACACGACATCCATTACATGACTGTCCATCCAGGGAGAGGGATCCCTCCTCTGTTGCTCTTCCTGAGGCTTACTCCATTTTTTTTCCTGTTGAAGGTTTTTTCCCCTTATCTGAAGTGAGGGTCTGAGGACAGTGGGTGTTGTATGCTACACAAACTGTAAAGTTGCCTGAGGCAAACTTGTGATTTGTGATATTGGGCTATATAAATAAAACTGACTTGACTTAAAGTTCTTCAGTGATGTAGCATTCTGAAGACAGGAAGAGGCTGGAAAGAGTTGACTGTTGATGTATGGATGGGGACGTGATGGTGGAAGGAACTGGGGTGTTTCACTACAGACATCTTGTAAGTTTTTTGTTTACTTGTTGAATTGCACTGTTCTTTCTGTCAGAGAATCAATAAAAGACAAAAACATAAAATGTTGAGATTCCCCACCTGTTAGTAAATGTTAGCACAAAGACAACTGACTTGTCTAATATTTTATTTTAAAATGTGAACCAATCATCCAGGCATGAGTGTTCCTATGTTTTTACACACCAGGAAGTGATGTGTGTATTGATAACATGTGAAAGTCATGAAAAGGTCTTGATATGTGTTTGAGCACTTACAGCACCTCACTTCATAGAAACAGGGACTATGTTCCCTTTGTCCTTTTACCCACATGATTTCAGTGGTGTAATGTTTCAAAGTAATTATACTTTGTTAGAGTGCTTGCGTACTTTTTGGAGTATCTGTACTTTACTTGAGTTTTTTACATTTCTGCCAACCTTCACTTTTAATCCACAAAATTTCCAAAACAAAATATATACTTTTACTCCAAAGAATTCCCCTAAAAATTTTACTTACTATAAGATATGGGAAGGAAGGAGGGAGGAAGGGATGGACAGACAAATGAAAAAGTGGGAGGAAAGGAAAAACTGGATTTTGTTCTTTAAATGCTTTAAGTTGTGAAAAGACCTTGTTTTTCTTCAAGTGTAATGTACCCTCCATTTTTACAGTGGTGTACATGTAAAGAAGAAATAAACTTCATAATTGTTTTTTTTATTAGCAGCATTTACTTGCACTTTTACTTTAAACACTTAATTATATTTAATATAATAAATTACTTTTGATACTTAAGTACAGTAAATATCAGATACTTTAAGACTTTTATTTGAGTAATATTCTAATAGGTGACTTCTACCTAAGTCTTTTTTTTCTGGTAAGATATCTGTACTTTTATTCAAGTATGGCTTTCAGATTCCACATACAGAGTGTTAAAGATAGCAACTATTCCTGAAATCATACCTTGTAAAATAGATAATGGCTTCAGAAAATGGGCAGATAAAGGGCTAATTATCGTGAATCAGCTTTTCTGCAGGGAGCATTTAGAATCATATGAACATCTACAGAAAGAATTTGGCTTGTCTGGGATGGATTCCTTTAGATTTCATCAAATATGACACTACTAATCGACATACAGAGATTGGGAGCAAATATGTAAACTACATTTTAATTTTGAAAGGATCTTCCTGCTGACCATGGAGAGAGCGATAAAAAACACTCTCAAAGCCTACTTATCCAGAGGACTTCAAGAGAATATAACAGGAAACACTATAAAAACGAAATGGGAAATTAGCCTAATATTACTATTACAGATTAAATATGGGGAAAGGCGTGCCAGGAGGATCACAAGCTAATAAGTAGCCCTACCTGAAGGGAGTTTGAATGGAAAACCTAAATGAGAGTATTTAAGACTCCTCTTATGTTAGCGAGATACAGCAGCACATCTGAATTATGCTGGAGACAATATGAAAAACCTGGCAACCATACCCACATTTTTTGGGATTGCCCCACATTAGATAAATATTGCAGAGACATTCAGGCGAAGATTAAGCAAATCATGGGGCAGACTTACCTCTAGAGCCAGCATTCTTTATACTGGGAGAGACTCCAGAGGACACCAAAAAACATATATTTGTTTGGGGTGTTGCTGATGATCGCAAAGAAGATGATCACAGTATTGTGGAGAAATGTAAAGCCACCAACTGTCCAATAGTGGAGGGAAAGATTGAAGAGTGTATATTTGATGGAAAGTATAATGGCCAAACTCCAACTAAGTACTGATGTTTTCAACATTAGGTGGACACCAGTAATACTGCAGCTGCTGAGTTTGACCAATTCTGTCCACATGTAATTACAGCCATATATACAGATGTGATTGTGATTGTGTATAAGTGCATGTTCCTGTCTCTACCCTCCAGAGTTTCCCAAGTGTCTTGTTAAACATACTTGGGTGCTTGTGTCTGTGTTGCTTCTGTGAACAGAGTATGACCAAGATTGGTCGATGTGAAGCTTACATTTGTTATGTGATACATCATGTTTGTTTGTTCACTGCTATATGATCAGAGTTAGAAATCAGCATCAGCCACCACCCAAATGCTAGTAAAATATGCATGTAGCTGCTAGATTTGCTTCACTCACCAGCCAAAAAAACAATGGTAGTCTACTGAGTGGCTGGTAGATTTTAGGGATAGGGGGGAAAAAATTGATACAGCATCGTACTGTGATATTTTTGTGTGGCAACATCTTGTCGTCTCACAGTGCCAAGTATCAATTTTTTGATTATGTAAATGATTAAAATGACAAATACAAATTAAATTGCTACAAAAAAAATGGCTAAAGTGAGATAAAGAGACTGAAAACTTTAACTTATTGGATAAGACAGATGTTGACAAAGTTTTCCCGTGGGGACATAATTTACAGGGGGGTTTGCTGCATGTTGGAAATTTTATGTAACATCATTTCTACCCTTAAATCAATCTGAGGTTAGTTCAGAATTTAACCCATACACAGTGAAACTTCAGTCCTATTTGAGTTCTGACCTTTGGAACTCTTTGCAGTGATGTTTCACTTGTTCAGAGAAACATTGTATAACCTTCACTAAACGGTATTTCAGCCTATGATGGGTAAACTCAAGGGTGATGTGTACCTTTATAGTTTTTGGGTGCTGACAGGCAAAGCAAAGATTATGTTTTAATGGAAATGTTACGATCATCACCATCAGCTCTGGATTTGAGGTTAGTACCTGCATCTTTTACTGAACCACTGAGTGATGGAACAGGGAGTTAGAGAGGTAGTCTGGTTGGGTTGGACATGAGCTATTATTGAGCATAAAATATGTAACTTTAGTTTTAAGATGCAGCTAGCCTTTAAGACCTGATGTAATGCTTTGCATCCATATGAGAGAAAGCTAAGCTCCGCCTCTGAGTGGCCACTTTCACATTAAATAGTAAGACCGCAAATCAGCCAATGGAGCAAGTAAAGCTGTATAAAGAGACTGACCCAAAAGGAAAAAATGTTAAACGTGTACAACAGTATTTATCTTTCTATTAAGTTAGACATTCCGGCTTCTTTATCACTATCAAAGCAGAAAGTCTGCGTGACACCCGACACCGAGCAGGAATGGCTGGAGCTGCCGAGGCCGAGAAAAATAGCCCAGGCTGGCTTCAAACTTCATTTCTACTCCGACACATAAACTCATCAACTACACCGGCTGTACAAAGCATGAGAGACTGTTCAGTCACACCGGCTTTATCCTCCAGTGAGTTGCACACAACAATGCAAAGTTCCGAGAGTTTCATTGCAACTACTGTGTTATTATATGCTCCCCTTGGGACATAAAAACCTCAACTTTCAGAGAAGGAATCACAGCTAGCGTTGTAGTTGGTCCCACTGCGAGGACCATTAGAGGAAAATGAAGCACATAGATACAACAGGAGTGCAGCGTGTTAACTACTGTGTTCTTATCATTTCTCCTCCCGGTGGCTCCTCAGCCCTTGTTCCCTAAGGATCCATGTTGTGAACAAAAAGTCAACGTACCGTCAACCGCCGACAGCAAGCAACTCCACAGCAGCAACACCACCACCAGCAGACCGCCCATTTCAAGTCCTCTCCGCGTTAAATCCATAACTCCCGCTCCATTTTCAGATAGCTACTCCTTGATTAAGTTGTAAAATTGTCCACTTTTCTGTGTGTGCATAAACACACATGGGCCAATGTTCCGTTGGACAGCTAGATGTGCGTCTGCATGCGTCTATGTGTGCTTCTCTGTGTGTCCCCCTCTGTCGACTATACTTTTTTTTCCCCCTGTTAAGGCGCTCGTGCTACTTTATACTTTGGACTGTCGAGCTCGCGCACGGATAGAAAGGGCAGGCGGACGTGGTGTGACGTCATCCGACACGAGGCATCAAGATTTTTTTATTTCACTACTAATTAGTGAAATAAAAAAAAACACAAATACAACGACATGTCTGTGTATTGATATACACAAATGTAGCATAGTCTTTTGAGTAATAGTTGAGATGTTGCTTTAACCCTGTCATTGACGAGTTATGGCTATTTCAGTCAGTTATTCCGTAAGTGTTTTAAATCTTCTTTAGCATTAAAAAAAATGAAGTTCATTTTTTTAAATATGCATTTTTCAAAAGATTTTTTACATGTCCACACACAGCATGCGTTAGTTATTTGTGGTGTCAGAGTCAAGTTTTTCAGAGCATAAATAGAGAAATGTTGAGCTTTCCAAATGTTGAGCAGTAAGTGTGTGCTCGTAAATCACCCCTTAAACCTGTCAAACACTGCTGGAGAAATGCAGGTTTCTCAGCGTGCAAAACTTATTTGTAGTTGTTGAAAAATATTGTCTCAGTGAAATTTTCATACAACCTGTCACCTTGATTCTAATTTCTGATAGATGAATAAGCCTCACTGGATTAGTTTTAAAATAAAATAAAAAAATAAATAAAAAACATATAGAAAACATAATGACTAAAAGTTGACCAAAATATCATGAATATTTTTCGACAAAATATATTTTTTTAATTTTATGTTTTGAAGAATAAAAATGACTAAAATGTGACTAATAAGCATTTTCTTCCCAAGACTTAGACTAAATCTAAAATAGTTTTATTAATTAACACTGAAATGGAGAATATGCAGTATAAAGGGAAGTGAAAATCCCTGACTTGACGGGCTTACCAACAGGGCAAAGTGAGCACTGTGTGGCAATTAGTTTGTGGTAATTTATTTATTTTTTGATAATTCAAATTTGTTTGTTAATGCAATATGCACCACAAGCACTCTATAAACTGAAACAATAAAGGCCTTAAGGCAGGCTTGTGGTCCGTGGACCAATTCTAAATGGGCCCGGCTTGTCTTTTAGCCTCCACACAATATTGGTTAATCAAGCAAGATCCACTTACATTTTTTCCGTTTATCTCAAGATGTCTAGACTACCATACAGTTTGTAGAGGTGCACCAAGTAGGAACTGCACAGGTGAAACTAATGTGTTTTTATAAACAGACAATAAACAAGCAAACTAACAGACCTAGCAGCAGACAGTTCATATAGGGAGAAGACACGCCCACAGCAAAGAAGCGTAGAGTCAGCAGTGAGGTTTGCCACTTTTAGGAGCAATGTGAAGTTGAATACTTTTTCACTAAAAACAGTTGTGTTAGTCTCATTTGTTTGTAACTTTTTTTAATAACCCATATGATGTGAGAAGCAGTTGGCCCCTAGGTATTTTCACAATCTGGCCCTCATTCAAAAAGTTTGGACACTCCTGCCTTAAGGCAACATCTGCATTATTACCTAATCATAAAGCTTTGTCTTGCAGGGGGATCCTGAGTTTAAAAGTTTTATTACAAGGGGAATCCATCTGTGAGTAACAATATTAAACAAAAGTCAGAATAAAAGCACAAACAAATAGGCCTACATTCAGTCAAAAATAGCTTGTTTAGTATCAAAGCAACAAACTTATAGAAGCAGGCTGATCAGGTTCATATCATTTGTTCCAAAGTCATTATTTAATATACTTACTGCATATGTTTTCATTAATTGCACTGAATGAATGCAGTCTGTATTTTAGTCCCAGTTACTAAAACAGGTATCTTTAAAAGATAAATAGAACAGCATACAGTAAATGTGTCATTTTCAACAGGTACAGTTCGACTAAATGCATACCGGAGTGTTACATACCCAAGTCCAGTTCCAAGTGGATGGTTAACAGTAAAAAGCATATCAGAAATTTTCTTCAAATACATGACAAAAATAACCCAACATGTATTTGCATGTTTGCCTTCCTCAGGCTGTTCACACACAATGAACCTAAATGAATAATTCTGCACACCTGTTTAAAGTTGAACCCAGTATGTGCAAACACATAACACCAGGAACTGTTGTGACCAAGGTCAGAACAACATAGTGTGTGAACCACTAGAGGACTGCACAGTAGCTCATGTGTGCTTTTGTGAAGTCTAGACTGCCCACATCAGTTTTTGTGGTGTCAGTGTTGTATACTTTTTTTTTTTTTAAATTTCTACTGCCTAAACAGCAGGCGGAATAAAGTTGTTAAGCTTTCACAAACCCAGTGAACATTTTTCTATTGAAAAAATGTTTTAAAAACATCTGTGGTTCCTGGTGGGAAAAAAAGGTAATTGTGAAAACACATCCAGAAAACCACAGAGTATTTGAAGACGGTGATTGAGCGTTCACATCTAGACTATATGTCACCGGGATTTGCAATAGTGAGGTTTTTTTGTCCTCTACAGTGTGCAAATTATACCCTACCATCATTTTGGAGCCTAACTAAGAATTCACATCCAAATTTCTATGTTGAAAGTCAATATTGCAAATCCCAGTGAAATATGGTCTAAATGTAACTGTTCAAACTTTTTCAAATAGTAGTGAAAAAACTTTAACTTTTGAACCCATTCTTAATGTCTTTTCACCATCACTGTTTAAACGCCTTTTAAATATCAATATGCTCACTGTAATATTTTACTGTAAAAGTGGTTCTGGCTTTAGGACGACAACTATAGCAGCAAACAAGTCACAAACTTAGCCATACTAACACATTTAAAGCCTCCACTTAAAGGACAAAGAAGACCATGTGACTTACGCTACAATACATTTGAATTTATTATGCAACAGTTTAAATATAGCATGAAAATGCTCTTTAAATATAATTACAATGAAATAGAAAATGCATAATTGTTGCAGGATCCTTCTAGTTGTAGAAAGAAGTTTGATGTGGTGAAAACCTGTAAATAAAACAACAGAATTACAAAGAAATATATTTTCACTGAGATAAGGGTGATTGTCCATCAAGGGTTTGATATATATTTTTGAGCATAACTGTAATTTCTGTAATTGCAGTATGTAATACATGACAAGGATAAAACAAATTATACTACACAATGTTTGGATGTTGTTGTGTATGTTATGTGTGTATGTTAAATAGCTTTGAGTGTATGTTAAATAGCTTTGAATGGCATCTTCTGTGTTTATATTGTTAAATGTAATGTTGTTGTCTCCTGTCCTAACTTTCGTAGTTGTTATGTCATGTGGTATGTATGTTTGTTTGTTTTTTGCTTTGTTTTTGTTTTTTGTCTTTTGTCCTGATGTGTGTTTGTTTTTATGATGTTGCAAATGGAGCTACTGAGATGCAAGACAAATTTCAGACCTGTTCTGACAATAAAGTATAAATCAATCAATCAACTCCCTTCCCCATGTACCCTCTCACTTTATGTATGAAATCCTGGTTGGTGTTCACTGGGAAGGGTCAGTTTGGGACAGAGGGTCTCTAAGTGACACAGATCTACACCTTCCTATAGCTAACCATCATGTTGCAGCCTCAGCTGACAGAACAATTGTTGCTACTTAATGGAAACAGACGCCCTCCCTACTCATGATGCGTGGCATTTCTCTTTTTTGGACACATTTCTTCCAGTAAATTCAGATGTTAGAACACACACTGCCAAACAGCGTAATATTAATCTGTTAGATAAAGCCAGAGAAAAGATCAAAGCTTTGATTATGCAGCTTGTGTTTATTCGAACCACCTGTAGATTTTGGAAGGTCGTCTTGTTTTGTGTGTGTTGAGTATTAACTGGCATCACACAGCAACCAGTTCAAACTGTTATGGTGTAAGGTTGCTGAAAATCCTAATTCACTTTTGTTAACTTATATAAGATAAGATAAACCAACCCTAACATGTTGTGTTGTGTGCCTTGCAAATCTGTGGCCTTGTTATGTGGCAAGCCTGGAAATTCTGTTGTGCACACAGAGCTTTGGTTAAAGGTTAGGAAAAGACTGTGATTTTGGTGATTTTTAATAATAAAATGCAAATAAAATATTAAATACAAACTCAATATTTAACCAGGATCATAACACCATGATCATTTCCAAATTTTAACCAAGTGCTGTCAGAGCTAAAACAGAACCATTGAAAACAATATCATGCTTTAGTTGCTACAAGCCGACTCTAAGACTGAATTGTTTGAACTAATGAAATACACTGTCAGTGGAAATATGTTCTGCATGAATATTTTGAAACTTGGCAGTTGTGTATGTTGAAAAATGAACATAAATTGTGTAATTGTGCAAAGTAGTAATACATAAATGTCATTTCCAGGACACAAGGTTATCTTGGCCCTTTAGTTCCATTTAAAGGACTGGAAACTAGTCTTCTTTTTCTCCCTTTGACTTATATGAGAGGACAAATATCAGTTTCATGTCTTGTGGCTGAGGAGTTTAGATGCTGATCATGATCTCTGTTGCATATCATTCCATCTCTTAGATAAATATAACTCTGATCTGTACTTCATATACAGACATGTATTGATTTATGACCCTCTGATTTCATTCTCACAAAGAAAGTAAATAGGTGGATTTCCCCAAATGTTGGCCTGTTCCTTTAAAGCAAATCTTACTGACAGTGTTCTCCCCGCTATGTGCCAACAGTTTGTGTTTGTCCCTTTCCTGTTTCAACATGACCCCATGCACAAGACCAGCTCCATAAAGAAATGTTTTTCCCAGCAGAGTTATTAAAGTTTTGTAATTTTTATTGGTTTTTACTTTTACTGTAATTGTGTTTTAAGTGGGTTTCCTCTTTTCAGTTTAGTTTTTATTGTTGAAAAGTGTTGTTTTAGTTAAGTTTTATTAGTTTCAGTATTAGTTTCATTTATTTTTTTATTGAAATATGGAGGATATTTGTCAGGGGCGAGATGTGAAGGCAAGTAACTCAGTTATGTAGACATCCCAGTCTCAGTAAACATAAGCATCAACTCCTCCTCCTGCTTGATGTGTCAACAGATTTCACCAAATTGACACAGACTAAAATTAAAGACATATCCTGTATATTTTTATCGTACCTTAATCAGTATTTTAAGTATATAATATAATTTCAGTTAATTTTCAGAGCTTTTTTTTTAAAAGTAGTTTTTCTTTCAGTTAACTAAAATGTTTCTCCACACCTAGAATTAGTTTTTCGCTGAGTTTAAGTTTACTATCGCTACTTTGTTTCCCAGTAGGTTGTGAAAGAACTTATAACTGGCCTGCACAGTGCCCTGAACTCAACCTCATATGACACCTCTGGGATGAACTGGAATGCCAACTGTGCACCAGACCTAATCACCAACATCAGTGTTGGACCTCACTGATGCTTTTGTGCCTGAATGAGAGTAAATCTCTGCAGCAGGTTGAACATGTGGTGGAAAGACCAAAACCAGCAGAGTGGAGGCTGTTTCAGTGGCATATTAAGGCTCATTAGTAATGGGGGAATTGTTGAGGTGTCCACATAATGTACACTAAAAACTTGTACAAACTGTGTGTGTGTGTGTGTGTGTGTGTGTGTGTGTGTGTGTGTGTGTGTGTGTGTGCGTGCGTGCGTGCGTGCGTGCGTGCGTGCGTGCGTGCGTGCGTGCGTGCGTGTGTGTGTGTGAGGTAAGCATTTTTAATGACTCTTTGTAGCTTAGATAATAGGGACTGAGCTTTCCATGTCTCAACAGAAAAACATTTTGATTGCCTGACTACACATCTGGACGGCAATGCTCTTCACTGCACTATGTAACAATAGATCTTCTATAACATTTTCCAAGAATACACAGTACAACAGCAGAACATCCCGAATAATGAGGATGAATTACTTGGTCAGTGTTTAACACTGCACTCCACAGCAGTAAGACAAGTGAAGGGGCTTTGTGGCATAGAGACAAACACCACCCCTTGCGCACTGATGGAAAGTGAGGTGAAACGTCCCAGATCTTTGTCTTCACATACACCTAAAGCCAAGCCAGCGCTGGCATTTCTCCTCTCCTTTCTGAATGCCTTGTTTCTCTGCTCCAACTGGCCTGCACTCTAAAGGCTCTGTAAACTCAAAGCACATGTTCTCCTCCTCTGGCTCTCCATTTACATGTGAGACAGGCAGGCAGTTATTCCACACCATAGAATATGCACTACAGACCAGGTATCATTGTTTTGGCAACTGTGGAAGTAGAAGCTGTGGCTGTAGTGGCACAGCTAGTAGCAGCCCTTTTCATTATTAGGAGCATTCTGATTCTTTCAAAGTAGCAAAACCACAGCATAAAAATATTATAAAGTAAGAGTGGGAAAAGATCGACATAGCATTGATATTTAACATGATTTTTTTATTGGCAAAATCATATCAATACATAGATGCCAAGGATCAGTTTTTTTTTTATATATTTAGAATATTAATATTGCAAATACAAATGAGACTTTTGGTAATCTGTTAGACTGAAAAAAATCAATTGCCTTTTCAGTGAACTAGATACATTTTGCTGCAATAAAAATGATTAAAGTGAGATGAAAAGACTGAAAATTTATTCTTATTAGATAATACAAAAGTTTTCTTTTTCGGCATAATTTGCAATTAAATAGCACAATGAATTGCAATATAACTCAATATATATTATCACAATACTCAGCATAACACAACACATTTAAAATGGCAATTATAAGTTTATAAAGTTTATTTATAAAGCACATTTAAAAAACAGTTGACTGAAGTGCTGTACAGTTATGCTGTACAGTTAGATACAATATAAATAATCAAGCACAAATATAGTAATAAATAAAACAGTAATAAGAAATCAATTTAGAACAAAGTTAGAATAAAAGAGAAAGTAAGAAAGAAAGAGCCGAGAATACTCGCCTAGCATGGATTGAACACCAAGGAGAAAAGATGGGTTTTCAGCAGAGTTTTAAAGTGCTCAACAGACTGTGCAGATCTAACCTGGAAAGGCAGGCTGTTCCACAGCTTTGGGGCCGCCACTGAAAAGGCTCGGTCCCCGAGGTACTTGTAGTAGTGTGAGGCTGAACAAGCTCTGATAAATAAGATGGTACCAAACCATTTAAACATTTAAAAACAATTAATGAAACTTTGAACTGGATCCTAAAATTAACGGGCAGCCAGTGCAACGATGCAAGGACAGGACTAATGTGATCAAGCTTTTTGTTTCCAGTCAGCAGGTGGGCGGCTGCATTTTGGACTATCTGTAAACGGCGCAGTGCTGACTGGTCAAGACCAACAAACAAAGAATAACAATAGTCTAAGCGTGATGTAACAAAGGTATGGATAACTCTCTCAAAATCATTTCTTGGGAGATATGCCTTTACTTTTGCTAATAGTCTCAACTGAAAAAAGCTTGTTTTGACTATAGAGCTTATTTGTTTGTCAAATCTAAAATCACTGTCTAAAATAAAACCAAGGTTCCTTGCAAAATGATGACAGTGAGACTTAAGGGTCCCAATGGCACTGTCATAGCCATCCAAGAGGTTTTGTTGGCCAAATAAAATTATCTCAGTTTTATTTCTGTTCAAGGAGAGAAAGTTTACTTCCATCCAGGATCGGATGTCATTGAGGCAGTCTAATAAAACCTGGACAGAGGCTTGATCATTTGTTTTTAACGGCAGATAGATTTGAACATCATCTGCAAAGCAATGAAACGAGACATTGTGCTTTCTAAACTTAGATCCCAAAGGTAGGATGTATATTAAAAAAAGGAGAGGGCCCAAAATGGAACCCTGAGGCACCCCACAGCTCATGGGGGAAGTGGCCGAAGAATACTGGCCCAGCTGGACAGAAAAGCTTCTATCTGAGAGGTAGGATCGAAACCACTTCAGAACAGTACCCCTAATGCCCACACAAGTATTTAAGTGTGACAGGAGAATATTGTAATCGACTGTATCAAAAGCAGCTGACAGATCCAGAAGGACCAGGACAGCAGAGTTACCAGAGTCAGCTGTTAAAAGAAGGTCATTTAAAATTCTTAAAAGCGCTGTGCTATGGCGTAGCTTAAAACCAGACTGGAACTTCTCAGAAATGCCATTTAGATCAATAAAAGACTGCAGCTTTTCATATACCACCTTCTCCAAGACCTTAGAAAGAAAAGGAAACTTGGAGATGGGCCTAAAGTTGGAGAAGACTGTGGGGTCAAGATTGTGTTTTTTTTATGAGGGGCTGGACCACAGTATGCTTAAATGCAGCTGGAACACAGCCAGTCAACAAAGATGAATTTATCAGATCCATAACATAGGGCCCAATGATATGGAAAACATCCTTAGAAAGATGAGGTGGGATGCTGTCAAGGGAACAGTAGGAAGGTCTGAGGTGCTGAACAATACCATTGTCGAGAGAGACACTTGCTCAAAACTCTCAAAAACAGCAGGACAGATGGGAGAGACAGCAGGATCTGATAGAGACGGCAAAAGAGAAGACCTAATATCATTCACACTTGTTGTTAAATGGACTTGCATTTGTTTAGTGTCTTTCTATTCTTCTGACTACCTCATGTCACATTGGGTGCGGTTACATGATGGCTTCTCATTCAGAATGAAATAAATCTGAATGAAATCATTTGTCTTTCCAGGTAGTTTACGTGGATTCATTCCGAATGAGGGTTTACACGGGAGATCAGTTTAATTGCCTTTTAATCGCCTGTATTCAGGTCCGCGCAAGGTTTGGGGCAGGGAAGGTTTCTGATTGGATAGGGGGCATTTACCTTTACCGGAAGAAAACACAATCCTCATTCCGGATAACAAGATGGTTGACGACACCGTTCTTAGTGCCTTTTTCTGGCTTGTTTTGCTTATATTCTTGAAGCAGCAGGTCTACTGTCAGCGCAGGCGGAGTGCAGCCGGTGTAAGCCGAAGTTTGGCTGACCGGCGGACAGTGTGCACACGTCACCAAAACCTCACAGGCAGGTTTCCAGAATATCAGGCACATTAACAATGCAATAAATACCCCAAAACCACTATTCAATGCAACTATCTGCAATCAGCACATAAATGTATCTCTATATCGACTGTCCCGTCACATCTGATGTCAGATCAAAGGGGATTGGCACCGTTTGGCACGTTTGGCACGCGTAATGGAAACCCAACCTGATTTGATTAACACAGCTGCAAACTAATGAGTTCACATCCCTCTCAGCCAACCACAAACAGCCACAGCATCAGATAGGGAGTATATATTCAGCATCTGTCATCTTAGAAAAGTCAAAAGAAAAGAAACAGAGTGAGACTGCGAGAGAGAAAGAGAGAGCGCGCGCGCACGAGAGAAACGCAACATTGATTTACAATTGTGGTGACCTCCTCCCAGGCTACCTTTGCATCATCAGCCCGTGGAGGTCTGCTCGCAGTTCCGTATATTCGGACACTGCGAGCTTGGACCTCCCGGACCAAAACATCAGTTTCCTCCTGGGAGAAGTTTGGCCGTCTGACGCTGCTGCTCTCTTCTGCCATGGCGAATTGAGTAAACTCTCATTACGCCTTCGCGCGGCGCATTTAAGGGCGAGGAGAGGGGCTCATTTGATTGGTGTGATGTGTGTAAAACCCACTCCACGCCTTCTCTCCTCCCTCTTTCCGACTTGCGCAGGTAGGAGGGACAGAGGTGGGAAAGAGGAGTAGCTGCACCAGGCGCACGGTGTGCCAAACTTGCAAAATCCACCTGGCCACACCCAATTGGCGAAGCGCAGGTGCGCTGCGCCCCCGCCTCGCCCGGTCTGCGAAACTAGAGCCCTATAGGTGTAAATTTTTTTATTCTTATGTTACATTATTTACTTTTAAACAGAGGTGTGGACTCAAGTCACATGACATGGACTAAAGTTGGACTCAAGTCACAAATTTGATGACTTCAGACTCAACAAAATTAAAGAAAAAAATTGTGACTCGACATGGACTTTAACACCAATGTTTTGTGACTTGACTTAGATTTGAGCTTTTCCACCTTGAAAATACTTGAGACCTTCCCCCGAGCATTAAAAGTGTTATTTAAAAAGTTAATTTCATGAATCAGCTAACATGAACATTATGCAACCCGGTCACGCTTGGTCAGTGACCTCTGGTGTCAGATACCAACGGAAAGAAAAACGTCCTTTTACGTCCTAAACCCAACCATGTGCTTTTGTTGCCTAAACCCAACCATGTGTGTGTGTGTTGTTGAAGGAAAAACACATGAATTCACAGTACTGTACCGATGTAGTGCATTTATTTTGAAAAAGAATGTGTGCAAACTGTACATTTCCTGGCAAAACGTAAGTGTATTTTGAAAACACACAATGCATGTAACAGGCTGAAGTTGACAGGACGTCCACAACCAATGCACCCAGGGTGCCACGTCAAATGTCGATGTGGAAAGTCCATGACCAAACGTCGATATGTGACGGGGTGAGAATGTGTTGCATTATTCATTCCCAGTGAATCAACACTTCGTTCTCCAGATCTACTTTGTTTGAGCCAATCCGACAGCATCCAGTCAAGTTACAAGAGAGAATCATGAGGAACTAACGCTACATTTCTGAGCGCCAGTTGGAAAAAGTGATACCACATAATTTTTTTTTTTTTTTTGAGTACAAAAATCTATGGGTGGTCAACAAAAAATTAATTGCAAAACATGCAGATCAAAAATTATAGACAGAGAAACAAACAAATTTTAAAAGACACAAAAAAAAACATGACAACAAAAGGAGAAAAAAATAAACGTTGCTGTAAATATGTGCTATGCCACTGTCAGCTGTTAATGTGATAACTTTCTGTTGTACCTGAAGCCTGTCCCTTTTCCTCAGTAAATATTCTTTTGGCTTCCCAACACATCCCTGCTGCTCTGTGTTTAAGTGTCTCTGGAGCTTCGATGGTTTTAGCGTCTCATCTGACAGGATCCTTTACAATCAACACACTGTGTTTATTTGCTCAGCATCACTGCCTGCCAATTCAATCCAGATTTAATGTATTCAGGGTCATGTTTCCTCACCACATGCTTTGGAGCTTTTTCTGGCACAGGGTCATCTCCTACATCACTTTTTTGTTTCAAAAACAGATCAGTTTTGTGTCATCCAGGGTAACCCTGGCAAGCTAACAGTGGCAAAACACTTTGTGTCGTGATTGCCGTGGGGATATTCAAACATAACTGGCCACTGGAATTTAACATTTTTATTTGATGTTTTATATTTATGTGAATTCTTGAGCGCATTTACGTTCCTTTTACACTGCCTCTTCAAAGTGGAAATTTCATGCTGTTATTTCACATTGCCGTACTTTGTAAAAGGTACAATTGTGGAATGGGGGACAGAGTTGGGACAGCCTGCAAGACAGCTGATAAAAAAGCTGGTAAGACAGCTGGCAGGACGGGCTCATGGGTGTGACATTTTAACAAAGTATTGTGCATGCGATCCACTGCAGGAACTTTAAAAAGTAACTTGTAGCAGTTAGCAGCAAATTCAAAGAAGAAGAACAGTGGCTAAAAATGTCCACAAATTTGGAAAACAATGAGGTCCAGGAGCTCTTTACCCTCCCAGCAGAGAACAAGATCAGCTGCCATATAACAGAGAGAATACATTATAGATATTGCCATGTTAATACCATTGGTATTGTTTATAAAGCTTTTGCTTCCACGATGTCAGCCTGCTGTCTAAAATCACATACAGGAGCAGCATGATGCTGCCATTGTTTGGTCTGGCGTAAAAATGCAAAGGTGGAATAAAGAGGGGACTTTGTAGCGGCCCTATAACGTGATCTCTGTTTAAAACGGGTTTTAGTTATCAGAAATAAGCTTTGTATATCTAACAAAAAGTAATCGTTACTTTAACTGGCAGAACCTCCACAGCCCACTACATGGCTTGCATTGGCCCACCAGTGGGCCACAGTCCCACTGGATAAGAATCGCTGATGTATAAGGTATTATTTGTGGGCTTTTTAGGGACATGGGGTTGTGAGGCTTTTTTGAAAAGTAATTATTGTAATGAGTAATAGGGATGTGATAAGTTCCAACACGATGGACAGCTGTTTGCTGCTATTTTTCCACTGAGGATGTCTCATTTTATCAATAAAGTTATGTTCCAGTAAGTTACTTATTTTATCTACTGTTAACCGTAACAAGCCAAACAATATACCTTCTACTCATTCTGTTTCTATGCTCCCAGCCTGGTGCTGGAATTCTGTAATGAAACATATTTTTTTCCCCAGTCACCTGCAACCCACAGCCGCCGGCCCCGCTTTGATCCACTCACTGCTCTGTACAAATATCAAAACGATCTCTGCATTGGTCTGCGTTCTTCGCTCTATAAAGACAGAGGCTTAGGAGTAATATAGCTGAGTGTAACAAATACCTTTCTCTTTCTCCGTGGGTAACAAGGAACAGGTGAGGCTCCCAGCTGTCTGAGGCCGCACTAAGGAGAGCTCTTTATGAAACACAACTGTTTTACATGTGGCAGACAGTCACATAATCAGACTGCTTTCACAAACCCCTGCATTACATGTATGACAATATGACATTGAATAAAATATTTCAAGATATAGATATGGATCAGATTACCAGCATCTACATCTCTTTATGAACTGTTGAATATATGACTACAACATTGGAGATTCTCTCTCTTTGTCGGCAGAGTGCAATAAGGGCTTTCAATTGTTTTGGTCCTGATATGTTTTTTATGTGTATATGAGTGTTTGTCTCATCAGTGGCGCTTTCAACTGATCCATACATCCACTAAGTCAGAGCCTGCCATACTGTAAAAACATACAAGCTGGTGTGTGTAATTTGTAACCTGCTGACTGAAGCTTGTCCACTTCTTAACACTTTAATCAGTTTTTGCAGCTTAAAATAACAAGGGTGACAAAGTTGCTGCTGACAACACACTTTTACAAATATTCAAGTTAAAGTTGATTCAACTGAGCACATTTTTGCATAAACCATACCTACCATATGAAGCCAGGTATTTTTTTTTTTTAAGATTATTTTTGTGGGCTTTTTGCCTTGAATGACAGGACAGAGAGTGAAATGGGGAGACAGAGAGAGTGGGGACTGACATGCAGCAAAGGGCTGCAAGCTGGATTCCAACCCGCAGCCGCTGCAGCAAGGCAATGCCTCTGTACAAAGCCAGGTAATTTCAAAGGAATGGTTTGAGGGGTCATGTCATGAAGTAGACGTATGAACTGCAAGTTCCCAACTTTTTATGCAGAAATAAGTTATAATCCGTGTAAATTATCTGAATAAGTGACTTTTCATTTTGATATTTTGAAAGTAAACGATGTATTTGAGTTTTTGGGAAACATTTTTGGACAAAATACCTCTCAAACCTTTTAAAACCGTACAAGCTAGGTTAGTAGCTAAGGCTAATGCTATTAGTAAGACCATTTGGACAAAAATATGCTACAGATGCTCGAGAGATAGCTAGTCAGAGAAGTTATTCAAGAAGAGAGCAAGTGCCTAGGAGAACAGATCAATTAAGCCATGTCTCAGATTAAAATCACCCCTGATGAATGTAGTGACAAACTGCGCGATCATGAAGGACTGAATAAGTTTGATGTTCACTTGCAGGCCATGCAATCACGATATGTGTAGTTGAATGGTGACTATAAAAACTACAGGTGAAAACTGATGATCTGGTAAACACAGGAAGACAGTACAACTGACGTATTATAGGTGTACCTGAAGGTTTGAAAAAGGGAAATCCTTCTCAGTTCGTCACTGGCTCTCTATAAGACACATCTGGGGGTCCTAATGGCTTGGAGGGGCCCAGATCCTGGACAGGGCACATCGTGCTACTGCACAGATGCCTCAGGAGGGGGACCATCTGCTGCAGTCATTCGAGTTCACTACCACTACTACCAGGAGAAAGAGCAGGATCCAGTGTCTGGTCAGGCAGAAGGGACGGTTGCAGAGTTCCAGTGAAAGCTGGTCCTCATCTTCCTAGATTACAGTGCTGACTTGAGTGGACACAGAGCAGTATTCAACAAGGTAAAAGTGGAGGGGATATGGTCTCATATATCCAGCCGTGTCAGGATCTCTTTCAGCAGGCAGGTAAACATGTTTGAAACCCAGCAGGCAGGGAAGGACTTCATTATGACCAAGATCCAATCAGCCACAGTTTAAGACCAAAAAAAAAAATATTAGTAACCTTACCTTAAATACATGAGTAAGTGCACTTTGGTCTTTTGGGCCCCAAATAGTTAAGTGTGTTCAGTGTTCAGTCTTTTGTTTTTTGATAAAGAGCATGTTCTCCCAGTGTCAGCATGGGTTTTCTCTGGGTGCATGTAGGTTAGGCCAATTGGTGCCTCCAAGTTGGCCATAGGTGTGACTGGGAGCATGAATTGTTTTTTTTGTTGTTGTTGTTTTTTTGCCCAAAATGGCAACTACACTCCTCTTGTTCTCACCTCTCGATATGAAAAACATATTAGGAAACCACTGACTTACACAGCAGCAGCAGCAGCATTAGCATGCATTTGGAGTTGTGTTTGTGTCCACCTGATGAAAACGAGGGTGGCACAGTGGTTTGAACCTCCCAGTGCAAAGTAAGTCCAATATTCACTCTCTTTTAGCTTTGTTTTGAGAAGAATATCTGTCTCTTTAGTTGCTAAATGCTCCACTATGTTCACCAGCTACTCTCTAACTGTATTGTTGTCCCCTTGTGTTTTTGTCAACAGCTTGGTTGGATTATGGCTATGATAGGAATGAGAATAAAGGGAACAAACAAGCATATCTGGTACTGGGCCATTCTCACAGGGTGCTGGCAGGGTTACGTGTTGTTTTCAAAACTAAATCTAAATTTAGGAACAATAATCAATCAGCCTGAACCATCTGGGCTACTTTGGAGCAAACCTACTAATGAAAACTTGGATGAAGTGTGTGGCTTTCTAGTTATAGGATGGTCTCTGTGAGCACTGGGTCAATGTGTCATCTGTCAGCTGGTCTTAAATCACCCCTGTTCTCTGAACAGAGGTAAGACAGGCTCCTGTGTGTGCATGGTTAAATGTTGTTGTGACAGTGTGCAGCAATTTTGGCAGTTTGGTGTGTACAAAAAATGAATGTACTTTATAGTTTTAGTAAATTATTATAGTGTATGCTGATGGACTTGATGGAACCACTGCTAAGTTTCAAATCAAAATTTCAAAAAGGGCTAAAACATATTCTTATTTCATTTATAGGTTTATTACTGTTAGGATTGGGGATGGAAATTAATACAGCATTGTTTCACAGTGTTTTGTATGGCAATATTGAATCTATATTCAGAAAAAAGGATCAATATTTTTATTATATAAATTACTAATACTGCAAATACAAATTAAACTTTTGATAGCCTACTATAATAGAAAAAAAAAAGGCTTGTCATTCCACTAGATACATTTAGCTGCCATAAAAATGATTGAAGTGAGGTATTTAATCTTTAAAACTTCATCTGATTAGATAAAATAAATGTTGATTAAAAAAAGGTAATAAATCAAACTATATTGCAATATGAGTTATCGTAATACACAACATACAGTTAAACATATTGTTTAAAATTGCATTAATATTGTATTGTAACTTAAGTATCTTGATAATATCTTATCATGGAATCTCTGGTGATTCACACACCTAATTATTGTGTGTTTATTCTCCCTTTGTTGTTATTTTGCTGAGCTGTCCCTGCAGCTGTCACACCACCATCCAAAGTTTATTCACTTTTGCCCTCCTGTATCTCCAACAATATATAATCTAATCATTTGTTTCGTGTTTTCTTAAGTGTATAATCACCTGAAAATAAGAATTATTGTGTTTTCATTACCTTAGAATGGGCTGTTCAGTGTTTTTACCGATTTAAATCTGGTCAGTTTGTTTTGGAGAGGAGGAGACCACTGTGGATAATTCAGCTTCTGCTAAAAACCTCCTGAACCTCTGGATCAGCACAGACTTGCAGGTGCTGGCCTAGTGGACTGCCTGTGATGAGCTGAAGAGAAATACTGCTGTGTAAAATGAAACTGCTTTATTCAATGTTTTTACTGGTTTTAAATCACCGGGTCTGTTTGTTTTGGAGAAGAAGAGACCTCTGCTGATAAATCAGCTCCCAGTGAAATCCGCCTGATGTGCGTGCATATTGATGGCTCGGTCCTTGGTCTGACCATTCTGCTGACTCCTCAGGACTTGCCTGACTCTGGAGGTATTTGGTTGTGGTCGACTTCCTTGCGGCCTCTTCATGATTTCCATTAACCTGTGGGATCCCAAGGTACTTGTAGCTGTCCTGAATATCTCCTATGTTGCCCTCTGGTTGTTCGACCCCCTCAGTTCTGATCATCTTGCCTCTCTTTGATACCATCTGACCATACTTGTCTAATGCGAATGACATCCCTATGTCCTTGCTGTAGATCCTGGTGGTGTGGATCAGTGAGTTGATTTCTCGCTCATTCTTGGCGTACAACTTGATGTCATCCATGTAGAGCAGGTGGCTGATTGTTACCTCACTTTGGAATTGGTATCCGTAGCCAGTCTTCTTCATGATCTGACTGAGGGGATTCAGGCCTGTGCAGAACAGCAGTGGTGACAGTACATCCCCTTGGTATATGCCACATTTCATGTTGATTTGGGCAATCGGCTTTGAGTTGGCCTCTAGGGTTGTCTTCCACATTCCCATGGAGTTCTTTATGAAGGCTGTTAGTGTCCTGTTGATCTTGTATAGTTCAAGACATTTCAGTATTTATGTGTGTGGCACTGAGTCGTAGGCTTTCTTGTAGTCAATCCAGGCAGTGCACAGGTTGGTCTTCCTTCTCTTGCAGTCCTGGGCAATTGCTCTGTCGACCAGTAGCTGGTGCTATGCTCCTCTGGTGTTACTGCCAATTCGTTTCTGTGCCTCGCTCATGTATTGGACCATATGCCTAGTTATCTTAGCCGCTATGATGCCTGACAGGAGCTTCCATGTTGTGCAGAGATAGGTTATTGGTCTGTAGTTGGATGGGATGGTTCCCTTCTGGAGGTCTTTTATGATCAGGACTGTCCTGCCTGTGTCAGCCATTCTGGGTGGGTTCTTTCCCTTAGCAGCTGGGTCATCTGTGCTGCTAGGCGTTCATGGAGTGCAGTTAGCTTCTTCAGCCAGTATATATGGATCATATCAGGGTCCGGTGCTGTCCAGCTCTTCATCTTTGACACTCTTTCCTGGATGTCTGCCATTGAGATGGTTACTGGTTCTTGTTAAAGGAGGTTGCTTTGGTTGCATTGGGAGTTGTGGGATGCTTCTCTTTCCCATATGCCCGTCCAGTATGTGTCCATCTCAGCTCTTGGTAGGTCTGACCTGCTGTTATTTCCCTGCCACTGAGAGAACACCTTATCTACTTCTTTGGTGTATCTCTTCAGCTGGGTGGCCAGAGCTGTTAGTCTTTGTTTGGCAGTTTCGAGTGCCTCAGGATTGGAGATTAGAGAGTATTTCCCTGGTACCACTTTATTCACCATGTTCCCTCTTTGTAGCTCTGCTAGTTGGCTAACTTATCTCCGTGTTGCCCTTATCTTGGCCTGCAGCTGTCTCTCCCATGGAGGGTACTGGTTCTTATGTACCATGTCCATCTTGTATCAAAACATCTCCAGGATTACTGTTGCTATCCTGTGAATCAGCTTGTTGGTCTCAGTGGTGGTCCTTGTAGGGATGGTATTAAGGGCAGCATTCACATCTTCTAGCAGATCATCTGAAGGTACTTGGCAACTCAGCTTTGATAATATTTTCAATATCAATTCAATTTTATTTATACGGCCCAATATCACAAACCACAATTTGCCTCAGAGGGCTTTACAGCATACGACATCCCTCTGTCCTTTGGACCCTCACAGTAGATAAGGAAAAACTCCCCCCAAAAAACCCTGTAACGGGAAAAAAATGGTAGAAACCTCAGGAAGAGCAACTGAGGGGGGATCCCTCTTCCAGGTCAGACGTGCACTAGATGTCGTACAGAACAGATCAGCATAATAAATTAACAGTATGATACATAAAGAGAGAGAGAGAGAGAAATTGAGACATAGAGAGATGTAGGGCAGACAGTAATAACAGCTACAGTCACATTAATTTTAGTCAGAATATTGTAATAATAATAGTGGTAATTGTGGTACAATACTTTGTAAGTATATATTAATATATGATAGTATGTGTATGTGACAATGATAATCATATGTGTATAATAACAGTAAAAGTATGACTAGTAATAGCAGCAGTAGTAGGAGGTATTAGGCAGGACCACAGCAACAGCCCAACCACAGCACACCATACAGGCACCGCTGCGATAAGAGGGAACCTGCGAGACAGCGGAGCACAAAGGCTGCGGAGAAGAAGCCGAGTTAGTGACATGCAGTAGAGCTGAGTTAGCGATACTGTATGCAGGATGTGAATGTTAGCAAGTGAAGAAGAGCCAAATTTTCAGAAACTGAGGAGAATAAAAGAAAGAGAGAAGGGGCTCGGTGTATTATAGGGGGTCCTTCGGCAGACTAGGCCTAAGTCAGCCTAACTAGGGGCTGGTCTGAGGCAAGCCTGAGCCAGCCCTGTGAGCTTTATCAAAAAGGAAAGTCTTAAGTCTACTCTTAAATGTGGAGATGGTGTCTGCCTCCCGGACCGCAACAGGAAGATGATTCCACAGAAAGGAACCTGATAGCCGAAGGCTCTGGCTCCTGATCTACTTTTGGAGATTTTAGGGACCACGAGTAACCCTGCGTTCTCAGAGTGCAGTGTTCTGGTGGGATAATATGGCACTATGAGCTCTCTAAGATATGATGGAGCCTGAACATTTAGAGCTTTGTAAGTTAACAGCAGGATTTTAAATTCAATTCTGGATTTTACAGGGAGCCAGTGCAGAGAAGCTAAAACATAAGGAAATTGGAGCTTATCCAGGTTCTTATGTCTTTAAGGCATTTTTGAAGTTTACTTAAAATGCCTTACTGCCCCTTACTGGGGCTTGGTACCCAGTCTTGGACTGTGGGGGTGATAATGACATCCCCCCACTGACCTGTCGTCCTGGCTTCCCTTGCCGTAGCATTGTTGAAGTATTTCATCAATCTCTAGTTGTGATAGTAATTGGCGGTTGCAGATGTTGGAATACTGGTGCTACCAGATGTTTCTTTTTTAGTCTTGATTGTGAGTTTTGAAGTATCCATAGGTCCCACATTCTCTGCATATATCCCCTCTCTCTGGTATTGCTTGTATAGTAGCATTCCATCAATTCCGTATTCTCCGTGCTTGTCCATGTAGTATGTCTTGTTCTAGTAACCCATTTGCCATCAGATTGCCCTGATTCCCTAGCAACTGACGCGGACCTTGTTGACCCGGGCGACGTCCGAGCCGATATGACTCTATCAGGATTCTAATCGCTCATAACATTGACTCCACCATCAACCATTAAAAACATAAGCAGCCAAATGAACATTTGAACATACATCAGTGTGATAAGAAGTAGAGTCTGGTGGGTTTGACGATAGCAATTTTGGAGCTGTTTCCGGATAAACATAAAGGATCTTTCTCTTTAACAAAAAGGTCCACCTCTGTAGGGATCCTTTTCATAATGTTGTCAGACACTTCTAATAACCATCTGGTCCTGTTAGTGGCAGAAACAAGCACTTTTAGTTGACGTACATTTACAGTACTCAATTAACTGCAGGGATTACTTTGCAGCCTGCTTTACTGCTTCTGGCTGCAGCGCTCTTTCTCAATACTGGATCAGTTTCCAAAAATGTTGTTCTCATTAGTCACTAAAAAATAGGAAAACAGGGTGTAGGCTGAAAAATACCAAAGTTACCCATTAACTTTGACTGACTGTACTTGTGTGCGCAGTTTTCCGGTTTGACTGTTCTCATTACACCGTTTTGCTGCAGTGCCCATGTGTTCCTAGATTACAGAAGTAAGGTTTTACCCTAACTGATATATATGAATATATATAAATAGAAGATATGAAGATATATAAATGATGTGACAAACTAGAAAATTAAGACTCAAGTTGTAACATCTTTAAAAGTACTGGAAGCATATCTCACACACCAGCCTAACATGCCCTCTGTAGGCTGAGAAAACTCTAACTCCCTTGCTGTTTTTTCATAGCAAATGCAATTGACGTGACTTCTTGTCTATGTATATGTATATATATGTATATATATATATATATATTTATTTATTTTTTTTTTTAAGTATATTTCATTTTATTATTTTTCCCGCACACTGCTACACACCACATCCCATTTTTAAGTAACTTTTCTTTTTATTTAGCATAAAGACACTTAAAGAAGGCCAGCTCTTTATTGCATGGATTGTGCTGCTTGACAGAAATGAATCAGAGATGCTGTGATATGCTTTAATGAAATGTATCTGTTTGCCTGTTTTGCTGGAAGAAATTCCACAAAATTAAACTTAAGTCATTCCACTAAAACAATGCAAAACTATACATATTCACTATCACTATACATACTGTTCTGTATGACATCTATTGCGCGTCTGTCCGTCCTGGAAGAGGGATCCCTCCTCAGTTGTTCTTCCTGAGGTTTCTACTGTTTTTTTCCCCGTTAAAGGGTTTTTTGGGGAGTTTTTCCTTATCCGCTGCGAGGGTCCAAAGGACAGAGGGATGTCGTATGCTGTAAAGCCCTGTGAGGCAAATTGTGATTTGTGATATTGGGCTTTATAAATAAAATTGATTGATTGATTGATTGATTGATTGATGGGATAGATACTTGTATAGGGCAGCTACAGATCTAGCCATAGATATAGTTGCAGAAGTACTCACTCTCTCCTGGAAGACATTTATAGCGGTGAACTCTGTTGTTCACACTTGACAAGTTATGTCTACAAAAAGATCAGAACCTCTGAAATTCCCTTTGATGCTACTGAAGCAGACACAATCACACTGGCGATGCTCACAGTAATTAAAAAAAGATATGACAGATGATAGGGCACAGCTCAATCTAGAAATAACACAAATATATCCATCCTCAGCCATCCAGAGGTGAGGAACCTCCCTTAGTACCCCAACTCCCCATAGGCAGTGGAACTACGTGCATTTGTCAAAGCAGCCTACTGTATAAATTTACGTATGCTGGGATGTACATGAAATCACCCTGTACTAGGGATAAAGTTACAACTTCTCCCACAACAAAACTAACTTGTGTGAAAAAAGATGAAAGGATTATCATATTCTAGGACCTTGGGGGCTCATTTATTTAAAATTCCAAAATGGGCTGCTTTGCACAATGAGTACTTTGACATCAGTAAAACTTTGAAAGCGGGACTTCTACCTGTAACAGGATTTTTTTTAAACTGTGGTATTGTTACTTTTACCTAAGGAAAGAATCTAACTACTTTCTTCACCACTGCCTGCAGGTATGTCATACAGCAGAGTTGTAATGGTGAAGAGCGGCACCTGTTTGAAGAGATATTTTCACATTGAAAAGTTGAGACAAGTTCAACTTGGCACCCACTGAGGTGCCAGAATGGTTGATTGGAGATACGCACCTGCTGCGACCAAACCATTGAAAACAAGTGGGGGAAAAAATGCCCTGTGGTGCTGTGGAAAAGCATCAGGCTGACAGTGCAGTAATCACATTACTGAGGTGTCATCTGTTTCACAACCTGGCCCGGAGACGAGGCAACCTGAAACAGGCCTTTGAAGCCAAAAATGTTGTGTTCTCACAGTTTTCACACTTAATGGCTCCCATGTTTTCCTCTTAAAACTTTTGTTTTCCCTGAACCTGAAAAGCCCACCTGCTGTGTGAAGGTTTGTGAAGTTAAGCTCTCAGTGTGGGTGTGCTGGTCATGTTTTTGGGTGCATGTATGTGTGCATGCAGAGAGTATTCATCCAAATGGTACATTTTCAGGAACGCAGACAAGAAGTCTTGTCCCCAAACCATTAGAGATTAGAATTATCAATTGCATTTGTTCTAAAAAAAAAAAAACAGCAAGGAAGTTACAGTTTTCTCAGCCCACAGAGGGAGCGACACATGGGCATGTTAGGCTTGTGTGTGAGAGATAGTCCTAGTGCTTTTAAAGAGAATATGAGCAGTTTGTCACATCAGTTTTAGCAGTTAGGGTAAAGCCCTACTTCTGCAATCTAGGAACACATAGGCACAGCAGCAAAAAGATAAAACAGGTCAAGAAGCATGGTCAAATGAGAACAGTTTAACGGGCACCTGAATGCACAGAAGTAGGCCTACAGTCAGTCAGCTGCAGTTAATAGGTAACTTTGGTATTTTTTTCAGCCTGAACCCTGTTTTCCTAATTTTTTTTGTGTCAAAGTGACTAATGAGAACAACAATTTTTGAAATTGATCCAGAGAGCGCTGCAGCCGGAAGCAGTAAAGCAAGCTGCAATGTAATCCCTGCAGTTAATTGAGCACTGTCAATGTACGTCCACTAACAGTGCTTATTTTTGCCACTGACAAGATCAGATGGTTATTAGAAGTGTGTGACAATATTATGGAAAAGATCCCCACAGAGACAGAGCCTTTTATTTAAAGGGAAAGATCCTTTTCGTTTAGCCGGAAACAGCTCTGAAATTGCTAGCGTCACACCCACCAGACTCTAGTTAATTTCACTGATCATTTATTCCATTATGCACTTTAAATACCAGATGCCTCTTAGTCCAGGGCTCCTGACATTCTACGTGTGCTGTTATTTATCTGTATATGTATATATGTACACATGTATGTGTATATGCATATATGTGTGATGTGTATATTTCTTTTATAACTTGACGTGATGTGTATGTGTATATATTTTTTTTGTAACTTTTTATCTTTAGATTTTTATACTTACAATGTGTGATATGTATTTATTTTTTATGTTTAGATTTTTACATTTTGTAAGTGTATGATGGCACCTTGGGGCAGGGAGAAAGCACAATTCCATTCCCATGTACTCTGTATATGTGTATATAGCTGCAGTTCTTTTTTCTGTCCAGACAGTTTTGGTGTGAGTTGTCCAGTGTCTGAGATTTCAGCTGTAGAGTTGTCTGCCTTCTCTCCAATTTTATGCAACTACATTGCACTTGGCTTGTGGTGCTCAAAGCGCCAAACAAATACATTTGAAACACTCAATAGAAATGTCTTTTTCCAGAAATTGTGACCCGGTAACTCAAGATAACCCACAGACCTTTTTGTGAGCAGTTTCATGTAGGAACTATTTTCTTTCCACTGAACTACACCCATCAACCATATTAGACCATGCAGAATGAAGCGTGCATCCACTGCAAGCCCACCTAACACCACTCAGGTAGCCAATGTTACAGCTCAGTCAAAGAGGATGCTGTTAATGTTTACATCTTGTTCTGTCATGAGCACAAGCGTCTTGTCCATAAGTAGATGCACGCTTCCCTGTGTGCCGTGACACAGTTGGCTGGTGTGGTTCAAAAGAAAGAATCTAGTTCCTGCATGAAACTGTTTTCTGTACTTTGAGCACCACAAGCCGAGTGCCATCTGCAGTTTTATTATATTGGTGAGAAGGAAGGACATCTCCACGGCTGATATCTCCAACACTCAGCAACTCACACCAAAACAATCTAGATTGATAAATAGCAGTACAGGTAAGAGGAAAAATATGTATTTTTGATTTTGGGGTGAATTGTCCCTTTAAGGAAATTGAAGAAAAACTCTGTTATGTGCTCCCTTATAGTAGCAAACGTGTCCACCACAATCACCAGCTTCACAGAGGAAACAGTGTAACCACAGCCATTGCACTTGTTTTCTATTCAGTGATGAGACGAGGCAAAATAGAAGTTGCCTGGATGTAAAGCCAGTTCTGTCAGTACTCCGTTACGGCTCCACTCAAAAAACATTAAGGGAGCACGTAATCATCACAGTCTAACACAGACTCAGTTAAACTTCAGGGATATCAATGTGTCCATTTAGGAAGCAAAAGTGATTGTTAATCAGTTTCACTTGCTTTGGTGAAAATGAAAGTGACAACAGGTGCAATGGAGAGGCAAAAGCAAGACATCCCCCAAAAAGGGAATGGTTTTACATGTGGTAGCCACAGACAGTTGCTCTCTCCTTATCCTTCCTGACTGATTCTTCTTTAGTTTTGCGTTCTGCTAGTGTCCGTGTCACTACTGGTTGCATGAGGCAGAACCTGCAGCCCAATCAGATTGTACAGGTAGTCCAGCTCCTCCAGGATGGCACATCCTTATGTGCAGTTGCAAGACGGTTTGCTGTGTCTCCCAGCACAGTCTCAAGAGCATGGAGGAGATACCCGGAGACACAAGGAGAGCTGGACAGGGGGGCATCAACTTAGCTTCAGGACCGGTATCTGCTCCTTTGTGCGAGGAGGAACAGGAGGAGCACTGCCAGAGCCCTACGAAATGACCCCCAGCAGCATGTTTCTGACCGAACTGTCAGAAACAGACTCCATGAGGGTGGCGTGAGGACCCAACGTCTTCTAGTGGGACTTGTGCTCACAGCCCAGCACCGTGCAGCTTGATTTGCATTCACCAGACAACACCAGAATTGGCAGGTCTGGCACTGGTGTCCCGTTCTCCTCACAGACGAGAGCAGGTTCACACTGAGCACTTGTGACAGGAGCACATGTAAAGAGTCTCAAGATGGTAAAGCGGGGCGTTATGTATCGGAGTGTCTGACACCGCCAAGTACCACCACAGACTGTAGAGGAGCTCACTGATGCCCTGATCCAGGTCTGGGAGGAGATCCCCCAGGACACCATCCACGGACTCATCAGGAGCATGCCTAGATGTTGTCGGGAGTGGATACAGGCATGCAGGGGACCATACTACTGAGTCACATTATGAGATGCCATGATAAAACTACAAGTTGGATCAGCCTGTGATTTCAAATTTTACTTTGATTTTTGGTGTGATTTTAAAACCAGAATGATTCGTTTATCAAGATCTGGTGTGTGATTTAAGTGTTCCCTTATTTTTTTGAGCAGTGTTAACTGTTGATTCCATTACTAATAGTAAAAAATATGACTTTTTCAAGAGAATTCAGTACAGTCAGAATTTAACTACAGATGAACAAATAGTGTTAGTTAATTGGATATCTATATTTCCAAGACATATGCATGTATCTGGGCATAACTGAAATGGACTGTATAATGACAGCAGAATAGGTACAATATGAAACATGTAAAAGCAACACCAAAAACACTATGCGCCCCAAATGTTCCAGCATCACTGAAGACTAACACATATTTTATTCAGTTTACATCATCTGACTGTAAAATACATTTTAATAAATAAATGAAGTTAGTCAAGGTGACAGTGTGTAAAATATAACAGGTGTTGGACCCCCTTAAACACACACACACACACAGGTCTGTCCGTGTTTGTCTGCCAGCCAATTAACTCCCTCAGATCTTCAGAACTGCCTGATTTCCAGCAAACAGGACACGCAGAGCAAGCGCACTGCTTTCAGGAAGTAATCAGCCCTCTGCAGATGGCTCTTTGTTTGTGCCTCGACCTCCTTGATTATTGTGAGACATGACTCATATAAACTGCCCAATAAAACACACCCCTGAAACTCTGGGAAACAACACTTTCTAACCAAATAAAAATCCACAGCAAACACACAGAGTATCAGTGCAGGGAGGCAGATGATGCAGATGTTGCTTTGATTAATGAAGGATTTTGGAGAATAACCGGCTGAGCTCTATTCACAGTTGACAAGTTAATCTCTGAACTGCATCCATGGGTTGCATTCAATGAGGCGTTCAAAGCTGCAGTATTTATGCTGGGCTTAGACTAATATACAATGCATGTGAACACATTGAGACTAAACTGAGAGGTGTGAAATAACTCAAGCAGTTTACTTTACCGACCCTGCCTCATCACTGTTTTCAATGTGGAAACCTTTCTGTTTAGAGGTTACACTTTGAAGGAAGGATGTCATGCTACTGTGGAAGTGTTGTCTCAGTTGTGCTGGTCACAACCTCGGGGCCCCAACATGGAGCTAGAGGCACAAGTGCAAATTCTGGTGCACTATGGCAACAGCTGAAGAAGATGTTTGTTTGTTTGTTTGTTTGTTTTTATTGGTGAATTGAGTGATAACAGACAAGGTGACATAGGGGACAAATGAACATGAAGTACAAACAGTGGACATACACTACAAACCACAACAGACAACAACATAGTGTATAGGGGTGGGTGTGTGTGTGTGTGTGTGTGTGTGTGTGTGTGTGTGTGTGTGTGCGTGTGCGTGTGCGTGTGCGTGTGTGTGTGTGGATAAGAAATAGAGGGTATGGTATTATTATATCCAATATGGTATAAAAATAAATATATAAATAGAGTAAAAATAAAAAATAAAATTAAATAAAAAGGAAGAAAGAAAAATCTATATCTCGAATTTATGATGTTAATGTTAATGTTGGAGATGGTTCAGTTTTTTTTGAAAACGGGTTATATGGGTTACTTATCCATAGACAGTATATTACATACAGCAGATGTCAGTTGGCACACCCCCAGTTTGGAGTAGGAGGCTGTAGTCTAACATGGAAGGTAATCAATCTAGTGCTGTGGAGGGGTCATGAACAAAACTTATTTTAGCCACCTAAAAAAATCCAACATCAGTTCAAGTGTACGCTATATGTATGTTAATGTTAGACAATGATTCTAACTGGAAAATGGAGCCGTTATAGCTCTCTCCTCAAAGCCAAACTCCATTGAGGAAAAGAATAATTTATCATTGCTTGAAGACAGGAGCTGCTGGTCTACCACTGCCTTGATCAGTTAGTTTGTTTGTGTAATTGTGTGAGTTCGGTGTTTAAAAGGGTTAGATCAAATTCACCAAAGTCATACAACATCAGTGGCATACCTGTTAGAATGGGTTGTCTGACAGGAAAGTAAAGCAGTGAAAATACTCCCAATATAGCATGCACTGAATATGGATAACCCCCCAAAAAATCCAAAACTATCCGTTTAACATAAAACATTTCAAATATGCTTCAGAGGGCAGATGTTTTGCTACTCTGGTCCCAGGAAGTTTGATGCAGTCGCCCAGTAGTGTATTAAATGTAAGCTCTTAAAACTGAAAGTACTGAAATGAATGGCAAATGATTACAATATAATGCATGCATTTCATGTCATGTTGGAGGGCTCCACAAAATGTTTGTGAGGGCTGCCACTGGTGAAAGCAACAACGCTCTGCAAAAGGAGGGTGTAAGAACTAGGGGGATTTAGTGGCATTTATTGGTGAGGATTGTAGACTGCAACCTGCTGAAACTTCTTCTAATTCCTTCAGTGCTGATTGTTTAGGAGGTTTTTACTGGGGGCCAAATTATCCGCAGAGGTCTCTTCCTCTGAGACAGATCTGGAGTCTCATTTATAAAACAATGGATAGGATCCATACTAAAAATGTAAGTACGGCCAAAAGCCTAAAATGGCGTTCACCAAAAAAATAACCGGCAATTTCTACAATCAGACTTCCACCTCACCATCTGCAGCGTCAATTTCCCATCTCCAAAATGTTGGATCATGGATCACAGTTTCTCCCATCAAGTCTGTTTTATAGATCACAACTTTTCCATTGAAAGTGGCATACAGATCTTTAAAGCTTCATTTTGTGTGTATACACAACGTTTATAAATAAGACCCCAGGTGATTTAAACCGGTAAAAACACAGAATAAAGCAGTTTCATGTTTCAAATCAATGTTTCTCCAATGCTGTTTGGCCTGTTTTTGATGAGCATCTGCTAATGTGTGCTCACCTTATGTTCCAAGGTTTTTAGTGAGAGCCACATTATCTCCAGAGGTCTCTTCATCTCCAAAACAAAAGGACCATGTGATTCAAACTGTTTCATGTAAAAAAAAAAAAAAGAAAAAAAAAAAGTTTTTCCAATGCTCTTGTCATGGAGGGGCTGCTAATTATGGTGCGAAAAGCAAAATTATCTAGCGTTTGGTGTGTTTGGTTTGTCTGTTCCAGTCTACTGTAGAAATATGGTGAGCTCCTTATATAAACAACTCATTCTAGAGCAGTGGTTCCCAACTGGTCCAGCCAAGGGGTCCAGATTTCTCCTCAGTCATTAGTTCAAGGTCCACAGAGTTGATTACATTCAGCGTCATACCTGAGTTTGTCCACTTCGTTGAACTAGTCTGCTGTCTCTGTTAAGCAGTGTTGGGAACGTTACTTTAATAAAGTAATTAGTTATAGTTACTCGTTACTTTCCCCAAAAAGTAAGGGTTAGTAACTGAGTTACTGCACTATAAAAGTAACTAATTACCTGGAAAAGTAACTATAGCGTTACTTTTTTTTTTATAAAATGCTCAAATATGTCGGACGTAGCGCCGTTGTCATGTGGTGTCCTGCAGGGTTCTGTTCTGGGTCCCATGTTATTTTCCCTGTATATGCTGCCTCTTGGACAGATTATTAGTCAGTACAGCGGAATCTTTTATCATTTTTATGCTGATGATATTGAGCTATACTGCTCTTTTAAAACTGATGAGTCCAGCCAATTGTCTATTTTAAATGATTGTTTGGATGCTATTAAAAGCTGGATGTCTGACAACTACCTCCAGTTAAATTTTAAAAAGACAGAATCACTTAGAATTGCCCTGGAACTCTCCATTCCTGTCATTAAGCATTCTTTGGGGCCTTTAAGTGCTCATGCTCAGCGTACCATCAGAAATCTAGGTGTCATTCTTGACCAGTCCTTGTCCCTAGACAGTCATGTCAGTCAGTTTATTAGCTCTTGTTTTCTCCATTTGAGGAATATTGCTAAATTAAGATCTGTGGTGACCAGAGTTGAGATGGAGATGATTATTCATGCTTTTATTTCCTCTCGTTTAGATTATTGTAATGCTCTTTTTACCTGTTTAAACCAAACCACTTTGAACCAGCTTCAAATTGTCCAAAATGCAGCTGCTCGGCTTTTAATCATTAGTAACAAGAGATCACATATCACGCCAATTTTATCCTCTCTGCACTGGCTACCGATCAAATTCCGCATTAATTTTAAAATTTTGGTTTTAACTTTTAGAGCTTTACATGGTCAGATGCCACAGTACATTGCCAACCTCCTTCTCCCGTACTTGCCCAATCTGACTCTTAGGTCCTCTGACCAGATTTTACTCACCATCCCTAGGACCCATTTTAAAACCCGAGGCGACTGTGCTTTTCAAGCTGTTGCTCCCAAACTCTGGAACGCTCTCCCCTACTCTCTGAGATCCACAGATTCCTGTACTATTTTTATGAAGCAACTTAAAACATTTTTATTCAGACAGGCCTTTAGCTGACTGATTAAATGTTTTACCTCCTTTTATTGCTTCTTATGGGTTTGTTTTATTTGTGACCTTTTTTTTATTATTGTATTTTCATTGTATTATTGTCTATGTTTTTGCTTTTATTGTGAAGCACTTTGTGATTTTATATCTGTGAAAGGTGCTACATAAATAAACTTTACTTACTTACTTACTTAAATATGTCAAATTGCTTGGACACCCCCCCTTAATGGAACTGTATGTAATGAAACTCAACTGTATGTAACCTTACTTTGACTGTAACAGTGCTAGTATGCTGAACAAGATCTGAATGATGAGTACATATTTCACACAGAATCTGAATCTGCACACTGCCTTTGAAATGTCCCCCTCTTGAAGTTGAATCTTTTAATCCTCTCTTTCTACAAATCTTTATTGTATTCTTTCCATATTTCACCCACTTGTTGGCGAAATAGTTAAAGAACCTCCATTAATCGTGCAATTTAAATGTGAAAAGTCTCATTGACTGACCATCACCTGTGTGTATGTGGAGAAGGAGAGGGGCGGAGGGAGCAGAGCTGTGGAAACATCCTGCAGTCCAACATACTATCATGCGTTTAAATAACTTATTTATTATTTATCATTCTATTGTGAGTAACAGTAAAGGCGTTATAACGGGGGAGACAGTAGCTTTTTTGATTACTCGTTACTGAAAAAAGTAGCGCCGTTAGTAACACCGTTTATTTATAATGCTGTTATCCCCATCACTGCTGTTAAGTAGCTGTCTGTTATTCACTCACTCTACAGCAAGAAATAGCACTTCAAAATAAAAGCTATGTGCCTTAAATTCACTATACTTCAAAATTAAGTGTGATTTTTACAAACTTGAAATATTTGCAATTCACATGTAGTCCATTCAGAATGGACCCACGACCCACTGTTAGACCACGACCCGCCAGTTGGGAACCACTGTTCTAGAGTAATGAAAACATGTTTCTTATTTTCAGGTGATTATACACTGAAGTAAACATACTTATTATATGCCAATATATCCCCCTGTATCCTACATACTGGACCTTTAAATGCATTTGAGGTAAAAAGTTATATCTGTGCGGACTCAAAAGGCAATAATACAAATGGGCTGTAATTTACAGACCATTCTCAACTGCAATATTTTCTAATATTTATAATAATGAGATACAACCAGACCTATCAGTGACTTCTGAAGACTTTGCACATTCAGGTGCACGGTCTGATGCGTCAGGCTTCCTGTCATTATCTGCCAAAGAGTTTAAGTTGATTCAGTGGAAATCTGCCAAACCACCATTGCACTCATTACAGTAAATGGGTGGAAAATGTGATGGCACATTTCAAGAGAATTTGAAATAATTAGATAAATAAATAATTAGAGTTTTTAAAGTCTTAAAGCCTTTTCTCTCCTTAAACCAAACTTTGTCAGAAAAAATTAAGCATAGTTTGCCTTTAACGCACTGGCTCTCCTCAGCGTATCAGGCAAATCTTCTGAGACTATCTATGCATTGGGTATAATCGGTCTATGGCAGTTACAGTGTTGTTTTTTGTTATCTGTATTTTTATGGAATGTGAGTACATTTAAGATACAATAGTGTTCCCTAAATGATCCATCCAGAGAACACAGGCTGAAAAGTTGCATGTTTGTGGCTGTGAACTGCACAAGATGGCTGAGAAACGTGTTTACTGTGTGTGGTGTTTAGTCTGTGTGTGGCTTGCTGTGTTTGGACTCCCATGCACCCTGACTGATGTGTTGCTGTGTGTGTTGTCTTTGTTGTGGGTGTATTGGCAGAGTTATGGCGGATGACTAAGATGAAAAGCACTCGCTGATGCTCTGGAAAACACATCAGCACAGAGGTGAAGTATAGCAAGCCTTGCATTGCTGCAACATGCCGTGGTACACATGGAAAGTGTATCACTGAGGGATTCATATGTAATTTTAGTGGTTGAGAGTGTTTGGACCACAGTACAGTTTGGCTGATGTGAAGATCTTTCAGCTGTGTTTGTATTCATGTAGTGGTTGTTTTGGAATCCATGGATACATTTAAACCATAAGGAGAGAAAGCTGACAAGGACTTGACCCTCACTTTTAAAGGAGCACAAGTGGAAGAGTAAAGAAAGAATGGTCAAAATCCTAAATTGTGTCAAAAATCCTTTAGAAATCCTGGGTCACTTCCCAATGCAACTGCTAACATCTTTTATTAGACCAGTTGCTGTCAAACGTTTTTCAGAAATAAAATCAGTTGCACGTGTCACCACACCTGTATATCCCTGCAGCAAAGTGAGAGGTTCAACAACCAGAGGTCAGCGAAGACAAGTTTTTGAGGGTTGTTAAGTTCTTAACAAAAAGGACAACCATTAATTTGCCTTCTCAATGAAGTAACTGATTCACTGTATATCTGTGTTTCAAGTCATATGCACAACAATTACAGAGGCAGTCCCTGGCAATAAAATTCTTAGATCTCGGGCTCCCTTCAGCAATAAATTAAATAAATCAATAACAAAGAGAGCACACAAGCACAAAACGAAAACACGAAAACTAATGAAAATCCGACATATAAAATCAATTTGTGGTAGAGAGTGATTGCAAAATAAATAAACTGTAAATGCAGGAATGCAGTAATGAAGAATTTATATATATATGTGTGTATATATATATATATATATATATATATATGAAACGCTGTCAGTGTTAATGCATTAATCACAATTCAATTAAGATCCACACATAACGCATTATTATTTTTCAATTACATTAATTGTGTGCTGCTATTTGCACCTTGTGTCAAACAGAAATAAAATATCACCAGAGTACTTTGAGTTTGTGCTACCACCTACAGCTGAGCAATACAGGTACAGCTAATCAGACTGATGTCAGCAGGCAACTGCATCACCAAAGCTGGCAAAGCACTATTTTGGAGTGAATGAATCGCCACAGACCTGTGGATGAAACTAAACTGGAGAGGTTAACTACAGCGCTTGAAAAATGGGTGGAAACTGACAGCAGACCTTCGTTTAAAGTCTTGTGTGTGATTTATCCTTGCTTCATTCATAAAGAAAATTTCCATGAGCTGCCACGTTACCTTATAGGCTACAATGTAATGTACCATAGGTCTGTGCTAATAATGTTAGCACGTTGTATTTGTGTGAGTATTAATTAAGCTCAATTTTGTAATGTTACCTTTATTAAATGTTGTTGTTGTCCTCATATGAGTAGAGGGGAACTCTCTAGCTCTAGGCTAATTAATACAATGTAAAATGCCATAGGCTTGGCCTAATAACATTAGCATTTTGTATTTGTGGGGAAAATGCGGCAAGTGCTTTGTCTGTGAATCATGTACGTTTTTAATGAAGCCAATTTGCGCACTTGTCTCTAATAAGCCATGTTTAATGTGTCTTTTAGGTGTGTTTTCCATCAGTCAATCTACAGCACTTCACAGAAACCCCCCACCAACAAGTGTTTTGGAGGTGTAACTGCAGAGCAACACTGACACACCACCGCACAGGTACATCATGTATTAAGGAGATGTTCTCAGGTTGACGTGTTGTGGCCAGTCATATGTCTGACCACAACAGAGAGAGAGAGAGAGAGAGAGAGAGAGAGAGAGAGAGAGAGAGAGAGAGAGAGAGAGAGACTCTGCCAGCTCAGCCCACCATAGGCGTGGCATGTCACAGATGGGCCGTAAGCCCAACACCTGCTTATGTGTGCTCACCTTTTTTTCTCTAATAACTTAAGATCAAGACATTCAGAGTGTTGTCAACTTGGTGAGTTTCTCACCAGATGAAGTGACTTTTAAGACCCCTTTAGCAACTTTAATTCCAAAAAGTGACCAGTGACAAATTTAGCAACTTAATCCGACCATCAGGGAAAAAGCAAGAAATATGTTCAAGTATATTACATTGTAATTCATCTACCCCCTCTCCTGAGCAGTGCCATAGGTATGGGGCAGACAGGAGGAGGGGAGACACTGCATGCTACAGAAGTGGGAGCTATAGTGAGTTTCTGTGGTTAACTCTCTCGCTCTTTGGACTGGAAGCGTGAGAAAGTGGTGCACCATAGTATAAACTCCATTGCCCTCTTGCATTCACATGTTTTGTTGAGAATTTTTCTATTGACTCTAACTGTAGAGAGTAGCAAAATGCTTCCATTATCCCAAATGAATATGGAATGACGTCACTTGTATGCAATCTATGGTGACTTTTGGAGATGATGCTAGTTATTTTCATTGAAAAAGAATTGGCAACAAAGCGTCCAGGAGATTTTTAACAGAAGTCGAATTATCAGCAGAGGTCCCTTCCTCTCCAAAACAAATGGACCAGGTGATCAAAACCAGTAAAAATATGATACTTATTTTCAGATGATGATACACCAAAAAAAACATACTTAATTTATTATATTATTATATTATATTATAATGCTACAACCATTCTCATTCTTATTTCATTTCATTTATAATGCTACAACCATTTCATTGTATATTGTATATATTTCAGATTGTCTACTTTACTGTTCTTATTATTTATTTTACTTTATTGCCTACTTTAATATTTTATTTTATGTTAATGTCTACTTTAATATTCTATTTTATTCTAATGTCTACTTAATATTTATTTTATTTTATTTTATTTTATTTTAATGTCTACTTTAATATTTATTTTACTTATTTCATTGTCTATTTTAGTATTTTATTTATATCTTCATCTTTATCTCTTGTTTCCATTCATGCTGTATTTCTATTTCTACTTTGCACGGAGCATTGGAACAAAAACAATTTCCCCCCGGGATTAATAAAGTATTCTGAATCTGAATCTGAATCTGAATCTGAATATTCCATTTCTGCCAATATATCCTCCTAAATCCTACACACTGGACCTTGAGCTCTAAGTGCAGAAGAGTTCATGTGTTGATATCTCAGCAGGACTCAGATTGGCATTGTTTCAGTTTGTGGCCACAATAAAAGCATCTTCTGGGCATGAGGTCTCAGCTTTGTATATAGCAGTTGGTGTCAGCATTGGGTCAAATGTACACTGCTGTGAGGATGACTGATATAAAATCCCTCGGGGAAAGATAAGGGCAGCATCTGATCATAAGTTACCCTTGATTTGGAAAACAGCCTATAGAAATTATTTCCACATCTGAGTACTACTTGTTGTGTCTGTGCAAAAAAAAAAAAAAAAAGATGAATAAAGATGGTGAAGTTGATCTCAGCTCCTTTGTGTCTGTTTCTATGTGTTTGCTCATAAAAAACGTAGGAAAATTCCCACACATAAAATTCACCCCTGCAATGCCTTTTGATCATTTTACAAAGACATTTCTCATGGTACACTTTTACATAACACGTAGCATATGTAACAGTATATAGCAATGAAAGAGATGAATGGAAAGTCATCTTCATTTCTTTTCTGCGGGTGTTTTTATGTGATTGGGAATCTTGAAGATCAATCGAAATACCTGGTTATGGTTTGCATGTTCCACATTTTATTGTACAGTGGCATGCCAAAGTTTGGGCATCCCTGGTCAAGATTTCGTTTACTGTGAATAGTTAAGTGAGTAGACAATGAACTGATCTCCAAAAGGAATTAAGTTAAAGATGAAGATTTCCTCAATATCTTAAGCAAGATCACTTTTTGTAACTAGCCAAGAGTCTTTTAATTCTTGTTCTGGGGATTTTCACCCATTCTTCCTGCAAAAGGCTTCTAGTTCTGTGAGATTCTTGGGCTGTCTAGCATGCACTGCACTTTGAGGTCTACCCACAGATTATTAATGATGTTTAGGTCGTGGGACTGTGAGGGCCATGACAAAACCTTCAGCTTGTGCCTCTTGAGGTAGTCAAGGTGTGTTCAGGTTCATTGTAATGTTGTAGAAGCCATCCTCTTATCATCTTGTGCTTTTTTACAGATGGTGTGGAATTTAACTGAATCCATTCTTCCCTCTACCTGTGAAATGTTCCCTGTGCCACTGGCTGCAACACAAGCCCAAAGCATGATCAATCCACCTCCACAGAACTTGTTTCCAAAAACCATCAGGCTTGTTTAGATGTTCCTTAATAAACTTCTGAATTTTGTGGTGAGGACACAGGAAAGGTTTTCTTCTGATGACTCTTCCATGAAGGTCATATTTGTACAGGTGTCACTGCACAGTAGAACAGTGCACCACCACTGAGTCTGAGAAATCTTCCTGCAGGTCTTTTGCAGTCAAACAGATTTCTGATTTGCCTTTCTAACAATCCTACAAGCAGCTCTCTCAGAAAGTTTCTTGGTCTTCCAGACCTCAACTTGACCTCCACAGTTCCTGATAACTGACCTGTCTTAATTACATTATGAAATGAGGAAACAGCTACCTGTAAACACTTTGCTATCTTCTTATAACCTTCTCCTGCTTTGTGGGCATCAGTTATTTTAGTTTTCAGAGTGTTAGGCAGCTGTTTAGAGGAGCCCATGGCTGATGATTGTTAGGCATTTCTTAACAATGATTGTGAACAAGCCAGAGCCCTAACAAGCGAATTAAGGTTTGAGATTCTGGTAAAAGTTGTCTGAGAGCTCAAATGTCTTGGGGTGCCCAAACTTTTGCATGGTGCTCCTTTCCATTTTTCACTCTAAAACTCTACAAAACAAAATTAATACACTAATCTTGCTTAAAATGTTGAAAAGCATGTTTCATCTTTAACTTCGTGCCTTTTGGAGATCAGTTCATCCTCTAATAACTTTACTATTCACTGTAAACTAAAGTTTGACCAGGGATGCCCAAACTTATACAGGCCACTGTAGAGATGAATGAAGAAGCATTTTAATTTTTTTTCTGTGGGTGTTTTTATGGGATTGTGAATCTTTCAGAACAATTCGAGTGCCCATGGTTTGCATGTTCCACATTTTTAAATGCGTCATGCAGTGTGGGACTCGAAAAAAGATGATAGTATCAAAGGTATACAGGCCTTAAAAAAACTTTAAAAAGGTCAATTTGCAGTGAGTGGGCTTAAGCTTACAAAACTAAAAACAAACAAAAAAGGCATGTCACTTTAAGAAGCCAACTAGAAGCATTTTTAATCTACAACGGGTATTGGAACAGCCACTGAGGTAAGTTTGGAAAAAAACATCTCTCCTGCCAAACCTCCTGCAGGAACCACTGTTAAACATGCATGAGAATTTTATTAGCATTCATTTTGCTGTTGGATTAACAAGAAAACAACACCAATAAAAATATTTCACCTTTTACAAATACATGGTACAGATGCCAAGTTTAACTTGTTGTGCATCCCTGAGGCAAAGGTGGAGCTGTGAGAAATCAGATATGCAGACTGAACAGACCCATCTACACTAGCTGAACCGCTGGCTAAGCCTTGCACAGCTCTGCACTGCACTGCAGCTTTGATCAATGAGTGCTCTCTTCATGCAGAATGATGGTATTACACTGTATGTGCACTACAGCTCACAGCTCTGAATTAAACATAAGATTAGACAGCACTGATTGACTCAAACAACAGCAAGATCAATTTGGTTCTTTTTTATTATTTATTCTCTGCAAGTAAAAATATCTCTTTAAAGTGCATTGGTACAATGTTGAGTTGGCACATGGCATGTCATTTCTTGACATTCTGCACATTAGTTACTGCAAACACAAATCCACCCTGAACACAAATCTACCAGTGATGTTTCCAGGACCTTGAACTGCTGACTTTAGAACTACTGACATAAGACACTCTAAATTACAGTCACAAAACCATCAAATCTTAACAAAGCTTCACTGACATACTGGACACAGTGACATCATCAGTATGTTCTACATTCTAATTGTCACGAGAGCAATTTTGTTCATCAGACCAGACCTCAAGTCAGTCTTACAGAGAAGCCTTACAATTTGTTTCCGATGATCGCTGAATGCTTTTTTGGGATCCCAGGTTAACCCAAACAGTGTCTTGTGATCATTAGTGAACAATGCATGACAGTGCACTACGGTAATCATCTCTACATACCAGACAAGGCAGTGATTACCTCATGTCTGAATCTCAAACATTTTTATCGAATGATTTGAATGTGGTTTGTGTTATGCTGACATCATGAAATAATCACTTTGTGATGATGAGAAAACAAAATTTGTCATGCTGAGATTGTAAAATTTAGTCTGTGATCATCGGAAAATAAAACTGAAATAATTACACATATGTAAGGAAGCAGAGAGCGGCCCAATCATTTTTTTCCTAACTCCTACCTTCAGATCATTAGTTAATGATCTCAATGTTTTTAATAACAAGTTACTTTGTCTGAAAATATTCTATCTGAAGATAACACAACAGATGTTCTTGTTTTCTCATGATAACAGGAAAAGAGAAACTAAAGGGTATTTACAAAAGCATAGTGATGCCACACCAGAAAAAACTGATGCTGATCAGTTTTTAAAAAAAGATATTTACATAACAAGATAATCTTCTTGTAAAATTATCACCTGACCTTTTTTTTTTTTTTTTTTTTTTTTTGGCATGGCAGCTCTACGCCTCTGTAGCTCATTTTTCGAGATAACTGACAAAACAAACAAAAAACAGGCATAAACATGACATAAAGGAATAAATGTCAAATTTTAAACTTTTTAAATAAGAGATATCGTTTTCTCGGTGTTTGTGTTTAATTTTCTCAGGATGCAAGTCTTGTTTTCTTGAGACATTGGAATACAGCAAATTTTCATTTGAAAAAAAAAAAGTTGGTTTTCTCAAGATATTGGATTCTAGATATTAATCCTGAGATAACAGGCCAAACATCATAGGAAAATACAGTGATGAAAACCATGATTGCAAATAAAGCAGGTCTTTGCTCTCGTACCGATCTCATCTCTTGTAAACAAATTTGAACACTCCCTGCATTTCTAAAACCAGACATCTTTCAGATTATATTTCAGAGATTTTTTTTCCTTTCAAAAAAAAATAAAAAAAAAAATCAGTTATGGCATGAAACCAACTTTAAAGACATGGAAATTTTACACAAAATTAGCAGGTCCAATACAAAAACAATTAGTGTCAAAACCTAATACATTTAATATACTACAGAAACACTCAGCAGCACAAACTTTATTTAACTTGAAAACAACCTCTGCTGTGTGAGCTTTAGATCCACCCATTAATCTTCCTTTCATGTTGTAGCATACACTGTCATGTCATCCTTCAGTCAATCAGTCACATATTGATAATGGCTTTATGTTCCCCTTGGCTTTATCATACAATAATGTGCTTCAGTGATTATTTGGTGATTGTTCATCAACCATGAACCCCCCAGGAAAAGAAAACTAATAAGACTGCTCAAGAAAAGAGAAAAGGCAAAAGTAAGTCAGTCTGTAGAGGATACTGTTTTTGTTTACATCGTAAAACCATTAAGAACAATTTAAGGACTCGTCTGTCCATATTCATCATCATCATCACATATTGTTCAGAACTGTAACAGATGCCGCTGAGCATTTGTTCATCACTCTGTCAAATGTATTCAAACTTTTAGACAATTTTCTGTGCATTAACTTTTATATAACTTCCATAGTACTGAACTGACTCATATTTGTGAGATTCTTATAGTAATCTATTTCATGAGCTGCAGTATATCACTCATAATTTTGATAACACCTAGGATAATTATAAGTAAGCTAAGTCACAAAATATTATATGGAAGTCATAATTTGTAGTTGGTTTTTTTTGCTGAATGTGATGTTTCCAGGAATGATGCACCTCCAAAATGCATTCAAAACAAGTGGATGAATGGCTTAAGGTCCATGTTCATCAGTGATGTCTAAAACATACCGACAAAAACAGGAGAAAATGTACAGTGAGGTACATATTAAGCTATATGAAGAATCTGTTTAGGAATTATGGACAAAACATCATCCAAAAACAAAACAGAAAACACACACCTCAATATACTCAAAATAGTTTAGCATTTAAAAATATATTCACCATTAGCAAAAATTATACATTATATTGAAATAAGCAATCTAGTATGGCCCTGTTCCCATGACTCACTGCAGGATGAGTGTGCAAAAAAATTAAACACTGAAAAACAGCTTAAATGTCATCGGCATTGATGAAAGTTTGTGGAACTAAACTGAAATCATAAGACTTTGAAACACAAAGAAATGTATGGGAAATAGGCTTATGTGCTGCTAACCTCAGTTGGATCTGGATGATACCGTATCAGATACCGTATCTCCATTAAGAGTGAGGCCCTGGATGTATTTAGCTTGAAAAGTGCTAGCCTAACTCCATCACAAGAGAAATGCTAGCAATTGCCCATTTTCAGTCTTTATGCTAAGCTATGCTATTAATACAGCTGTGTCTTAAAACATGAAAAAATGTTTACCTGTTCGACACTGTGAAGCTGTCATTGGCTAAACCATGTAAGGTTTTAAGATTTTCCTTAAACCTGTACAATAGAGTGTTGACAGCAGAGCAATGACGAGAAATGAGAAAGAAAAACGGAATGGCAACAGCTGGGGCAAGTGTCCCCAGCTGTACTTAAAGCAGCGGACGTCGTGGTTCATGCACAGTAATTTAAACCCCTAATCCACCAGGGCACCCCAATTAATCTCTTCTCATTTTGTCTATTTTAAGAGTACGATGATGTTGAACTTCATAGCTTTTTCTCATGTCTGGATGCAAGGGGCATTCAGTAAACAGAGAGCCCCAGGATTGAGTCCTACAATCCATAAATGACTTTGGATTTTAGCACTCCTGGCCCCCTCTTCTTGAAGTCAATGGGTTTTTTGAATGGGGTTTTGGTTAGATGCCAGAAATAAGGTCTATGATTAACGCAAGCTGAAGAGACTTTCACGTTTTGTTCTACGACATCAAATACATCAGCAAATACCCCACTCAGGAATTTTGAGGCTTTTATGTGTCTTAAAAAAGGTGGTTGCTAACAAGTGGCTAAATGACACTGCAGAACGTCACCACACAGAACATGGCTTTACAGCCTCGTTGTGTTGGTGACGTTTAGTCATGTGACCATGGTGTAATTTTTTCATAACCTAATATTAGCTTTTTACTTTCAGCAATTGCATTTAGGCTTTAATTATCATAAAAGCGGTGTTCATTTGTGAAGAGTATCTTGCCGAACAAAGCATGTAAGTATCATAAACATTTGTTTACTACAAAGATTATTTTCTGCAATTATCCAAAATCCAATGAAAAAATCCCATAGGCTTTTTGGCAGGGGAACCAGGATGATATTAATTTTCATGTCGGCCTACGAAAAAATATCGTTGGAAAAAAGTATTTTCAACATCCTACTTTCCATGACTTAGCATTTTTAAGACCCTAAAAGGGTTGATTTAAGACATTTTCATATCAGTTAAGGCCTTATTTATGGATTCATGAATTCAATGGCATTAAGACTTTGTAAGGAAGCCCTGTGGGAACCCTGCATGTACTGTAACTGTGGGTTTTTACAGGAAACTGATTTCCCAAAAGTCTGATTGTTTCTTTAAAGCAATGAAATAAAGGGATGCTTTAAAGAAGGCCTTAATTTTAGATTCACAAATATAATGCCTTTAAGAATTTTGAGGGAACTGCAGAAACCCTGCACATACTATGACTGTGGGTTTTACAGGAAACTCATTTCCCAAAATGTCTGAATGTGTCCGAATGTGTAGTAAAATGAAGAGATGTTTAAAACAAACCAAAACAACAATAAAGAAATGCCACATAAAGGGGGCTCCACATACCACTGCAAATCATATTTCACATGGTTACACAAAGGTTTACTGTTGTCTTAACAACAGTCCTCTCCTTAGTTATCTCTAGACCTTTCCTTGCCATTTGGAATATACTGTAATGTTTTCTACAGAAAGCTACAGTGAAAAAGTGATGTATGACTATTTCCACAAGTCGCCAATCCAAGCTACAATGTTTAGTGTGTGCAACCACATAACGAGGGTGGGTATGCACAGCTGCCTTTGTAATGGGCAGATAGAAGACCTTACAGCTGTTCTGCCTTGTGTCAAAACTTTGAAATCACTGATCAAGTTTATGAAAAAAGTGGAATTAATTTAACCGAGGATGATTTGATTCATTCTCAGTGTTAACTAAACAAAGCAGTTTGTTTTAATGTGTCTGCCTGAATGTCTTTTTTTTTTTTTAAACACCATCACTAAGCAAAGCAGCTGCCATCCAAATAAACACACCTCTGCTGCTCGTAACATGCACACACAGAAAACACTAAGCCAGCGTCAACACACTGACAAGACAATGAAAAAAATCTCCAACTTGATGATTTGACTGAGATGACTCTGTGGTCTCTCTCTGGCCTACCGACTAAACCAGACACCACACAGTATATACTTTGGCCCTGACACACCAGGCCACATCTGGAGAAACTTAATGCAGAGCGATGGAAATACATCTTCCACTGCATTCAGCTGGCAGGAGTACCTGTGTTAAATCCTGATGTCTTTCATAGAAAACTCCTCTACCTCTGTGGAATCATGTGAAGTTTTTCCACATAGTTATTTACTTTTAATTTAAGTGTGGACGAAGCTGGTTCAAGTCCAGCTCTCTGTGCTGTGGAGTCACGCAGGTCACATCTTTTTCGTGGCACACTACTGCTACTGAAGGGACTGGTATTTCATTGGCAGCTACATTCAAAGGATTATTCAACTGTAATACATGTATTACAACTTGAATCTTACTGTTTGTAGTTTTGGCCATCTTTTCTATCAGTTACAAACACACTTTACCTATCAAAGCAATTGTAGATTGTAAAACTAACAGATGATCTAAACCCCTACATTTAGAGGTCAACTCAAAGTGAGTGCACCTGAAATGTTGGTACTAATCTCTTATTTGAAAGCCACAAGCCCAAATGGGTTGGTGTCACAATAAAGTTGTTGTTTATACTACAAATGTTCTTGGAGACCTTTTCCCTCTCTGTGCACCTTGGATGTTGGTGAAGCTGGGGCAGAAATTAAGACTCTGCTTATAATCTCTCATCCATATGAAAAACAAAAACCAACCTGTCTGATCATCTGACCCCATGTATTTGCTGTGTAACCACAGGAAACAGTGATGTCACAGTGTCCTCCTGACACACACTGAAGTACACTACTACACCACTGCAGGTCAGCAAAGGAAGATTTTCAGGGGTGTTGAGATGCCGTGTTTCCAGGTCTCAGTAATTTACTTTGAGTACAATGTTTCTATAGTTCTTTTTACACAGATATGGCATTATAGGGCCACCTTGAAGTCCCTTCTATATGCCTCCTTTGTATTTTTACACAGAGCGAAACAATAGCAACATTTTGCCGCTACAGTGTGTAATTTTAAACAGCACACCAGCATCATGGAAGCAAAAGAGAACATATTCGGCTGCTTCTTCTTTGGGTTAGCTGCTAACTGCTACCATCTACTTTTGAAATCTCATGCAGTCGGTTACACACTAACAACTTGTCCAAACGTCACACCCGTCACATTCATGGTCTTATCCTGCTGGCTGTCCAGCGCCGTTACAACTTCCACTGCTGGCTTAAAGGTGAGATAACTCTTGCCCCGTATTCCACAGTCATACTTTTTGTAAAGAACGTTGAGGCAGACTAGCAGTGTGACATTCCAGCCTTGAACAGGCAGTGTTTAAGGGGCTTGTGTCTGAAAGATATGATGGCCAAAACTGTAACAGTGAGTCTCAAGTTATAATAAACTAGAACAAACTTACATTGAAAAAGGTAAACCTGTGACTCTGAGCCCTGAACTCCCCAAATTCTGACTAAAACTAAAGCAAAATGACAGAGTTTATGTCATCTCAACTACTGACATCAACAACTGAAACAATCAATCACTGCAACCGTTACTTTGTGCTGGTAGTGAAAATATCTGATGGGTAGAAATGTCAACACATCTAAATATATATATATATATATATATATATATATATATATATATAAAATATTCAATAGTGCAAAACAAAATTAAAAGAAGCCCATTTGTTTCAGAGTAAATTCTCAAATATACTAAATAAACACTCAGCCCTAGTGATGTGTTATGTTGCACATATATGGGAATTTTTCATGATACGCATCTTTGTTCATTTCCAATGTGATGTGTTTGGGACGTGCTAAATGAAGAGCCTGTTAGTCAAACAGTCAATCAGCCAGTCTAGGCTGACTGAGAAATTTCTTATCAATGGGTTCCCACTTCTCTGTTTTTTCTATTTGTGGCTGTGGGATAAGTCATTCAGTCCATCACTGGAAAATGGCTAGTCTAATCTCCAACATAATATTCACAAAAATGCTTTGGTCCTTTATAGGGCTGTCACTTTTTTTTCATTTTATTACATTTTTGCATTTTATTATAAAATGCATCATGCTATAAATTAACTTGAATGAATGAAAAAGTGTCAGCCCTAGTCCTTAATGAGCATTAAACTTCTGTGTGACTACATTCATCTGCAAAAGTACAATAATTCAAACATTATGACACCTTTTTTTTTAAGTCAGGCATTGAAAAAAAAATCATCTGTTGAGCTTTTTATCACCTTGGAAGCATTCTGATTGGTCCAGCCACCCTGGAACCAAGTACAGCTGGACTGACATGATTCTGGCATGGGACGTTAGCAAAGTCCATTAGAGGGCTTTGCACGTACACACAGAACTGAGTTACACCAAAGTAACCTTGATTTCTGTTGCTCAAAATTCGGCAAAACTGGGACAAGCCAAACTCTCCACATTCAAACCATCCAAAAGAAAGAGAAGCAGGAAGAAACAAAGCGTTAAGTGGAAAAGTTATGATAGAAACAGATCAGTGACTGCTGTAGGGTCAGTTCAGTGAACTGCTGGTCAGTTTAGTCCTTTCCTACTTCTCTCTGAACTGTCTAATAGTGGTGATGAATCACCTTGTGAATTCACTGCACTAGTGTCTTACCCTCCACACCATCTTCTGTTCTACAGCCTCTGACTCCAAGCGCACAAACAATCTCCATGCGATGTGCTTCCTCCCTCACACCCCAGAGTCTGTGTACATGCCATTGATCAAGTAGTCCACCTGGGTGTAGTCCTTCCGCCTATAGCTCTCGTAGGCCTGTGTCACAAACACAGCCACCGTGACCAGGAAGAAGAGCAGGCCGAAGAGCAGGACGGCCAGTAAAGACGCTGTATCCACCAGCTGCCTGGTTAGAGCGGCTCCAGCTACATCTACCATGCCATCTCGCGTTCCCAAGGTGACCGGCTGGTTGGGATTGGCGGGAGCACTGGTGCTGGTAACAGGCCCTCTGGGTAAAGAGGTCTGAAATAGTGGCTTGTGAGTAGTTGGGGCATTTGGCTGTGTTGTGACAGCTGGTGGCAGTGTCATCTTTGTACCTGTGGTTGTAGTAATAGTAACGGTTGTGGTAGCTCTTGTAAGCGTGGTTGTTGCTGTTACAGTTGTTGCAGGGTGTGGTGGTGGTGGTGGTGGTGCTGCTGCTGCTGCTGCTGTAGATGTTGGTGTCACTGTTGTTGTGGATGTTGCGGTTTTTGTTGTCGATGTTGCCATTATTGTAGTAGATGCTGGTGTTGTTGCGGCTGTAGAAGTCACCAGCACAGTGGTTGTGTATACATTCGTAACAGGTTCTGCAGTTGTAGATGTAGTTGTAGTTGTACCATTGCTGGTGCTGGATCCAGTATGATCAGTCAGTGTGGCTGAGCCTGTGGTGGTAGGAGGAGGAGGAGCTGCAGGCTGAGTGACTGCCTCTGGTGATGGACTCTGATTGTCTGGTAGTGCCAGCTGCTGATTGGATGGTGGGGTTGTGGATGAATGGTTTCCTCCTTCGGTTTGGTTGAGTGAGGTTGAGGATACTATAGGCTCATTTAATTTGTGGCTGACAGAAGTGTGGTTGATGGATGAAGACAAGTTGGAGGAGAATTGGTCCTGCTGTGGTCCTTCTGCGGGAGCTGTTTTCAGATTTAGATCTGTTGCATTTTCACTGACAGCATTGTTATCACCTGGGGAACAAACAATTCCATAAATGACTAAGCTTAAAGAGAAGGACAAAAACTTATTATTACGATTATTAACTTAATATAGAACATATAAAATAACCATGTTATAAATAACATAACCAAAGCCTATGTAAACAGGCAATATGGGACAAAACAAACTATGATGACAGAAGCTTTGTAAAGTAAGTAGACCTGTTCCGCTGACATTTGGGTAAACATTCCTAAAATTGATGTAAATTGATATTTATTTTGAAATCTCCTTCAACCTAAATGCAAACACTTTTAAAGAAGTATTTCACTGCTGGAAAGATGGCCTTCCCACAAAACAAGGCTGTCAATGCAGTAGAGATGCAAAAACTTCTGAAACTGTGGCTACAGGACCAGGGAAAACAGAGGAAAAGGGCTGCGTCATTGCTTTTGCTCATGAGATAGAAAACCTACATCTTCCAGAATGCACTGCGCCACACCCGACTAAACGTTCCTGCTGGCGGGTGATGTAATGCAAGATGCTCGTCCGAAAAACAAACAAACAGTCTCAACAAACAATGTCATATTACAAACAATAGGTAAAAGTGTATTTCTGAAAGCGTTTTTGGTGAGAAATAGGCAATGCAGTAACAGAATCTTGATTCATATCTGGTCAGCGCTGCCTAGTCTGCAGTTCGGGAGCAGTGATTTGACATGATTGACAACTATGTTACAGCAGTGGTTCCCAACTGGTGGGTCGGGGTTCAGAAGTGGGACCCAGGCTCATTCTTAGGGTTGGGTCTGTATGAGAAAAAAAAAAAAAAAACGGTCCGGTTTTTGTAAAAAAAAAAAAAAACACATCAAGTCGGTAATACCAGATTTTCGCCACTTGGGGGCGCAATTGACTCATTTAAAATAAAAAACGACCTTAGGACAACAGGGTGACAGTAACAAGTTGTTTCTTTTACTCCTTACAAGTAAATTTTGCAGCTTACTCAATCAGTGCAAACAAGGGTTGCCTCCTTCGTCTGGCTCAAAGCCAAAGTGTTGCCATAGTGGCGCATTCTTTGATTTCGTCGAGACTAAATTGTCCGCCATTATCGACTCCCCGTCACTATTAAACAAACTCCAGGCTACAGTAGAGGCGCATGCGCACTCGCACCTCCTAGCTCAGTCCCCGCCCCACCCCCCTCTCTCTCCTGCTTGCTGTGCGCTTGGTGAAGAGGCAGACACAGGTGCTCACAGACTCGGGCGTACTACAAGCGGAGCGGACTACGTGTAAAAATGTCTGTGAAAAATCCCCGCGATGTGAAAAATACATGCTGAACAGTCTTTTGTGTGACACTGGTGCGCGAAGCGGAGTCCGCGCGGTCGTGCTTTGCGCACACAGGGCTTGCGGACGTCCACTTTTACTAGGCGGACCTCTGCGGCGTCCGCTCCGCGTATGTTCTGCCCGAGTATGCGGTCCGGTCGGTCTCAAAAAATAAAACCCGGTCCAAGACGGAGTACCGGACCGAATTGGTATTACCGAGAACCGACCCAACCCTACTCATTCTAAATGGATCCCAAGTGACTCGCAAGTGTGTCAAGTTTGTAAAAAACACTATCTTTAAGTAAAGTGAATTTCCAGTACAAAGCTTTTATTTTGAAGTGCCATTTCCTGCTGGGAAGTAAGTCACCAATGGAGAGCTACTTGACTGAGACAACAAACTAGTTCAACAACATGGCCAAATGCAAGTATGACACTGTACAGTGGCATGCAAAGGTTTGAGGACCCCTGGTCAAAATTTCTTTTACTATGAATAGTTAAGAGACTAGAAGATGAACTGATCTCCAACAGGCATAAAGGGAAAGAAGAAAGATGCTTTTCCACATTTTAGGCAAGATTACTGTATCATTTTTGTTTTACTACTTTTTTGTTACTACTCAAAGTCAACAAAATTTTGACCCGGTGTGCCCAAACGTTTGCATGCCACCATCTTTATTGAACTCTGCGGACCTTGAACTAATGACTAAGGAAAAATGTGGACCCCGTGGCTGAACCAGTTGGGAACCACTGTGTTACAGAGTCCTAAGCTCTAATTGGTTGTTTTCATTCACACACAATAAGGCCATTAGAAATGCCACAATCCAATAGAGTAGGCAGAAGAATATGATTTTTTATTTTTTTTTTTTATCTGTCTCATTTAGTGTTGTGTGTGAATATAGCGACAGTTTCAGCAAATATGGAAAAAAAGTTTTTGTTTTAATAAAAGTTACCATCTGGATCTTGAAATCATTTGAAGACATCACAATGAGCTCTGGGAAATTATGAAAGGTATTTTTCACTGTGGTCAGACATTTCATAGAGTAAATGATTGAATGAAAAATGGATTCACGCAACAATCCTCCTACAGCCCTAATCTTTTGTTTCTGCCCTTTGGCCTGTATAAAGATTTATAGAGCTTGGCAGTTAGGGTGAGGTATATAACTAAAGTATGATATGGCCAGATCAGGCGATTTATTGTTTCCGTGGTAGTGTTAAATGGTGAAATGTAATGCTGAACTATAAAACAAAACTTACACCATGAGTGTCTCTGGTGGGACTCATACTCACATGGAGGGGTGCAGTTACCTTGTGTCTTGTTGAAATGGGTTAAGGGCTCAGCCATGCCTGGGTCCTTTTTAGGTACTGAGGAGGAGGACGCAGTGAGGAGCAGCAGCAGCAGGCAGAGGAGATGAAGACACACTGATGGACACAGCTGGAGCGTTGAGGGATATGGGGACATGGTGGGCTGGGGGGCACTGACACAGACACACACACACACACACACACACACACACTCACACACTCACATACACTGCCCTAAAGCAACACACTCACATATATAGGTCTAGAGTGTATTTACACACATGCACACACTATCAACTTGCACAAACAAGGAGCTGACGCTCAGCTGAAATGGGAGGATGGAGACCAGGAGGACGTGAAGGCAGCATCCACTCTCTGGACCTACATGAGACATCAACACCAACACAACAGCAGCCATTAGAGATATCAAAGAGATCATTTTGTTTTAGACTTTCTATGTTCCACACATAGATTGTACATAAAGATGGACGACATAACAGCTCCCCAAAAGGTGAGCCAGAGCCTCTCGATTGCCCCCTGGTGGCTGGCTGCAGTACAGGTCATAAGCATCACCCCTCTTTGTTTGCATACAGGACATAAGCCAAACCAAAAACCTTTAAGTACACCTTACATAAATTCCACAAATATATTTTTCCCAAAGATGGTTTCTGTCATTTTAGGTAGTTTTTAATCATACTGCTGTATGTTCAAGTGCTTATTTGTCTGATTAATTTGGTTTTAATTAGTTATTTGATGCTATAAAACAGGATTTGATGACATGATTGACAGCACTATGTGCCAGTTGGTGTGCTCACAATCAGCGAAACTGCTGGCGATCAGATCGGACGGGCTGGGAACTCTACACCGCAGAGATGGCTGCTGCAATATTCTGGGTACAAATGACATCGCCACTGCAAGATGACAGAGGCCATATCCAGGATATCGTGGCTTAATTTCTGTACAGTGGGGGTAAGTGGAGCCGTGTCATCCATCTTTATTTACAGCCTATGGTTGAACTTGTAGAGACGCTTGTGATAGATAATACATAATAATACACTTAGATAATACACTTATATTTAGAGTTGTACCGATACCGATACCAGTATCGGAAATGCCTCCGATACTGCCTAAAATGCAGTATCGGGTATCGGCGAGTACAGCCTATGACCAATCCGATACCACATAATGCCTCACGTCATTACGCATACGCACGCTACAGGCAAACGAAACGGTACGGAGTTTAAAAAGCATTCTACTGTAGCCTTTAAAGTGTCTTTTTTTACCAAATTATTTGGCTGCACGTTAACCTTTGTCTTGATCTGTGTCAACATAATAATAATAATAATAATAATAATAATGATAAAAAAAAGTTTTATGGCATTCATTCTACTATTATGTATTCATTTCATAATATTTTACATAGAGTTTTAGGAGTTGAGACATACAACAATTCATATCCCATCCTTTTTTTTTTATGCGCTTGTATCGGATCGGTATTCGGTATCTGCAGATACCTAAGGTTCAGGGATTGGATTCGGTATTGGGAAGGAAAAAGTGGTGTCGGTACATCTCTACTTATATTAATATTAGGGTCCAAGCAGTGGCACTCACTCAGTACGTTTACATGCACAGCTTAATCGAGCTATGCTCAAAATTCGATTTTGGCATCTAATCGGACTTCTGTCCTTGTCCCAGTTTACATGCAACTGAGAAAATTGAATTACTGACAGGAACGTGTCCTCCTCCTCAACACTAGGTGGCGATATGCGTCGTTTCAGTGGGTTAATATGGCCCCCTTTCCGGTTGACCTATTACATCACTTAATAATAAACAACTGGAGTCAGGCGGCAGACCGGCATTTTCAAACAATAGCAAGATGGATAATGTTCATCTCGTACGTAATGTAAGCGTTACTGATTGTGCAGATAAGGTGCATGCTATCCCTCATGGTCATGGTGATTTCGAGAGGCAGACAAGAACGCCGTATGCTGTTGGAGGGCTACAACAATAGCATGTCTTGTCTGTTCCGGGGTCATATGCCAGCGCGGGGGGTGTGGAGCATGCGCACATGCATTGTCTAGTTTATCTCCGATTAAGGCGTATATATATGCCGGAGAAAATCAAATTCTAATTGCATTATCTAGGTGTCTTAATCGGAGTTGGAGAACTCCGATATTAGTCGGAGTAACGCGTTTACATGCACTTCAGTTGTCCAGTTACAGTCGGATTAAGGCAATAATTCGGTTTTTTCAAGTGTCATGTAAACGTACTGACTGCTGGGGCCCTGCTGTTTTTGTTTGTTTTCATTCCTTTCACTACATGTGTTCAAAAATCTGTAAGACCAGAAGTCACTATAATTGGCAGGTGGGTTGCATATTCCGCCAACTACTCAGGCACATAAAATGATGCTCATTGACCTCAAGGTGGTGCTGTAACAATCAAGTTTACCTTTTCACAATTCTCTCAAAACCGGCTTGATTTAGGGTTACACTCTTTGACCATTTTAATCTCTGAATTGATCCACATCTTTGCTTCAATGTCCCTCTGCACTAAAAATGACATATGTTGTGACCCATTCTCAAAATATTATTTATTGCACCATTCATTCAGAAACTTTGCAAGGATCATCTATGGACTTTGCTAATTCAAATTTATCAAGAAAACTGAGATAAATCAGTTTCAAATTCTACATTTGTAAACATGTGTCTTTAATTTCATTCATTTATCTGTTGTCAGTAACCGCCTGCTTCTTGCCCAGCAGGGTACACCCTGGACAGGTCGCCAGACTGTTAAAGGATTGCCACATAGAGACAGATAACCATTCACACACATTCACACCTGCGGCCAATTTAGTCACCAATTAACCTGCATGTCTTGGACTGTGAGAGGAAGCCAGAAAACCTGGAGAAAACTCAGTCTGACACAGGGACAACATGTTAACTCCACACAACGGGGCCCCAGCCAGTCGGTGGGTTTGATTCCTGAACCCTCTTGCTGTGAGGTGACAGTGCTAACCACCGCACTACTGTGCCGCCGTCTTTCAGTTCAATTTTAAATAAATGCTCATAATTCAAAATTGGCTTCACGGGAGGCTGGAGCTGATCCCAGCTGATATTGGCTGAGGACAGAGTACACTCTGGCCAGAATGCCATCAGTCACAGGGCCAAATAAATTTCTGCGTTTGTAAATGATGCTGAAAATCTGTTGAGTTCTTGTGTGCTGAGAACAAATCTCATTACTGTCTGTCTGTGGCAGCTACATCCAGGCCCAGCAGCAGCTACCATAGAACCCTGTAGCAGCCACCACCAGGCCAAGGAGCAGCTACATCCAGGCCCAGCAGCAGCTACCATAGGACCCTGTAGCAGCCACCACCAGGCCAAGGAGCAGCTACATCCAGGCCCAGCAGCAGCTACCACCGGACCCTGTAGCAGCCAGCATCAGGCCAAGGAGCAGCTACCTCTAGGCCCAGCAGCAGCTACCATAGGACCCTGTAGCAGCCACCACCAGGCCAAGGAGCAGCTACCCTGCAGCAGGTAAAACAGTCAGCGACCTAGCTGGCAGTAGCAGTGTGGCTTGCTTGTAGCCTAGGTCTGCTGCAGATCTCCACTTGTTGCTTTCCATTGTGAAATTGCTGTTTTTAGTGGCAAGATGGCCACTAAAGAAATTAAGAAAGACATTGAAAACTTAAAAAATGCGGTGAACATGTCTGATGAACTGGCAAAAATAGCCAACCAGCAACGTACAATAATAAATCTGATGAATGAAATTAAAGAACTCAAGAAACAGAACGAGGAGCAAACGAACAAGATTAAGTTCTTGGAGAACCGTGTATCGGACTTAGAACAGTACTCAAGAATGAATGATGTCATTATAAGCGGTATGACGATCAAGCTACAATCTTACGCCAAGGCCCTGAAAGGAGTACAACAACAGGACAGTGATGAACATGATGACTCAACGGAGGCACAGGTAACATCTTTCCTTCATGACAATGATATCTCTGTAAACAGAGACGACATTGAAGCATGTCACACTATACCAACAACAGAAAGTCAAACATGTTGTCATAGTCCGCTTTGCAAACAGAAACAATAAAATTGATCTTGTCAAGCAGGGCCAGAGATGGGACCAAGTCACACATGTGCAAGTCTCAAGTAAGTCTCAGGTCTTAACCTTCAAGTCTCAAGTAAGTCCCAATTCATTTTTTCTTGGGCAAGTCAAGTCAAGTCAAGTCACGTCACAGGTTATGTCAAGTCAAGTCAAGTCAAGTCCTGTAATAGGTCAAGTCAAGTCCAAGTCAAGTCACCTTATTATTGTAATTTTACCTGCAGAATCTGATCTTAATAAAGTGAAAAGACAAGATATAAGTAACTGTCAGTAAACATTGACTTCATCGCTGCAATGTTTACTTTGCAGGGATGACCCCCATGCGTGCGTGCGCACACACACGCCCACACACACACACACACACACACACACACACACACACACACACACACACACACACACACACACACACACACACACACACACACACAGGCAGCGGCCAAAATCACCCATTTAGCTCATTTAACCCTGTGTTGCTCGTTCACAAAACGTATAGCCGGTCTTGTGATGAACCAGTCGGAATGTTCGCTCATGTTTTCTGGGGTTAATGTTAGCAAATAAATTAAAAAACAAGTTCCAGCAAGTCATCGTGTCTCAAGTCAAGTCCTGAGTCTTTCACTTCCAAGTCCGAGTCAAGTCTCAAGTCTTTTATTTTTTGTCAAGTCAAGTCACAATTCATCAAAACAGCGACTCGAGTCGACATGAGTCCAAGTCACAATGACTCGAGTCCCCATCTCTGAGCAGGGCAGTAAGTTAAAGGGCACAAATGTCTATATTAATGAGCATCTCACCAAAGCAAATGCTGATATAGCAAAACAAGCAAGGTTCCTGAGAAAGAAGAAGATATGAACTTAATTGCATTAATAGAGGGAGTAGAGCAGGAGGAGGTGTGGCTCTATTTGTTGACAAAAGCCTCACTTACAAGGTTGTGGACAATATGTCAGTAATCCTTGATGATGTAATGGAGTGTATCACTATTGACATATGCATGAAAAAAACAAAAATGTCATTGTCAGTTGTGTCTACAGGAAACCTGGATCGAACATAGAAATATTCATAGAAAATATGGAAAGGGTATTTACTAAAGAAAAGCAAAAAGTCAAATATGTCTGTGGGGATTTTAACATAGGCTTGTTGAATCCCAACAGGCATAAAATGACAGATGAATTTGTTGAAGCAATGTATAGCATGAGTCTATTTCCAACAATTACAAAACCAACCAGAATAACATCTCACAGTGCCACTCTGATTGACAACATTTTTACAAACAATATGGAGAGCATCACTGTAAGGGGATTGTTAGTGATATTAGTGATCACCTGTCTGTCTTTGCGATCCATGAATGTAATCACAAGAGGAACTGGGAATGTAATGAAATTAAATACAGAAGAGGAATCTATAGCTGCATTTAGGAATGATTTAATGAATTATAATTGGAAAGATGTTTGTGAAGAAACTGATGTTAATAAAGCATATGAATTAAATGCATACGACAAAAATTGTCCCATCAAAGAATGTAGAAACAAAAATAAGTATTCTGAAAACCCCTGGATGACTAAGGGACTACAAAATGCCTGTAAGAAAAAGAATACTCTCTATAGGCATTTTATAAATTACAGAAGTAAAGAGGCGGAGATTAAATATAAGAAATACAAAAACAAATGAACTAATATTATGAGGGTATGTAAGAAGGATTATTACAATAAATTATTAGAGAAAAATAAAAGCAATGTAAAAAGTATATGTAATATATTAAATAATATTATTAGAAAAAGCCAAACCAAACCAGATTACCCTTATACAGATAATGGCATAACAATTATTGATATGAATGAAGTGGTTGATAGATTTAACAGTTTCTTTGGTAATGTGGGACCTAAACTGGCCAAAGAAATAAATAACTCTGGGAAAAGATGTGCTGAGGAGAAATGTGTGGAGACAAATCCAAACTCAATCATATTGGGACCTGTAGAAAGTAAGGAAATTGTTGATATTGTAAATAAGTGTATAAGTAAAACTTCAAAAAATTGGAATGATATTGATATCTTTCTAGCAAAGAAAATAATAAATGGAATTGTGGATCCACTAACATATTTATGTAATTTATCATTCAAAACAGGAACATTTCCAGATAACATGAAAGTTGCTAAAGCCATTCCATTGTATAAAGATGGTGACAAACACCTTTTCACCAACTATAGACCTGTATCCTTGCTTTCGCAGTTCTCAAAAATAATTGAAAAACTTTTTGTTACAAGACTGGGTAACTTCATAGAAAAAAACAATATACTAATGGACAGTCAGTATGGTTTCAGATCAGGCAGATCAACTTCTACGGCATTAATTGAGTTGGTAGAGGAAATAACAAACTGTATAGATGACAAGAAATATGCTATGGGAATATTTGAGGACCTAAAAAAAAGCATTCGACACAATTGATCATGAGATACTACTTAAAAAACTGGAGATGTATGGCATCAGAGGGGTTGCATTGGATTGGATTAAGAGTTACATTGAAAATAGGCTTCAATTTGTGCAGATGGGTAACAATAAGTCAAAGAGTCTGAATATTACATGTGGTGTACCACAGGGGTCAGTCTTGGGCCCTAAGCTATTTATTTTGTACATCAATGACATTTGTAGAGTCTCAAATATACTTAAGTTTGTTTTCTTTGCGGACAACACAAGTATTTTTTGGTCTGGGGAAGACTTGCAGCAGCTCTTGAAAGTGGTCACGAAAGAAATGCATGAATTAAAATGTTGGTTTGACACAAATAAGTTATCATTGAACTTTAACAAAACTGAATTTATGTCATTTGAGCAGCGTAAAATGAATGATGATATTCAAGTGGAAATTAATTTGCAATATAAAGAGTATTTGAAAACAAATTTTTAGGTGTTTTAATAGACCAAAAGTTCTGCTGGAAGGCCCACATTAAGTACTTGTGTTCTAAGATGGCAAAGAGCATTGGAGTGCTGAGTAAATGTAGATACATCTTAAATCAAACAACACTACACTCTCTGTACTGTGCACTGATATTACCATATCTGATCTATTGTGTTGAAATCTGGGGTATAACTTAATGCACATTGCAAAAAAGAGCAGTAAGGATAATAAATCATGCTGGGTATTTCAATCATACCAATCCTCTATTTTCCAAATCACAGATATTGAAATTTATGGACTTGGTGAAGGTTAGAACAGCAATAATGGTATTTAAAGCAAGAAACAATGCACTGCCTGAAAACATTCAAAAAATGTTTCAAAATAGAGAAGGAAAATATCATCTAAGGGGAAAACTAAATTTTAAACAACCTTGTGTACGTACTACTCTTAAAAGCATGTGCATATCAGTCTGTGGGGTAACTTTGTGGAATGTTCTTGACGAGGGAATCAAACTAAGCACTAGCACTATACAGTTTAAAAACAGATACAAGAAAAAAAATTCTTGCCAAATATAAAAAAATGACCGCTTAACGACTATTTATTTTTTCTATGTATTTCTTTTATTAAATTTCTGTTCCTTATATGAAGCATCATGTATAAGTTGAGTTTAAGATATTGCAGGAGGATAATTAAATTATGCCTTGATTTTTTTTTTTTTCTTACTACTTTGTTTATTTATTTTTGTTGTTGTAATTGTATATTATTTTGTCAGGGATAAAGGACTTTATATCTTTTTGATTTTTCTTTTTGTTTGTTATTTGTATTATATATAATAACGTGAAGAAGGGGCAGGACTAAGTAAGCTCTTTGCTTCCTCCTGTTCCCTCTCGAACACATTATTTTATGGGTTGTTGTTTTTTTTTCTGGATAAGACTGTTTATTTGTCGTTGTGCTTTTTATGACATTTTGTTACTTTTATTTTTATGGTTATTTGTTGTTCGAGAAAAACAATAAACTAAACTAAACTATAGCCTGACAGCTTTTACAATTGTCATTGTAAAAAAACAAAAAAAAACAAAAGCAACCTTTGTATTTTGGATATTTTCTAATACATTTTTTATTGCTGAATAGACCTTGTAAAGGCAGGCAGGGTGTTTTTCAAACAGAAACAATTTTCATTAGCTAAAAACAAATTGTACTGGAGGCTACCAGGCTTTTGCAAAACTCCTCTGTGTTATCCAGTATGACTTTGCATACCTGTAGTTCTGAAAGAAAGCTTGGTTTACAGATGCAAAAATGAATCCAAACTGCATAGCAAAAACTATGGTGTCACATGATTACAAATTACTGCAAACAAATTACATTTAGTCTTTTACTACAAAATGTAAACAAAGCTGCGTGCAGCAAGGAGTGTGGTTCAACAGTCTATGGGTTCAACTAAGAATTTTTGCAGGGGACAGAAGGCAGCACCACAAAACAAATGTGAGGACTGACTGCCATCTAGTGTCGCAACAATGAAAGTTGCAGTTAGTGCGGTACAACCTGTCATTAATGTTTATTTTATGGAAAAAGCCTAAAACCTTTTCTGCAAGTGTATGATTTCACATAAATATAAAGAAATAATTTTTTGTATGTTATTTTACTCAAGGATCAAGTTATGGAAGTCTGAAGCTTTATGAACTGAAATGTTAATTGAAACTGGAAATGGAAATGCAGTTTCACAATATTAACGCTTTTACACTGGACATTTAAACACTGTAGTTGGAGCAAACTTGAGTAAAAAGTGACACACAAAGTAAGTAAGAGAAATAATCTTTTTTCCTTTTCAATTTTCATGAGGTCATACTTTGAGGATTTTCTCTACTTTATGATAAGAGATACTCAAATGGGAAAAAAGAGAAACGACACCATCTTTCACAATTTTCACAGCCTTTGAACCCTTTTTAAAAGTCACTCCAGTGTTTCTGAATATAAATCAAATAGCTGTGGTTGTTAATTGTGTTGAAACCTTCCATTGACAAGGCTGTGCCCACAGCTTTGGTTCATATTTTACTACAATTTCTGCTTCTAATCACCACCTATACTGCCTTAATAGGGCCCTGAATTGGTGTCAAAGCTCAACAACCAACAATAAAGAAATCGCACCCGTCACTGTGTTACCAAAAAAAAAAAAAAAAAAACTTTTATAAACCTCACCCGTTTCAATCGAAACATTTTTTGCCTACATGTTAACCTATGAGAGTGTTAGAACGTGGTTTGAGTAACAAGAATGGCCGACCATTCAGGTGACAGGGGCCCCATACTCGACACCCACTCCACAAGCTTAACTAAATTTTACGTGGCTTTAACCAAGAATTCCTTTCAGATCTTGACTATTGTAGGTCAGAGTAGCTGAGCTGATCTGCTGATAGAAAAAGAAAAAAATCTGAGAACTGGGCAAGAGAAAGAGATGGAGACAGCTGACAGGGAAGGGCAGAATGAGAGGCAGGAGAGACTGTAAGGAGAGACAGAGGATAACAGTCACAGTGGGAAGAGATCAGGACTCATGAAAATGAGAAAAGGGAGAAGGAGAAGAACCGGATGTGAAGTATGAATGAACTGAGTGAGAAGGACCAACAGAAACTGAAGGACAAAGATTAAGTAAGGGAGGAACGAATCCACCTGGACCTCATGGTATGCTTGTTTTCTGTACATATTCTATCATGTACCCTCTCCACTACCTACTGGACTAACAGTGAAGCTCTTACTCTAACAGACTGGTTCAGCTTCACTGTCACCAATACAGTAAATCTCTCCTGCCCAAAGCAATAACACTTACAACTCCTCACTTCTGAGTAACAGAGAACCCTCAGACCTCTTAATTTCTGTCCCAACCAGGGTTGGAAATCAACTTTTTTGTCCACCTGCCACTGCGGCTGGTGGATTCTGAAATATACCAGGCACTCAATAGATTACAATTGTACCTATTACAGTTTTTTTCTTTTCTTTTTTTTTTTTGAGTAAAGCAAATCTAGCAGCCACTTGCATATTTTGAAAGCAATTGGCTGATGGCTGGCTCCTTATTCCAGCCCTGAACCAAACCAAACTCCACTCTGTTTAGCTACTTCAATTCCATTAACCTTGCATAAGGTGAATTTGCACATTTTCTCCCACTGTACCTCACTGCATTCCTAAAACTTCAACAAATTTGCACACTTGTCTAATGTACATATCCATAATATATTATCCTATGTATATATTTTATATCTTAGTAGATGTAGTTGAATATACTGTGTATTCTAGTATATTCTTTTTATTGTGTGTTCTATAGATATTTTATATATATATATATATATATATATATATATATACTTAAAGAGTATGCTGTTTTTTCTCTTGTATTTTGTTCTGTGCAATTTTAGAGTGAAAAAATTAAAAAAAAGAGTACCCCAAGACATTTCAGCTCTCAGACAACTTTTACCAGGGTCTCAGACCTTAATTAGCTTGTTAGGGCAATGGCTTGTTCGTAATCATTGTTTGGAAAGGCCAGGTGATGCAAATTTCAAAGCTTTAACATTCTGACCTCTTTCCATCTCACAGGTAGAGGGAGTTCAGCTAAGTTCCAGCAAAGTCGGAAGCAATCCTCACACCATCTGTAAAACAGCTTAAGATGAAGAGAGGATGGCTTCTACAACAGGACAGTGATCCTAAACACACCTCGAAATCCACAATGGACTACCTCAAGAGGAGCAAGCTGGAAGTTTTGCAATGGCCCTCACAGTCCCCTGACCTAAACATCATTAAAAATCTGTGGTTAGACCTTAAAAGAGCAGTGCATGCATGACAGCCCAAGAATCTTACAGAGCTAGAAGCCTTTGCAATGAAGAATGGGTGAAAAATCCACCAAACAAGAAGTGAAAGACACTAAGCTGGTTACAACGTGTTCAGAGGCTGTGATACTTGCCAAAGGGGGTACTTCTAAGTACTGATAATGCAGGGTGCCCAAACTTTAGCTTGAGGCCCTTTTTTGTTATTTTACAACTGAAAAAGGTTTAAATATAAGAGTAATCTTGCTTATAATACTGAAGAAATGTGTCATCTTTAACTTTTTGCCTTTTGGAAATCAGTTCATCTTTTACTTGCTTAGCTGTACACAATAAAAAGCCCTTGCCATTAAAGTCACTGGGCCCCAAAATTGGACATAACTGATGGAATTTCAGTTGGACTGGTTTCATTTGGCTCCTGCACAAAACTTTGCATAGTGACCTGCCCTAAATGTAAACAGTAACACTCACAGGTCATTAGAGATGCCAACGTGGAGAAAAGCGGTGAGACACGCGAAGTGCGCGGTCTACATGATCTGCCGCGTGTCAGCATGAAGAAGCCTCAGGAGGACCAAAGTCCATGTAAAATCTGTCTGTTTGACGCTGCCTCATGCACTGAACAGAGCTACACCTAAGGACACCCAATCAAATAACGATACCAACCAAGGCCTAAATTTAGTTAAACAATTATCTTGTTAATCAAACCATTCCTCAAACACACTGTGACTAACCCAAAGGCAGCTAGCACTGTGTGAACATTAACAGAAGCTACCAGTTTATCTTAAATGTGTTGTTGGGTCCGTGGTGCGCTAACATAACACTGAGCAGCTGACGTTACGGTAAAGGAACTGAGTTACTATGTGCCTGGTGGGACGATAAATGATGAGGCAAGGCGGAGCTACAGCTCACCGACGCCGCTAACACTGGCCTGAGGACAAGTTGTAATTATGGAAGTTTGTTCAGCGTTCAACGTCAACGTTAGTTCAGCTGGGTAACACCAAAGTTTAGCACACACTCAACCACTGCTAACACGGTGGCAGGAGCCAACACGTTAACAGTTAACCCTCAAACTGCTACGATAACGGCGTAACCTGCTAAGTTACCGGCGAGGGAAACATATTTAACGGTGTATTAAGAATAAGCTGGCGTTCAATAATGAATATATATTAACATATAAGACAGTTAAAATCTACATTGTAGCCTAGCTAATGCTAACAAACCATTTTCATAAGGGTGGGTTTTCTGGATAATCTAATGCAATCACTAAAATGCTAACTACAATAAATTAGACTTCGGGGACTTACCAGAGATATGTTGCGACCGATTTAATGAACCCGACAAGCACAGACAGCTAAACAGGCTCAACTCAACACACACTCAACACTTCCTGTAAGCAGGAGGTAAGCTCCTTCTTCTCCGGCTAATTTGTGGCAGCGTGCACTCATCATCGGTGTGTTGCTGCCCTCTGCAGTTAACACCAAAGTAAAACAACATAAGTTCAATATGCATACAGTGGTTGCAGTTTGCAGCAGAGGTGGTTAGGTAATTTAGGACATAATTGGGATAAACTTTATATCTTGGACTCTTTAAATATTAGCATCCAATCACCAAAAATGTTATTGCATTTTTTTGTTATCATCTTTTTTTTTTCTTGTTTAAACACAGGTAACAAACAACAAACAATAATACACAATAATTACCCCCACCCTTGGCAGCAGCCAAGGCCATATTAATTTGGCCTAAGTAGATCAACTGAAGAAGAAAATAAATTGATTATGAGGAAACTACTACCACTACTACTAATAATAATACCAATACTACTACTATATGACCACTACTACCACTGCTACTCTTACTGATAATAATAATAATAATAATAATAATAGTAATAATAGTAATAATAATAAAACTGAAATGTATCTTAACCTTAAGTTGGCTTCAGTGTCAAACAAAATAAATTTAAAAAAAAAAAAGAAATTATTTGGCACAAGTATGTAAGTGTAAACCTTAATTGCAAAGAAAATATGCTTAGACATGCATTAAATCACTTGTATTTTATACACAAGAAAAAATTTCACATTAGTGGACTGGCCCTTTAAACTCAAATTTCTTTCAGGAAAACACAACATTTTCAGAAATCCTTATTTCAGTTTCTAATAATGTCCTTTCCCTTAACCTTTAACAAAAAGGGTTGATTATTTGCTTACAGGACTAAGTTAATGTTTGAGCACAACAGTTCCCTTTAAAACTTATGAGATGCAACTCAACTCAACTCAACTCAAACTTTATTTATAAAGCACATTTAAACAACCAAGGTTGACCAAAGTGCTGAACAGGTCAATAGAAATAAACAAGCAAATACAATTAGGTACCTAATAGTACACCACAATAATAACCATAAGATACATAAAATACAATACAATAAAATAAAATACAAGAGTTATAAAATAAGATCAAAATAAGCTAAAATGTTTGGGTGTCCAGCTCAACCTGAGTTAAAAGCCTGAGAGAAGAAGTGGGTTTTAAGAAAAGACTTAAAAACCTCTAGGGTCTGGGCAGACCTAATGTGCAGGGGCAGGCTATTCCAGAGCCTAGGGGCAGCCGCCCCAAAGGCTCTGTCGCCTCTGGTCTTCAGCCTAGTCCTAGGAGTAGCCAGTAATAGCTGACTGGCTGATCTCAAGGCTCTGGAGGGAGCATGAAAGTGCAGGAGTTCGGTTAAATAAGGGGGTGCCAGCCCATTTAGGGCTTTAAAAACAATCAATAAAATCTTAAAATCAATTCTAAAACGCACTGGAAGCCAGTGGAGCGAGGCCAAGATTGGTGTGATGTGATCGTGTTTACGCTTTCCAGTGAGGAGGCGGGCTGCTGCGTTCTGGACAAGCTGTAGACGGTGTAGCAGTGACTGGTCAATACCGACATAAAGCGAGTTACAGTAGTCCAGACGTGAGGTTATAAAAGCATGGATTACCCTCTCTAGATTCTGGGGGGAGAGATAGCCCTTTACTTTAGCTAAAAGCCTGAGTTGATAAAAGCTGGTTTGTATTACTGATCTAACTTGTTTATCGAATTTAAAAGCACTGTCAAAGGTCACACCGAGATTTTTAACAGAGGAACGGATGTTAGGAGTGAAGGGGCCCAGAAAATCAGCAGAGTAATCGGAGGGGTCACATCCAAACATAATGATCTCTGTTTTATCCTCATTGAGATTTAAAAAGTTACTGTCCATCCAGGATTTGACATCTTTTAAACATTCTAGCAGTGGCTGTACAGAATCCTTGCTAATGGATTTAAGGGGCAGATAGATCTGTACATCATCTGCAAAACAGTGAAAAGGTATGTTGTGTTTCTTAAAAATCAACCCTAATGGCAGCATGTACAGCAAGAAGAGGATGGGGCCCAAAATGGAGCCTTGGGGGACACCGCAGGTGAGAGGAGCCGTAGCTGAGTTGAATTCCCCTAAGTTAACTGAGAAGCTCCGATCAGTGAGGTAGGACTGAAACCATAGAAGGGCAGTACCTGTGATACCCACCCACTGTTCCAGGCGAGACAGGAGGATCCTATGATCTACGGTATCAAAGGCTGCTGACAGGTCAAGCAGCACCAGAACAGCAGAGTTACATGAATCAACAGTTGACAAAAGATCGTTAAAAACCCTCAAAAGTGCTGTTTCAGTGCTGTGATGTGGTTTAAAGCCAGACTGGAACTTTTCATACATGTCATGGGCCACTAGGAATGATTGCAGCTGAGTAAAGACCACTTTCTCCAAAACCTTGGACAAAAATGGTAATTTGGAGATTGGTCTGTAGTTTGACAGGAGAGAGGGGTCCAGGTTTTTCTTTTTTATAAGGGGCTGCACTACAGCATGTTTGAGAGCAGCTGGAACACACCCTGAGCTAAGGCAGGTATTTATGACAGCAAGAACAGTGGACCCCACAGTACCAAAAACATCTTTGAAGAGGCGAGAGGGAATGCTGTCAGAGGGACAGTTAGTCGGCCGCAGATGCTTAACTATATCTGATAGTGAGGAGAGAGATACTGGCTCAAACTGGTCAAAGACAGCAGGTAAAGGAGGCACAGTGGGGTCAGGACCAGGGGCAGTGAGAGTGGAAGCAACTGGCCTAAGGGCAGAAATTTTTTCAATAAAAAATTTAAGAAAGCTCTCACAGAGAGTGGGCGATGGCACGACTGGAGAGTTATCGCACGGGTTTACAAGGGAGTTAAAAATGCTGAACAGAACCTGGGGCTTATGACTGTTATTGGAGACAATATTTGATATATACTCCATTTTGGCAGCTTTAACGACTCGCTGGTAGGCTGATAAACATTCACGTAAAGCTTCTTTGGAGACGTGGAGCTTATCTTTTTTCCACTTCCTCTCAGCACGCCGACATGAACGTCTGAGAGAACGTGTGGAGTCATTTAACCATGGCTCAAAAAATGCTTTAGAGCGCTTAAATCTGAAAGGGGCAACAGAGTCCAGGATATCAGTGCATGTAAAATTAAAAACACTTAAAAGCTCTTCGGCATTAAGACCATGATTGACATCCGGAGTGCTAAACATGTTTACGTCGGCATACATGGCAGAGAATTGTGATGCAGTTTGAGGGTTCAACATGCGCAGGCGGCGTGAGGGAGCACGGGTTACAGTCCGCGAACAGGGGACTGAAACGGTAAATAAAACAGGCAGATGGTCAGAAATACATGCTGTTTCACATATCTCATTTACACTCACAGATAACCCATGTGATAGCACAAGATCTAAGGTGTGACCCTTCTCATGAGTCGGGCTGGTCACAGACTGAATGAGATTAAAAGAAGCGATGAGGTTTGAAAAATCACTGACCAGAGGTCTGGATTCACAACACACATGGACATTAAAATCGCCAGAAATTAAAAAGTGGTCATACTTCACAGTAACCTCTGATAGAAAATCGGCAAAGTCATTAATAAAGTCCTTATTAAATTTAGGAGGACGATATACAACTGCAAACATGACAGGAGGGGACAGGTTTAGCTCAAACAGTTGCAGCTCAAAACTGGAATAATTGTCAAATAGAATTTGACGACATTCAAAGCTGGATTTGAACACAGAGGCTAGACCTCCACCTCTGCCGGTGGTCCGAGGGGAACTGAGAAATAAGCAGTCAGGAGGAAGGAGTTCAGAGAACGGTGTACACTCACCAGCCTGAAGCCAAGTCTCCGTCAGGAGCAGAAAATCCAGATCACGAGAGGTGAAAAAGTCTTTTAACAAGAAAGTCTTGTTTGCTAGCGATCTAGCATTAATCAGGGCAATACGGAGAGTAAGCTCCTCAGTGGCTGAAGTGGCTGAAGCTGAGACACGAGCCAGCGGGCGAAGGATCCCATGGTCCACACCACCTCTGCGGGCTCGCAACCGGCGGGGCAGAGCAATGGTCTCTATAGGGAAAATGACCGGTGGAAGTGGCAGTGATAGCTGGGGCCTGTGGGGGGTGGTGGCGGGGGAAATAGTGCTGTGAGCAGTTGGTGTTGTTGGCGTAGAAGAAGTAGACTCCGGTGAGGGGGTGTGGCAGGTAAACAGTCAGTCGCGTGGAGCATACTGGACAGCGTGGCGAATGTTTGCTGTTAGCATCTGGCTGCCCAGCCTGTTTGGGTGGACACCGTCGGGCTTGTAAAAGGAGGGACGGTTCCAAAACAGGTTAAAATTGTCGATAAAACCAAAGTTAAGAGCTTTGCAGGTGGACTGTAACCAGGTGTTGAGGTACAGGAGTCTTGAAAAACGCCCTGCTCCGAGGGTGTGTACTGGGAGAGGACCGCTGATAAATACAGACTTTCCGGTGTCATTTAAAAATCTAAAAAGGGCATTAAAATCCTTTTTAGTCAGCTCAGACTGCTGTCGAGATGCGTCATTGCATCCCACATGGATCAAGACCCGGGTTATGGAGGATGGGAGCGAGCGCAGCAGTCCAGGGAGTTTTTCCAGGATGACCGGGACTGTGGCTCCAGGAAAGCAGTGTGTGGCTGCATTAAAAAATCGGATATTCCTCGTTATTGAATCTCCCACTATTAAAGTGGTTGGGGAGAAGAGGGGACGAGGAGACGAAAACTGTGGGGTCTCATGGTTGGATGACGCACGGTCCACACTGTGCGCCTGGGCAGGCTGGTGCGGCGGTGGGGACGCGCTGGCGGACCTGGGAGACCCGGGAGAGGGATTCCCCTCCGCCTCCGGCTCCTTCTTCTTTGGCTCTGGACGAGGAAGACCACCGGAGCGTCGGAGCACAGCATCCCAGCACATTAGATTTATCCCCAAACATGTAGACTGAACACAGTATGCAAGATTACAACAAGGGATTAATAAACATTAATAGATCTGCATCTTTTGTTGCAGTTAAACCACTGCCATTTAACTTAGAAGATTTGGTAAAGCACTTTTGGTCTTAACTTGAAAGTTGCACTTTCAACACAGTCTGATCATTGTTGCCCTTTAGTCTTGATGTCGACAATAAGTCATGGGCTTTGCATAACTGATATGCTGGATCATCTTCATGCCTTTACTTGTTACCCGCGGCACTCATCTCCTCTACCAGTTACGGGCAGGGGAGTTCTCACTGTAGCTCCTTTCACAACAGCACAAACAGAAATGGGCAAAAATACATCAAAATGTATTTTGATACAAAATACAAAATACCCGTCAAATAAATGTATCAAAATAAAATACAAAATACTGGTGCCAGAAAATGTATCAAAATAAAATACATGTGTTTTGTATTTTCAAATACAGAAAATACTTTTTTCTTTTTCTTTTTAGCAGTGACCCACAGCTCTAGGTCACTCTGTCAGTCGGTCGGTTGGTCGGTCGGTCCACAAAGCTTTTCGTGAATAACTCAAAAAGTCCTTGACCAAAAATGCTCAAAATTTGCAGCTAGAGACCATGAGTAACTATACCAGAAAGAATGCCCACGATCCGTCCATAGGTGGCGCTATACTAACCGATTCAAATCTTTTTGTGAATAACTCAAAAAGTCCTTGACCAAAAATGCTCAAAATTTACATGCTGCAATTAGAGATCACAAGTAACTATGTCAGAAAGAAAAACCATGATTCATCCATTAATGGTGTCATAGTAGCAAATTTGGTCGCAGCTATTGCAGATTTGCGCTTGTTTTCTCACAGTTTGGTATAGCAGAGTATTCAGGTTTGGGCTATAGGATATACACAAAGCTCTGGTGAACCCCACAAAAAGGCAGAACAGTCACAGAATTAACTAAGTGTAACTAAGAAAAGCCATTAAAAGACAATTACTTGTCTATATATATTTTAACCAGACTTAACAACATTTGTATCAACAAATAAAATATTCACAGACACTGTGATAACATATGAATAGCATTAGACCTATGTGTACTATAAAAGTCATATAAATAAAAACATCAAGCTCTGCACAGAAAAATGAATAAAAATAAACAGTTAATGAATACAAAAGTGAACAGGTAGGCTAACTTAACAACAAGTGAGTAGCCTATACATTTCTCTCTTTCGTTGGCCAGTGGGATGGTAGTAGGGTTAGGGTTAGGCTATTTTGGTTCTTGAGACCCAACCACTGACAACAACAGACAACTTTATTGATCCCACGTGAGGCAATTCATTTGTAGCATACTCATCACAAGCATCAACCACAACAGTATACAATTTCCTATGTTATGCACAGTCCAGTAAAACAGACCACTAGGTCATTGAAGGGCACATTGAATGGCCCAAGTTTAAAAAAACATATCGCTAAAAATATAAATATAAAAAAATATATATATTGTTACATCCAATATTATAAGAATGTGTAGCCTATTATTGTTGTTTTTTGATTCGTGGAGAAAGTATTTTGAGTATTATAAATACAAAATTACTCCACTCAAAAGTATTTTGTTACAAATTACATTTGCTTTTTATCGGCCTTATCAAATACAAATTACAAAATACTCAAATGTAATTGTAATACGTATTTCAAATACAAGTAATAGAAATACTGCCCATCCCTGAGCACAGACACAGGTCAGTTCTCTCAAACGGGCATTTATTCGGGCTTTTCTGTTTCTCTGAAGCATCTCCTCCTTGTCAAGCCATGAAAACTATTTTTAAGAATAAACACAACAGAGAGTGCATCTATACAGTGTTCAAAGTGTAACATGACAGAATGGAAAACAAAATGGCGGTCAGTAAGATCACGAATGTCAAAGTGAAATAAAATACCTCATTGGCTGCTTCTCATGAAAAGAGTTTTCCAAAGTTCTTTTAGTCCTACGTCTCTCTGACCATCTTTCCGACAAAAAGTCGAGCCTAGCATGACATTCTCAACACCGCATTATACACTGTCCCCACATCAAATTCTGCCATAGCGGCACACTTGACAACGAACGTTACAGATAAGTAAACAATGAACTAATGCCTGGGCTTCAACCTTTGTAATCATGTATATTTTACCTTTCATTCATCAACTCAATCACAAGATTTACATTTTAACCTTAATTAATTAATTTGTTTGTCCATGTATTTATTCAACTATGAACTTAGTTGGTTGGTTCGTGCACATTTTAAACTAAACATTTTCAAACAGCACTTACATGCAGCTCATCTTATGTTATTGATAAAGAGTTATATTCTGCCTGCTGTGCCAAAAAGCTAAGTAGAAATCATCTGAAACAAATTAACTCACAATTTAAATCCAAAAGTACAAAGTCTACATTCACAGTGGAAATATGTCACTGTAACACAGAGGTACGGATCAGTGTGTGATCACTGAGTGCCTCACTGATGATCCACTATGATGTAATTACTTCAGTGGTACAACTGTCCTGCCAACAATGCCACCAGTGAGACTGGTAAAACTAGTATTATCTCATCCTGCTGGAACCATTACTGCTACTATCCCTACTTCCACTGCAAAATAAACACTTATCAAATAAAGAGCTAGAAACAAGTTTGCCTTTGCTTTCAGTTTAAATGTCAGATGTTTTGGATCTGCACTATGAGATTTAACCTTTAAATGTCCACGTGTGTAGGATTTAATGGCAGAAATGGAATATTAGTATGGTTTCTTTAATGTAGTTTCACCTGAAAATAAGACTTGTTGTATTGTTACTTGAGAATGAGTTGTACGTATATATGTATATAGGAAGTGAATCCTCATTTACAGAGATCGCCTTGTTGCACTGCCATGTTTCCATAATAGCCCACAACGGACAAACCAAACACTGGCTCTAGATAGGACCATTCATGTTTTTGTGTCAGCCACTGTAGTTAGCTGCCCCTCTGCAATGAGCAGTGTCAGAAAAACACTGGTTATTATAAGGCTACTATGAAACTGCTTTATTCAGTGTTTTTACTGGCTGAAATCACCTGGTCCGTTTGTTTTGGAGAGGAAGAGGCCTCTGCAGATAATTCAGCTCGTGGTAAAAACCTCCTGATGGTGTGGATCCTAAGTTATCAGAGAAAAGAAGGTGAGCACACATTAGCAGGTGCTGAGCTAGCAGCCTCTCTCCGTTATACCAAACAGCATCAGAGAAACACAGATTTGTTGGGGCTGAAGCCCATTTTTTGTTTAAACCTTCAACCTGCCTGTTGCTCTGCATTTGGGTCCTTTTCTGAACTGATACACGAAAGGTCCTTTACATTTTTATGTTTTTATCCTCTTTTTTTCTTCAGTCTGTGTTTTTTGTCATTTACTCTGTGTCCGTGTTTAGTAAGCATTTTGAATTGATCTGTGTATACAGATTGTGCTACACTTACAACATTTGGTTACAACTGCAGCCACAGCTGAAGTCAGGTAATTTGTGACCTAATTTGTAAGTGTGTAAAATGGGACAAAAAAAGACTTCTTCTTGGGCTCTTTAAATACACTATTAGCAATCAAACATGTTATTGCATTGTTACTACAAATGTGGTTTACATAAAACAATCATTTTGATTGGTCTGAAATGATTTGCTCCAGGATGGGTGCAGCAAAGAGTCAAAGAATTACTGGTCTCTGGAAAACAAAAATGATTGTAGGATGTATCATTTTTAGTGGGCCGGCATAGCTCACAGAATCAAGTCATTCACGTTGTGATAAAAGCAGCAAATTTGGTACATATATATCTTAATATATGTAGAAGACATCTGGATATCAGGGCGTCGCAGATTGTCATTCTGATGAGCATGGTGGCAAAATCCAATATGGCTGCCACCCGAAAACCATTTTGACTATAACTTTTGAACCAGATGAGCTACAATTGCAAGCTTGGTGTCTATTTTACAGTTTTTGACCATAAGAAACACATTGGAATGCATGCATCAGTACTTCTCATTTGCATATTTCCAAGATGTCAGCTATACCTAAAATAAAGTTGTTGTCAAACACATTGGAATACTCAGATTTATGATTATTTTTGTGGGCTTTTGCCTTTAATGGATAGGACAGTGTGTGAAATGGGGAGACAGAGAGAGAGAGAGAGTGGGGACTGACACGCAGCAAAGGGTCGCAGGTTGGACTCAAACCTGCGACCACTGCAGCGAGGCAATGCCTCTGTACATGGGGCACCGGCACTATCCACTACGCTACCGACGCCCTAGATTTCTGATCATTTTCAATTTATTTTTTCATTGGGACATTTTTCTTAAGTGAAACCAGTACCTGTTTTAAAGCTACCGGCCATAAAAATTTTTTAAAAAAATCATAACTTAAAAAAAATCAAGGATGATGCAGTAACTCCATGTCAGCTACAATAGTCCAGAATTAGCCATCAATGACAGACCGACAGACAGACAGACAGAAAGACAACTTTATTTTCCACCTCAGTGGAAATTTTTCTTTGGCTTCAAACACATTAAAGGTACATGCAGACATGTGACATAATACACCATTAAAAACTTACAATTTCATGATATATATGCTACATGAGTGCAAATAGGCACGTAGGAGCAACAAATAATATAAATAAAAGAGAGCACATCCTATAAAGAAGCAGTGTTCCCTGATACAGTCATTCTGTGTTCATTGTCTGTATTGCATAGGGAATAAAGGACTTCTTATATAAGTTCCAACTGGTTCTTGGGACCCTAAATGGACGCCCAGATGGGAGCAGTTCATACTCTGAGTGTAATGAATGTGAGGCACACGCAAGCAAACACATGTCCACTGTAGACTAAGTATGGCAGAAATGTTGGAGGATCTTTTTTCAACACAAAGTGCGGTTACATTTATGATTTAATTAATTAATGACAGAACTGATAATTGATTTAAAAAACAAACAAACATAACTGTCCCATTTTACCTTACCAGCAGACTCGTTTTACCTGAACATGTCAATGGTTTGAGGTTTGAGGTTTATTTTACCTGGAAACATATTTTCTTTATAGAAATATAGCAGAGACCCATAACAAGTTCTATGAGTAACATGCAATGTAGTCTTCAGAGTTTTAGGTGGTTTTCTTGGTAATCTACCAAAAGTGTCCCACATTACCTGACTTCACCCTGGTACATCCTACTAGTACTCCACTACAGCTACTACCGTTATCATTTTCTCTGCTACTGCAAGGATACTGCTATATCTACTAGTCACTACTACTGAATATATTTGTCATGTTTTATATAAAATGTTCATCTGCAAAGCAGCTGCTAATGCAGTGGGGTTTTTTCTTCATTCAGTATATAGGTACACAAAATGAAAACACTCCGATAAAACATCAATGGCATAAACATTTAATCTTGAATGAATGTGCACTGTATTATGTTGTAATAGTGGGATTTTTAAAGATGTGATTTATCTATAATGCTGAGACACACACTGCTCAAAATAAGGGAAAACTTAATGGTCGCAGTATGACACCAGTTATGCCTCAGAGATATCAATGTGTCCATTTAGGAAGCACAAGTGATTGTGAATCAGTTTCACCTGCTTTGGTGCAAATGAAAGTGTCAACAGGTGTAGTGGGGTGGCAAAAGCAGGACAACCCAAAAAGGGAATGGTTCAGGGGCGTAAATATAGACAGTGCAGGCAGCGCGGTTGCACTGGGGCCCAAGGGGTGGAGGGGCCCGACTGCCACCTGGAAATACGTCCGTGTTCAAAAAGAACTCACATTAAAACAAAAATGGTGCTATTTCCCATACATGCCCTAAATAAGGCAAACCCATCTCCATCATGGTTTTCTGGTTTTGTGAAACAGTGTCAATCTATAACAAATTATAAACTTATTCTGCATAAACTATTTTAAAAACTGTAATTTACCAATAAAAAAACTATCAAGTTAAACTAATAATTTCCTATTTTCTTTTGTAGATTTGTCTTATACAGATATGTAATGATGATTGCTGTGTATATGTATGTTAATGTGTCCAATATCAAGTATCTGCAAGTGGATGTAACGTAAAAGCGGCAGTAAGACACACTGTTGCTAAAATATATATACACCCTAAAACTGTGTGTGTGTGTTTTGTGTTCTGCTGGTGTCCTTGTCACTACTAATGGCATGAGGTGGTACCTGCAGCCAAATCAGGATGCACAGGTAGTCCAGCTCCTCCAGGATGGCACATCCATACATGCGGTCGCAAGAAGGTTTGCTGTGTCTTCCAGCACAGTCTCAAGAGCATGGAGGAGACACCAGGAGACCGGCCGTTACACGAGGAGAGCTTGACAAGGCCATAGAAGGGCATCAACCCAGCAGCAGGACCGGTGTCTGCTCCTTTGTGCGAGGAGGAACAGGAGGAGCACTGCCAGAGCCCTACAAAATGACCTCCAGCAGGCTACTGGCGTGCATGTATCTGACCTAAATGTCAGAAACAGACTCCATGAGGGTGTGGTTAGGTACAAGGATTATTGCGGCTTCCAAATAGGTTAAAAAATAACCACCAACAGACGTCATACCGGGAGATATGATGAACTTTCTGTCTTTGGTTTAGTTTTACTCACTGTTTGATGATCCAGGGTGCTTCGGTTGGTTTTAGAGTTGACTGATTTGCAGGATGTATGGAGAGTTGTAAGATGACGCTATGAACTGATTGTCTTGACTGTCCCGTTCAAAAAATGCAAACAAAAATCCCCAAACAAACATTACCCAAATAAATAGGCCTTTACAAAAACAAAGTTCAAATCAACAGGGTATTTAACGACTTTATCAAGATTAACCAAAAGCACGACGGTTAAAGAGTGGCATCTTCCATGCTCCACACTTGCTCGAGCTCACATGCCTTCAATAAAAGGTTCTCCTGATGCCATGTCAGGTGGCTGTTAAAGTGACTCAAAAAATAATAGGAAACTAGGACTTGCTAGAAATGGCTCTGACAGGGATGAAATCCTCAGAGTGATTATCAGACCTTATGCTGGTGCACTGGGCCCTGGGTTCCTCCTGGTGCAGGAGAATGCCCCACCTCATGTGGCCAGGGTGTGTAGGCAGTGGATGAAGAAGGCATTGATGCCATTGACTGGCCCTCTCCTACCCCTGACCTAAATCCAATTGAACACTGTTGGGAACAGAATGATTTTATGTGTTTTACTATAAGTTGTGTTTCACTATATAAGTTTTAGATGTGTGAACAATGAGAATACTGAGATGATTTCAGCTGATCTGAATGTGTTTGCTTTGCAGAAGTGGAGAAGTACAGGAGAGGAAGAGACATGAAGTCTGAGGAGCACATACCGCAATGCTTAGATAATTAGTTTCATATATGGTAAAAAGAATAGAAAGTGATGTACAGATAGTAAGGTACAGCACGTGTAGGGAGTTGTGTTGTTCTCTTGTCTTTCAAAACAGGAACCACGCCCCCACCGCCAGCGGGAAGGAGTCAGATTAACACGAGGCAGGGGCGTGGTGTGGTGAAGGAGGAAGTGGAACTGCCAATGAGAAGAGGACAACGCCTTGCGTGCACAATGACACTCTGTTACGCTCAAATATACTGGGTCAGGGAAAGGACAGGAGGTCAGACTTCGTGAACTGACACACCTTTGTTGTTCGTCAGGGACGTGAAGTTGAGACCCAGAGCTCTGTAATTTTATTCCTTTACTGCTTAATAAACTACATTAACTGAGACCGAATATCTTCTCCTATTGCTTCATTAAAGAACATGCAGGACTGAGCTCACACATAGCACATTGGAGAGTAGGATGAGCCCCTTGTCCAACAACACCTAATGGATGTCATGTATTGGCGCATCAGCCTCCACCAAGTGCCGCCACAGACTGTCCAGGATCTCACTGATGCCCTGATCCAGGTCTGGGAGGAGAACACCATCCGCTGACTCATCAGGAGCATGCCCAGATGTTGTCGGGAGTGCATACAGGCATGCAGGGCCATACACACTACTGAGTCACATTATGAGGTGATGTGAAAAAATTCATGAAATTTGGATCAGCTTGTGATTTCAAATTTTACTTTGATAATTTTGGTTCCCACTGACGGTTGTTATGTCATTTTGTTCTCAACAAATTATACAGTTACATTAGTAAAGATTTCCAACTGGAATAATTTGTTCACCAAGATCTGGTGTGTGTTTTAAGTGTTCCCATAATCATTTTGAGCAGTATATTTGTGAACCAACTGCCGCAGATCTCCTATCTGCAGTGTAAGGAGGCCCGTGTGTATCACCAGCAGCTGCATGGTGTTTACACTGTCTGAAGGAAGGGGTGATATGAGGACACATCTCGCGCTGCTCGATTAGTTCGGTCACGGTGTCAGATACCCGGAGGTGCAACGGCCAATTAAATTCCGACGCTGCCTGAGGGCTGTCAACGTAACGCTTCCCCCCACCTCCCTCACGCACGCACACGTCCACACACACACACACACACACACACATACACATTCACATACACACTGCGCCTGGCACTTGATGAAAAACAGAAAGTAAGAGCAGCAGTGACAATAACAGCAGACCTGCAACTTGTGCTGTCCGTACTTGTCCCTCAGTCTCCGGGCTCGCAGCATTGAACCGTCGCTATGTCTCTGACCACCGTGTCCCGGTTGTTCAGGACCGCACTCAGGACTCAGATGGTCCCTGTGGCTAATTGGTCCTCCAAACCCGCCAAACACCACATCACTGCAGGGGTGAGTCCATGTTCAATGTACGGACCTAACATGAGCGCAGCAGGGGAATAATGTTATGTCCCCTCAGCAACAGGCTGTAATGATGAGCGTCAGCTAGCTTCATTAATGCTGGGGTTAAAATTAGCGCATCTCGGCCTGATATGACAGAGCAGAATCTCTCCTGCAGGGCTCGCTTTCTCCTAATTGCGTCAAACTATACATTTTTTTCTTCTCTCACACTTATATGGACTGTAGATGAAACTATGTGTCCGTGCACTGTGCTTATGGGACATTTTCTTATCAAACGAAGTTATTTTGGGACAGGTGCGTCAGTATCTCGCCATTATTCTGCCTGAATCTAACACGTAGACATCTGCCCGCTGTGCGGAGACATAAACAGCAAAATACAAACTATATACACCGAAATGTTCACATATCTTACAGACGAGTATGTACAACTCAGTATTCTTCCATAATGTTTTAATCAGCCCTACAGAAGTTTAATATTGTAGTCTAAGTGTGAGTTAAGTATGTCATGTGGGCAGGTGCCAAGTGACTGACCTTGATGTTGATCACGGTCAACATGTCTGATTTCAGTCTCAGTCACACGGACTTATTAACTACAATAACTCTATTCCATTAAATGTTCCCTTACATTGAGCTCATTTAATGCCCATACTTTGAGAGGGAATAGCTTAATAATAAACAGCGAGCACTGTATTTAACTTTAACACATATTGAATCGGTAAGGCTACATATTGACTTTGAGGAGAACTAGGGGAGACTGGGGTCAGTTGGAACATTTTTTAGTTTCCTCAAGTTACAAGTAGGAAGTTATTGTATGCTTGTGTACTGCTGGTGTTAACATGGATGCATTGAGAAGTGTGTCTTATTATCTTCATTTTTCTACAGGCCTGTTTCGTTGTTTTTGTAAAAACTCCAGTTACAAAAAAGGTCATGCTTTAAATAACATCAACATTACCTTACAGTACGCTGTTAAGGATTTATACAGAGCCAGACTGGTGTGGGATATTTAAGACATCCACAGTGATGTTGATAGGTTTTCAATGTGGTGAGTCTCCGGGACCCACAGGTGCTCTTTTGAGTGAGTCCCTGTTAAAATTTGTTTTCTGTGTTGTATGGTTGTAATTATGATTATATTCATTCAGATATTCACGTTCTGTTAGCATTTCATTTTTAACCTCCTGTACATTTTGTGTGTTATATTTTCCAACATTACTTACTCTTTATTTAACACAGGGTTTTTACTTTTAAGCACCTTCTACAATAAAAAAATACATATTTTTTATTATCATTATTTTTAAGTATTAATTACTCCTGCACTGCTACACTGCAATACCTGCACTGTGCCCCCACCTAAATTTGCATTACCATCATAAGCATATCGACTGTAGTAACAGCTCTCTGTAGTAGTCCTGGGACTAGACTATAATTTCACTACTGTGTGTCTTTATTCTTACACTTGAATTCTCTATCCCTATGTGTATCTCTGTTTTTGTATGGGTTGTGTAATAAGCTACAAAATAAATAAAGTATCCATCGATCCATCGAGCTATCATGTTGAAGATGTATCTGAGAATTAAAATGCCAAATCTTAAAATTGTATTAACAAAACCTTAGATTTAAATGAATCTTTATATAGTCTATTTACAAAACATTACACAAATGTCACATATTTAGTTAAGTATAGAGAGCCCCAAAATCATCTACCCAGTATCAAGTCAAACAAATGTGTTATGTGATTATCCTAAGAAAATTAAACAAGATACTGTATAAATGTGATGATCTAACATTCTAAGAACTATGCTTGTTCTCCTTCGTTTAGTTTTTATCTTTTTACTCATTGAGACGATGAACAAAACGGGATCTCTTCATCTTGCATGAAATACACATCTGCTGGACAATAAAGCATTGTCGCTTCATCATTGATATGAGTAAATACAGCATCTGCCGTCACAGCAGGCGTTGCAATGTAACACAACAGTCTGTAGTAATATCCTACATATTTGTGAATACAGGTAAATTATACGAACCTAAAAATATAAGGATATTGTCTACCAGTGGTCCCCGGGGACCTTCGTGCCGTGCCACCTGTACTGTACAAAGCACCGGAACAAAAACACAGACACATCACAGACAGTAATAACATCCAAAACACAAGTTTCACAATCAGTTGTTTCTGTGACATGAGAAATATTTTGAAAATAAGTTAAGTCACAAAGGTAGTGTTATCAGAAGAACAGATTGCACGCTCTAAACGCATTGATAGTGAGTATACTGGGTGCTTCACATTTTAATGCGCCTGAGATGCAGGATGCCAATCTAGGATAGACTATTTAAAGATGGCCGACATGAGAGCTCCCCAAAAGCTAATCCAAAACACCCCAATCTCCCCCTTCTGGCTGTCTTAAGTTTAAGTCCTAAACCCCGCCCCCTCATGTTAGTGGATGGGACGGGCCAAACTAAAAACTCAAAGCGCACCTCACATAAATTTTTCCAAAGATGGTTTCTGCCATTTTAGTTTTTCTGATAAGTTTGGTTTTAATTAATTATTTGATGCTATAAAAAGGGGATTTGACATCATGATTGGCAGCTATGTGTGCCAGTTGGTGTGCATGCTGTAAATGGCTCTACTTGTGATTGGTCAGATTTTGGGATTTGGTTGGGAACTTGATACTGCGGATACTGCTTCAGCACAGATTCTGGCTCCAAATGCCCCCACCAGCGCAAGATGGCAGCAGCTGAATCCGGAATATTTTTGCTTCATTTTTGTACAATGGGAGGAAGTGGAGATGGGTTGTCCATGTTTATGTGCAGTCATTGGTACCTAGCAACATCATTGCATCAATATTTAAGTTTATTAACATTTAAACCATGATAACAATCATTCAGCATTTATGTATTTCACAATTAAACTATATTATCTGAGATGACAGTTAGGGATGCACAATAATATTGGCATGTTATCAGTATCCGCCAATATTGGCCTTAAAATGAATTATCAGAATCGTCCAATATACTTTTTCTTATTTTGCACAATGAATGAATATTACATACATTAAAAAGTATTGTATTTCATGTCTCCATCTGCTGGTGGGCCATCACGATAAGAGTATGCATGCATAATGTGATGTTAATTCCACTACAGAAGAGACTTGATGATCACTAAAATTAGGTGGGGAAAAAAAGTGGATATATTGACATCGGTATTGGTTATCGGTCAAATGAGTTATTACATATTGGCATATTTGATATCAGCGAAAAATCCTATATCGTGCATCCCTAATGACAGAACATTTTGAGTGTAAAGCATCTTTGTGGGCGAGATACAAATAAGACGTGGGCCATCTCATCAAAACATTGCTCTATAGCGCCACTGGTGGCCATAAACTCCATAGCGTACCTTTAAACCCATAACATCTGCTTGCATATCTGTTGGGCTCTAGCAGCTACAGCTGACAAAAGCTTTGTGTTCCTGCTGCTATTTTCCTTCCTATCAGAGAGAAAGACAGAGAGACAGAGTGCTTTATAGAGTTTATCTTCCATTTAGAACACTAACCAATCTAGGCCAGGGTCCTGATATAGCTTTAATAGTTTATGTGTAGTCTAATTACCAGAACAAGGAGCAGAACAGTAAGTACTGTCAAACATATGCTTGAAAATCATGACAGGCTGGATTTATTCAGGACATCTGGACTGTAGATCTGAAACAGCAGTGATAAGTCACTGGAGATGTGTTTCATTAGAAAAACGGGTGTGCCTGGGTTGCTGCCTCTACTCAGAGAACATTCAAGATTTGAGTCTTGAATGTTATTTTTGGATTGAATCCTTACAGACTACAGAGTCTAAGAAAAGTGGGGGGTTTTCTTGTGTGTGTTTCCTGCCAAAGATAAAGCAGCCTTCTTCCTCATATGACCAAATATGCTCACAAGTCTAGTAAACAACAGCTACTATAGTGAATCACAAAATACAGCTTCAGAAACAGTGTTAGTCACACATCTCATCAGAGTATAGGCTTAACTATTCTCTTCCCCTTGTTTTGGAGTTTTATTAAGGTTGACAATGACAATGCTACTGTGAAGAGATGAAGCTATTCATTCTATCTATCCTATTTCATTACATTTACCTCAAACATTTCTCTACTGAAAGTGCAAAGAATCTATTATTAGAGGTTATTATTTTCCTACCGTGCAGTTGCATTTTTAGGGGCTTGGGATGCTTGAAAACTTGTGAAAATTGGCGTACACATCAGAACTGGCAATAATTGCAAAGTTCTACAATGATTGGGCTGTGGCATGGCTACCTGGCTCCATAGCACCCTAAACATACACCAGGGTGGGGAAAGGATGAAGTTATTTTAATGGGTCATTGCTCGTATCTTAAGATTGTACAATGTTTTTTTTTTTGTGAAAATGTATCTACTGACAGAAAGTCAGCCATCTTGGATTTTGTGTGTTAATTTTCATTGTACGAATACATGTTTGAGGACTTTAGGATGCTCAAAAACTCACAAAACTTTGTACCCACATTCAAACCAGTAATTATTTAAATTGCATGTTTCAGATGGGGCTTGGATGTGGCACTTCAGCTCTATAGCACCCCCAATTACTTTAAGCGTTAATGCGTTTTTGATGCCCTTGGTACAACTGAAAAATCACCAAACTTGGCACACACAACATGTGAACTTTACAAGAATATAGAGCCATTGGGTGCGTGTCTGTTAAGTGGGGTCTATAGCACCCCCTAATGCGTTGTTGGTTGTAGTTGGGTCAAAGTTGCTTTGATATTCACCAGATTTGGTATGGGGGAGAGGTTCTTCTCATCATTTGGATACACTTCTCATTGGGTTTTATACACTTCGCCCACCCAGGAGTCGGCCATTTTTAATTTTGCGCGACCTTCATGATGGCAGAAGTTTTTGTTGTTGTTTTGTTGTTTTTGTTCAATGGCATTGCTGTGGTGAAGCAGGCAATTTGCATGTTTCGCCATGACATAGGAAGCTGTTGTAACTTGTATTTACATAGTCTAATCTTCCCCAATTTAACACGCAGAGAGTCCAGGCCCATATCAAGTAATAGTCATAGCGCCACCTTCTGACAATAGGAAGTCAGCCGTCTGTGACAAAGATAAACTAATTTAGATGAATTTACATGGTGTGTCCTACACATGATATACAGCAACATGGCTTATAATTTGTGCGTTCTCTCACACCACATAGTGGACACAGGAAGTGGTACTTTATTTACAGTACGTGATTTTCAACACTCCTCTGCAGTTTTAACTAAAATTATGTTTGGGGGCATTAGATAAAAATAGGTATTCTTACAAGCTGCTAAGTAATATGAATTCAACCATCTCTTTGTTTTTGTGTCCCTCAGGAGCAGGCGATCGCTCTGACAGTCATGTTTATAACCATCTTGGGTCCCTCCGGCTGGATACTGGCTCACCTGGAGGACTACAAGAAGAAGGAGTAGAAGAGGAGAAAGAGGAGGAGGGAGAACAGAGTATCATTCCGGCCCAGATGAAGATGCAGATCAGCCGGCCAGTCAGCCCACTCTCCCTCCAGGTCTCTCACTCTGCTCCGTCTTTCTTCACCTGATGAGACCAGATGCTTCCAAGTTGTTGCTGCACTTCTGACCTGTGATAATTTACGTCTGTGCACCTATCAACCTCTTACCAATAAATACATGTTTAGTATATATTAATGTGGGCTCAGTGTGTGTGCTGTTGGATTGCAGATATTCCGCTGATTTTAGTATTAAATGAAATTGCACTGATAAGACATATAAGGCTGCAACAAAAGATGTCTTTCATAATAAATTGATTGATAAAGAAATTGAATTTTTAAATAAATAGATTAATTTTTTTAGTTTAAAAATATCAGGAAATACAAAAAACAAAATCACTGTTGGCATCTTAAAAAGTCTTGTTTTTTAAGATTTACACTTACACTATAATTTACACTATAAGTCCTCATATAGGAGAAGCTGACACCAGAGCATGTAAAACATTTTTGCTTCATAAAAAGCTTAAACACGTGTCTCAATCAGCTAATGGATTCATCAACTTATTGTTTCTTCACCAAAGCCTTAATGTGTTAAAAACATATCATTATCATCATCACAGCATGATAATCACTGTACAAAAAGGACACTAAATGCAACAGTATTTTGATTGGTGGGGTATTAAATTGAATGTTACTTGCTGTTACACTGAAAGTGAATTAAACACTTTATTTTCATTTGGTACCAAATGACTTTAATTACTTTATTTGGTTGAAATCCTTTCTAGAAAATGATTCCAAAATAACAAAATGGTACATTAGGGCATTACCTCATAGAAAGATAATATTTCAAACAGTGTATGTAGCATTTATGTAAGCATGTGTTCATATTCATATTACAAACCTGTGCATTCATTTATTTTATAAACATGTTGTCATATACAAGAGTTTACATGCTCACTATGCAACAGACTATTGTGTACAGTATGCTTACCATGTATCTATATACTGCATGTATATATAGAAAAATGATAAGGCCATGTCACGGTGTGCACTTCCGATCTGCCATACATGCCACTCTGTCAGTTAACCCAGTAAATTTCCACTCACCCCTCCTCTCCACCACACCTACCTGCCAACCTTATCACCTGTCCACACATCTCTACTTCACCAGCTCATTCAGCCAACTCTGCTCACCTGTACCTCATTACGCCCTGCCATTATTAATACTCCAGCTTCACAGACGATCATTGCTAGATTGTTCTTCGTCATTCCATGCAAGACTTTCCAGTGTTCATTCCCGGACTGCTTCCTTGTTGCCGAACTCCACTGCCTCGTCTCCTCTCATTAATAAATATATTAATACATAAATCACTCATTAAACATGAGTCCCCGGCAAAGCCTGTTAAACATGTGTCAACCCTGCCCCTTCTCTTAGCTCAGCTTTCTTTGTTCCTCACTAACAGAGTTTTTGTAGTGTTGTGAAAAACTCTTAGGAGGAAACTCCTAGTTGGGGCCTTTTAGCGCCCTTCCAGAGGACTGTTAGTGGTAAGATAAGTTTGTGAATATAGCCCCAGGTAAACACAGCCACCCTCGCACTCTAAGCCTTTGTTATTCAGAACCTTGTAGGCACTGTGGGGCAGACTTAGCAGGAGAAAGGAGGGCCAGATTGAATATCAAAATGAATGGTAAAGTCATAATAGTTTTAATGGACTACACAAACATTAAGCTCAATATAATGTGCAACAGCTTTTTTAGTTAAACTCTAAATTCCAGAAGCTGTAGAGTTCCTGATATGGTCTTCTTCAGGGGTGAGGAAATGACACTGTCCCAGGCTATTTCACCACAATGTTTAAGTGTCAAATCATATGTGGGTTAAGTTGTCACATTATTCAAATGTGCACACGGCTTTCACTGGTTCGTCTGCAGGTCACGCTGCTAATCCAGGCAGTTTATATCTGCCAGACACAACACAGACTTAAAGTGTAATCCACTGACCTCTCATCTGTCTCCCCTCCTCGTTAGCTCTTTATTCTCACTTCTGTCCATTTAATTGTAACTTTTTCTCGTCTCCTGTCTCCTTTTTAATGTTTCCTGACATAACATATGGCCTAATATGCAATATATTGTATGGACCAAATCACTGTGACATCACACTAATAGCCCAACAGCAATCACTAACAGTCAACAACCAGCAGCTGATTTCAATTGCGGAAATATGTAGAATCAGGAAGCATGCTGGTTTCAGTTGTCATTATTTGCTGTAATTGTAACATTCAGAAGTATAGTTCAACACGATGATCTGATATTTCTGCTGTGCCTCTTTTACATACTGCATTGCTTTGCTATCATCATTGATAAACCAAATCTACTGCTAAGGAAGCTAAACAATGTACTGCTGTAGATGGGGCCTCAGCAAAATCAATATCAGTGTAAGTGTGTGCTATATATGAATATTTGCTCTGCTTTACCTTACTACCGGATCAAGTCTTCTGCTGAAGTTTTTGTCAGTGGAGTCTGGTGGCTTTGGTTAAGGGCTTCACTTCCCTGTTGGAAAAGACTGTCTGATGGTGAGGTAAAGCTGTGAAAGTATTACAAATATGCCGTACACTTACAATGACATGATTTTTTTAATGTGCCTTTTGTAGGTGGCTAAAACTAACCAACTGAGGCAGGGTTTGCTCAGCGCTGTTTGATTTTATGTATGTGACGCAAGGATTTTCTACCCAAAAGTTACTGGGCTCATTTGAGACAAAGTGTGCCTCGCCTGGGAAGTGGATGTCGAGATGAGGCGGCTGCAGCAGGAAGTGGTGACCCATGGTGGTGACAAATAGCTGCAGTGAAGTTGAACAGTTTCCCGAAAGTGTCCAGCAGCCTTCAGTCTGTACAGGAAGTCAAGGAAACACTCACATCCTGTTAGATGTGATGCCGATTTATTAAAATGTTATCAGACCCAAACACCAGTTTGTTATCAGTCTCCAACTGTTTCAATTATAACAGAGTAGACTACTAAAACGCTTCACTGGTGATCTATATCTATATCTATGGTTAAACATAGATTTTACATGAATTATCATGTAACATCAGCATCATAAATTGGAAACATCAGTCTAATCGTTAAACATGGAGGAAAAAAATACAAGGCAACAGTTTTCATTAAAGATCAGTCAGATATAATCAGGGCTTCACATCTGTACAGGTGTTGTTTTAAGAATCCTCACATCCCACTGACCACAAGTCTCTGTGATGCTAAATAGTTCAAGTTTAACTTAAATAACTAAAACATTCTCATGTTAATATACAGTAGACTCTGTATAGTTTATGATGAATGTATTTAATCTCTGACAACTTAACTTGACCATCAGTCACACAACATGTTTTCTGTTCACAGAATAAACCAAATCAAACAAATAAAATTCAAATCTCTGAAATTCAACCAAAATTGCAACCATATTGTTGAGTCAAACCAATCAGCTGTTAGATCAGGTGAGAGCCAGGTGTTTCCCATCATGCCCTGGGTCTTGCAGTCGGTGGAGAGCAACTGCAACACCTGGCTCTAAAAACTGTGGCTGCCTCACCCTCACGATTTAATCGCCGCCCACTTTTGTAATACATCAGGGACAAGTCAGGATGAAGTACATATAATTGACCAGAAGCCGACAAAATATTCAGTATTCACTTGAGTAAAAGTATACCTAGCACATCGTATATATACATATACTATGAGTCTGCTGCCTCAGTCAAGTAACCAGTGAAGACTTTGACCTGTGTGATTGCCCATACAGGGCAGCTGTATTGATCTTCTTTCTCTGAGGGTTTGTAACCTTGCAGTGTGTGTTCAGTGTCACATGGCAGACGAGTATCATCTGGGCAAGGACCTCACTGTCACCCCTATCAGTTTTCTCTCACCAACTCTCCTGACACCCTGACAATATGAGTAAAATATGAAGATAAAATGTGTTAAGTTGTCATTGGGGTTAGCTGTAACACTTTTTAAAAAGGCATTGGAACCATCACCACCCCTGTTGGCCATTGTTCAGCTAGCCTCAGCAGCATGGAGGTTTGAAATGAGTGAAGATGAAATGCCTCACATTTTAGCCGAGCGACTGCTCTGTAATGTAATACATAATACATTATTATAATTTAAACAGAATCAGAACTAATTTAAATATAGATTTGGTTCAAGAGATTACTTTTATGCGTGATAATCTGTGTTTTAGCTGTAAAATCTGCACACTTCTTCACACAGCCATGAAATTTCACATGCAAGGTCAGGAAGGAAGTGGTCAGGGGTATAAATATAGACAATGCAGGCAGGGCAGTTGCACTGGGGCCCATGGGGTGAGGGGGCCCATGGTGGGCCCTCCATCCATATGTTAGGCAGAAAACAAGCCCTTGTGAGTAATTATGCCACCGTAAGTGTTTAAAATTACTCATAAGTCATCGCTTCTAGGTGAAAGTGGTGCTGTTAACAATCATCCTGTTATAACCATACCCAGTCTCCCCAACACATACTATATCAAAAATAAAAGTAATCAAAATAGTTATTGTCAGAGCATTTCATACAGTAATACTCTAATAATACATAATAATGTGATACTGACTGGGCCCATTCTGCTATAGAGGAAGTAGTTTTTGCTGATAAAACTTGTATACTTTTACTTCAATGCAGTGTTGAGTGCAGGCTTGTAACAGTAAAGATGGAAGTCTTAATTTAAAGTGACAGAATAAAAATTAGGTAGCTGTGAACATCAGGAGCATTAGGGACTGTTCAGTATTTGTGAGGGGGTAGAGAGTGATGCAAAAAGGGGAAAGCATATCAAATTAATTTTTAAGCACTGGGGAGGGGCACACAGATGTTAATGGCTGTATTTTTTTTTTATTTTTTTTGAAGATTTTTAAAGAATGTGACTTTTATAGAAATCATGGCTTCCAAACTAGGGTTCATACTCATAAAGTACATGCAATCATTCATTCCAACTTATGTGATAAATGGAAAGGGGCTTTAAAAGTACCAAAGACACATAACCTTGGTTCTCACAGCTGAGTCTTGTCAGCTTGTGCTGGTTGTGTTCAAAGTCCTCAGCTCTTGAATACAGAGCTTTAGTACAGCAGCAGTGGGTAGACCTGCTGACTGGATGCTTATGGTCACAGGGATGCACTCTGGTCACATCAATGCCGACTGTAAGCCTTATAGCTGATGTCATGCTGTGATGTCATGAGTAACTAAATATATCAGTAAATGGCTATTTTTTGAAACAGTTCTAAAAACCCTTTTGTATCATTTTATCGTTTAATGTAAATTTATTTCTTAAAGTGCAAATTCCCCTCTTAGGAAAATATTTGATTAGAATCACAGTTAAGTTAAATCATTCAAACTCATCTGCAGCTGTATTTTAAAATTTTCCACTTACAATGTGTCAGTGTCTTACAAATATGCACTTTTATATACAATATCCTATTTAGGGGGGAAGGATCATTTCATGTCTCATTTCAAACTAGGAAAGGAGGGGAAACCACGCATTCCTAACTTTGATTTTATCTTGTGCAAATCATTGTCTTTATGATGGTGTGTTTATGATGGGAAGGAGGGCCAGAATAACCTTTGCACCAACATTCTGCTTTTCAAGACACAACCCCTCTTAACAGAAAAGAAAATATAAGATAAGAAATGCAAGTCCACTGCAGTAGATCTCTCTTTGAAATTAAAACAAACAGCCAAGAACAGATTCTTTGTCATGGCCTGTGACACACACACACACACACACACACACACACACACACTTATGTACTGATTAACCAGCAGCCAACAGTTAACCTTTGTGCTGTTGCTGATTATAGAAAGTCCACAGCTGACTTCCAGTAACAGACTTCCAGTGAATCAAATGTTGTCTATTTTATACACTTAGGATAATCAGTTTTACAACATAAGAAATGCCACTTCTATACTGTACAACCACATCTCCACAGTTTTGCTATCATTAAGTCATACAAACTGTCTTTCCGTTACGTGGACTATGTGATGTGGAGTTTAATGAACTGTGATTTGAAGTTATGAAAGCTGTTTATAGAGATGCAAGGTTTGGATGTTGTGGAAGTCATGTTCAAACCACACTGAACAACATCTCTGCCAAGGCCAGAAATAACTTCTGATGAAAGAGTAACCCTACGAGGTCAAGTACCATTGTTATGGAGTAAGTAGTTACATGTAATCATTAATTGTAATCAGTTACAGGTACTGGGAAAAATGTGTAATTTAATTACAGTTACTAAATGTTGATTATTTCAAAAGTGTTACATCAAAATGTTTTTTTTGTAAAAAAAAAAAAAAAAAATTTAAGTAGAATATAATATTTATTCTGTTGCTTCGCCGTCCAGGAATGCCAGCAACAAACTCCGCGCCAGCAGCCTGAAACGCCTTTAAACATGTTGTATGGAGTTTTCTTTTGCAAAGATTTAGCATTATTAGTGCCAGTGTTTACCTCTCCACCATCACAAGTCCCCTTTGGACACTGTTTGGCAAGGGCAGTGTTGCTGCATCCTGGGCTAAACACTTGCAAACAACCCAAATTTTTTTTTACACTTTTTGCAGCGTTATGATGGCTCAGCCAGACCTTTCTCAAGCACTAGGACAACACAACAGGTTTGCCTCAATAACTGTATGTAAAGTTGCACAGTGCATCTCCACCTCCACTGTACAAAAATGAATCTGAAATATCCCGCTGCTGCTGTCATCTTGTGCTTGTGATGTCATTTGGAGTCAGAGTCTGCACAGTAGAGATATCTGCAGTACCCATACACCCATCTACCTAATAGAGGGCAACACCACTGATCACAAGTATTGTACACACAGCTGTCAATGATGATGTTAAACCCTCTTCTTATAGCATTACATAACAAATCAAAACCGAACTTCTCAGAATAATGAACACTTGATCTGAGCTTGATCTTTGACCGGCGACCACAAAATTCTAATCAGGTTATTCTCCAGTCTTAGTGGATGTTTGTGTCAAATTTTAAGAAACTCCCTTGAGGTGTTGTTGAAATATCACGTTCACGAGAATGAGACAGATGCAAGGTGACACTGACCTTGACCACCAAAAGCCAATCAGTTCATTGTTGTGTCCAAGCAAACATTTGTGCCAAATTGATGAAACTGCCTCAAGGTGTTCTTGAGATATCACATTCACAACAATGAGACAGATAAGGTCACAGTGACCTTGACCTTTAACCCTTGACAACCAAAATGTAATCAGTTTATCCTAAAGTTACCACAGTCTATGGGACTGACTAGCTTACTGTTACTTCCGCTATCTCACTGGAAGTTGTGCATATAATCATTTCTACAGTAGTGCCCTCAGGAATAAGGTGGATACCAAAGACATGACCTTGGTGTCCTCAGCTGCAGGGGGCAGATGGTGCCCTCCCGGTCACCCCTCCTTTAAGCTGCTTCACATGTATGGAGCTTTTTTCCTACATACATACATACATACATATATATACATATATATATATATACATATACATATACATATATACACATACACATATATATTAAATTAAATTAAATTAATTAAATTTAGTTAACTGTACCATTCTCATATGGTTCTAAGAAAACTCAGACCGCTCCAACAGGGAAATCAGTCGGCAAAAGAAATACTATAGCAGAAAAAGCTAACACTAAGAGAGAACTCGAAGCTGCAAGAGCCAAAACTCGGGTCAACATCGGCTCTGCTTTTGAGCAATGGTGACGACTAATGTAGCTTCGCCCTGAGCTAAAAAGGGACGAGATGGTTGCAGAGTTTCTGCTGGACAGATATTTTTAGTTTGCCTCTAATATAACATAGGTTATAACGTTAGAAATGACAACACAGCATCCAGTTGTTAATGGCTAATGTTAGCCTACTGTAGTGTAGCCTTTGAAACATTAACATTATCTTCCTTGTGTGTTTCCACTTACTAGTAACCAGAGTTGGGTAAGGGTTACTTTAAAAGTAATCAAATTACTTTACTTTGTTACTTTTTTGAAAAGTAACCAGTTACTTTACTGCAATACTCCCTGACAAAAGTAACTCAAGCACTTTTAAAGTACTTTTGAGTATTCTACATTCCCTATTGGGCAATGGACCACAGGGCACTAAGCCTACATTTTTTGTCTCCAAAGTTAAAGGCGCTGTATGTAAGAATGTGGCCAAAAGGGTTACTGCACTCAAATTCAAAATACTGCTGCGAGTCGTGATGCTGAGACTCTACTGACTGCGTGACTGGTAGACGGCGGTGGGTGGCGCAACAGGCCAAAACACAAATTCAAAACATAAACATGATTTGCGGACCGTAAAAAATTTTTTTAAATGCAAATATTCTGGCTGTACTATTGTTGTCGGTGAGATTAGTATGTTATATGAACATTATTCCTTAGTCTCTGTGACATATTAGGAGGATTTTACAACTCTTTGCTTTAGATTTCTTACATATAGCTCCTTTAAAGTTATGGACCACTTGCCCTTCACTGAGATCCAATTCTCCCATCACAGCCGTCACTTTGACCAGTAGAAACACAGAACGATCTGCTGCCGTAGACAACTGTATGACAACAACACCCCAGCGTTTTTAATATTTCCTCTAGGGATGTTACCACACAGAGTAAAAGGGGGAAATGATGGTGTGAAACAGCAGAGGCACTTTGTCAACCCGCTGAGTTAACGTTACTGTCATTAGCATCAAGCTAGCAAACAATGGTACATCCTCACGGTCGGACATAAAGTAATAACATTAACAAATAGCGGCGGGGCTTTTACTCACCACAACTGCAGAGGCTCCCAGCTTCATTTGAAACAAACTACATTATAGACGGTCCGTTATTTATTAATCCCTCTGTGTGTTTATATATTTACTTTTTATCCGCTCCGTTGTCTTTGTAAAGTTAACATATTGCACCCACATTTCAAACTCAACACTTCCTGAATTTGTTTCAAATTAAAAGCCCCTTATAACCTCGGCTAAGAGAATCCCTCTATTTTCTAAATAGACTTTTATTGTGAAACATTTGTAGGAACTTGGTTGTGGAGGATACAGTAGCTTGAATGTTTACGTGCGGTACTTCAAATGGAGCTCTGGTCTAGATCTGGTGGCGCTTTTTGGTGACTACAACAACATGTCGGCTGGCACATGAACAGACACAGTGACTCAAATAATAGTAAAAGTAATAAAAATAGGACAAGAATAACCTGATGACATGAAAGACGACCTAGGATAATTGGTGAGTACCATTGTGTAATGTTAGTGTGTCGTGTGTCGGCCCAGTCACGGCACGATTTTATGACTCCACAATCGTGCAATGTGACATAGTGACTTTCAGAACGGGCAGAAAAGTCATGTAGCGTGTACCAGGCATAATACAAGTCCTGAGTCTGAAATATGTCTGTCAGCGAGTCCTACTCCACCTGTTTAGACTCCACCGTAGACAACAGCAGCATTTCTCTGACCACTTAGCGAGCCAAAAGCTTCATGGCTTCTTTCGGACTGATAGGTTTAACGTTATCTCCGTTATTAGAACCAAATGACAGTCGTTGCTGTTTCGGAGCTGAAGGACCAGCGTTCTAAAAGTAACGGAAGTAACTGATGTCTTGTTTGAAAATGTACTCAAGTATTTGATTACTCAAACAGCAAACTAACACATTGGGTTATTCGTTACTGCAAAAAGTAATCAAAGTACTCTAACGCGTTACTTTGTAGGCTAACTCATCAGTCATCACTGACTCCGGTGGAGTTTTAAAAACTTCGGGTTGCGTTTAACTATCTTGGTTGTAATGTTACACTCGCTCTCCTCTTCCGTGTATCTAAGGTTGCCTTGCCAACGCCTTCATCTATGTAATGAGGAGGTAATGGAGGAGGGGTGTGTAGGCCTTTGGAAGGAAGTGCTGTGTGAAATGCAAGAAAGGTAAGAGTAGCTTTAACAGTCCCCTTATTCCAAAAGTCATAAAGAAAGCAAGGGAGGAACATTTAATAAGGCACTGGAGGGCAGGAGTGGATGAACCCAGTTAAAGAGTACCCGCGAGCGTGCCCGCAAGGAGACAGGGATCATTTCATTTGTCAACAATAAACCTGCCGTTCTATTGGTTGGGGGATTTTGACAGGGTAGTTACACAAAAAAATTCAAGCGTAGGGCAGGAACCTGAGAGCAGAAATTCCACAAGCGCACAGAGGCAGCTTTTTTTTTTTTTTTAAGATTATTTTTGGGGGCTTTTTTGCCTTTAATGGACAGGACAGAGTGAGGGGTGTGGAGTGGGGAGAGGGGGAGAGTGGGGGGGCAACATGCAGCAAGGGGTCGCAAGCTGGAGTTGAGCTTGTGACCGATGCAGCGAGGCGTCATCTCTATACTTGGGGGGCCGGCCCTATCCACTAAGCCCCGCACAGAGGCAGCTTGAGTGCGAGGAGAAGAGCTGAAGCTGGAGCAGGAATCTATGCAAGCAACATTGTATGTGAGTGTGAGCACACAGTTTGAGCAGAAACAGAGTAGATCTAAGCACAAGCAGAGGCTATCTGAGTGAGAGGGCAGGGTTTTGAGGGACAATACTACAAAATCTGAACATGACATCAATAAATAATGCTCTCAAATTGATATACCACTCTCTTGAATAAAGAGGAAAAAAAGCTCCATACACATGTACTGTACTGTATTGTGTGAGGCAAACAGAGCCAAACCACTAGTAGCGCTTAGTGACCACAGGGGGGCATGCAAATAGTCTCAGGCCAGATACTAACCAGACCCATTTCCTGAGCCTGGACTCACCTGCACCCTTTTCAACATGAGGAGATACTTCAGTGGTCTGCTGATACCTTGATATCTAACAACAACAGAACAAGGTGGAGCTAATCACATTAATCAGCAGAAAGTATCTGATACACTCTGAAACTGATGACATTAAAACTACAAGTAAAAACAAGTAATTACAACTACAAGTAACAAAATATCACAATGCCATGAATTCTTTAACCAAATGTTTGTTTGCATTATTTGTACACTTTGTGAAACTGATATTTAAGTTTTAGAGCACCTTTTTATTATAATACATTTTTATCATATGGATTATTGTATTGTTATGAAACTCACTTAAGTTTTATTCATGTCTATGCTTTCAAAACAGAATCTAGTATTTGAATACTGTTAGTGTTGATGAACTCGTAGCAAACACTAGTCACCACTAGAGGTGGATAAAGGACACAAAGATACAACACACTGTAGTTGAAACATTTTATTCCATGAAAATATTACCATTGGCACTTAATTTACTCTAATAAAATCAACTTTTAAAACCTTTTCAACCAGGTAAAAATGAAACAAAATCAGTCCAGAAATGTGGACAAAATCATGAGGAAAGAAATGGTTCTATTACAGCAGAAACTCAGCCTCACCTTGACATTTTTATTTTCATTCTCACATTTACTTTCCTGACCATCTAGCTACAACTAAGTCAGTCTAATAAAACAGTCCTGCAATAAATCCTCCTTCATGGCGGTTCTGCTGTTTGTGTAGAAACATTTTCAGAGACATGTTGATTTAACTGTATGGTCATTTGAAAGGCTGTGGTTTGTGGTGCTGTTGAACCACACTGCATTATACAGGAGAGTGTCTCTGTTTTGTAGCCTGGCCTCACTGATGTAAATGGGCTGGACAAATATTTGACATACCCTCCAGTATAAAGCTATACAATTCAGTATAACCTTCATAAAGGTAGGATTCATTGCAGAGCTGTTGTATTAGGTCCGCCTAGCTAAAACTAATGCAGTCTAATCAAGTGGCCAGCATCATGACAGATATGGTACATCTCACAATGTTGACTTGATATCTTGTATGTTTGACTTAGTATGAGTATTTTAATGTTCCACTGCCTCCTCTCCCCTCTTGGAAACAGGCCTGGCATATGTACTGACATAGAGGGGACTTTGGTGCAGCTACTTTCATTACTGTTGCTTAAGGTTCTTTTAGTCTTGGCTGTAAGTCCCTCTCCGCTCAAAAATGTGTTTTTCCTATGTTTATGTCCCATCAAATATCTGACCTGTATCTGTGCAGTTTGCAGCAAGATAGACCTGATATGGCAGCTAATAACTGTCTAATGCAAGAAACGTATATCAAAGGGGGAAAGCAATTTCTACAGAACACTGGCAAGAAAGAACAGATCTGCGGCCACAGGCCCTAAGTTAAATATCACTGGTCCAGTGTGTAGGATTTAGTGGCATCTAGCGGTGAAGTTACAGAAGTAAAATGTCCATTGGCCATTGTGAAAACACAAATGACGTTATCTAGAGCCAGTGTTTTATTTGTCCATCTTGGGCTACTGTAGAAAAAACATGGCAGACTTGGTAGAAGAGGACCCACTCTGTACATAGATATAAACAGCTCATTCTAAGCTAACAAAATATGATTATTTTCAGGTGATTAAACACAACTCAAAACACAGTTATGAATATTTTATACTATTTCTGCGAATGGATGCGTCTCAATTCTACACACTGGGCCTTTATGTGGAGAAACCATGTTAAATAAAATAATAATTACAGCAGAGTAAATCATGGCTGGAGAGGAACTTTAACAGTTTTGTGAATCCACATTTTCTTGCGTGTTTTATCCTCCTGCTTTAAGCAGCTTCAGTAACGTTTATACATGGACTTTAACCTCATAACATAAAGGACTCTGAGACAGCCCGTCTGTATGAATGGCCATTTACTGCTGTCACAAACAGCATTTGCTTTGGACCTCTGACCTTTTTCTATCTATACAAGAGTACAACATGGAAAATTTGTGTTTACTGTCTAAAGCAGGGTAAGATGAGAAGATTGATAGAACTCTATGTCCAGCACAGACACAGATGGCTTCCATCAAAACATATGAAAAAAAAAATACACCATCTAAACACTCCAAAATAACATTCACATAGGCCACCCAGCTGATGAAGACGCCAGATCAGTTTAAATAGTACATATCAAAAACATTAAGATAAGTACAAGCTGAAGAAAATATCCAGACCAAAGTTTTCAATGTCAAGGTTCTAACCCCCCAAAATATGTGCTGCTGTAACAGAACCAGAGAGCACACACACTCAAAGAGCTTAATTACACAACCATAAAAAAATAAACATTCTCCAAAATGTACAGTGTACAAGCAAGGCCCAGGGCTCAACAAGACTTAATTTCAAACAATGCTCATTTGTTCCTGCATCAGCCACACATTTTAATGAGGTGCTTTGATTTTCCAATGCATCACCAAGTCTTTGTAGAACAATAACGTATACTTTCATTTAACTCCTCTCAAATAACACACTGAGCTTTTCACAGTTGAAAATAAAACTCAAATGTTCACCCGAGTTACAATTTTGAAGAAAGAAGGAGTTTGGTGCAGGAGAGATAATTCAAATGTATCCAAAAGAAGACACAAGCAAAAATAACCCAGTCTTCAGGTTAACTACCAGTTTGGGCACTATCCAGAGACCATTCCTGGCCCAGTGTTGGTCCCATGGGTGCTAAACTTCTGTGTTGTTCTGTGTTGTGTGTGTTTTATCAGAGTCAATGTTACTTATTTCAATCATGGGCTTTCTATATTTTACATCTTAGAGCTAAACATGAGTCAAACATTCTTGATTTGTCGCACATTTACATGCACTCTGAGACTATTCTGTCAGATGTGACAGCTTAAGTGTAGCTAGTGAAGTACGGGGCACACATGAAAAATTCAAGCCATCTTTGGTTTGAAGAGTTAAAGGAATTCTTTGAGGGGATTAGATTTGCTCTCTCTTTACTTGTGTATGAGTTATGCAGGCTCCCAATCCTGGGATCACTGGGATTATTATGATATAGGCAGCGAAATGTAGGAAAACAATATTTCCAATTGGAATGTGCAACACAAACTGCGGCAACATAAACCATGAAGGAAGAAACATTTTAGATCTGACAGAAGAAATTACACAAACAGATTCTACCCGTGGCCAGATGTGTACAGATACATACACACAAAAACCACGCTTACAACATTTCCCACACATAAACTGGTATAACTAGAATAAGAATGTGCAGTGAGAATGCACACACACACACTTCAGACCAGTGTTTCTAGGGAGAGCTGTGGGTGATATGATTAGGAGGAGATGAAATATAAGGTGAGAGATGTAGCCTTATCATAAAACACAGTTTAGGTTGGTTTATGCAGTGTACAGTGTTCTGTAAAATGTCAAAGGGGCATTTATAAACTTACTTTTTAATAATTTACTGGTTTACATGTGATCCGTCGTTTAATTTATCTGAAATGTGAAGCTTTGTCTGGAAATATGCACCAATAAAGCACAATCTAATTCAATGATAAAGCCCTGTCTTTCTTTCACTTGATATTGTGCTTACAGAGTGCATATTAGGGATGGCAACATGAGTGCCTACACAGAAGCTGAGCAATGTATTGCTGTGAACAGCAGGTGGCAGCAAAATATATTTGAGTGACCTAAAAAGTCCTACTTAAAGAAAAAAAAAAAAACAGTTAAAGTGTACGCAATATTCAGAGTATTTTCACCACTTAACTTCTACGTCAGAAAGCTCCTTCCAACAGGGAGGCCATTCATGGCTTCAGTTCCCCATCTATGCTCTCTTAAGAAAAACAGTCATTTTAGCACACTGAACACAGCAGCTGCTGGTCTACTGTTGCTTCGATCAGTGAGTTTGTCTTTGACTGCGTTGAATCCGAACTAACCCTTTTAAATGCCACAGTCACACAATAACACAAACAAAATAACTAATCAAGGCAGAAGACCAGCAGCTCACATGTTCAGTGAGCTAAAATTACTCTTTTTGTCAGTGCAGTCTGGCTTTGAAGAGACAGCAGAATGGCTTAACTTTCCTGTTGGAAATCACTGTCTGGCATTAAGATGAAGCAGTGAAAATATTCTCAGTATAGTATGAATTTAAATTGTTATTGATTTTTAGGTGGGACTTTTTTTAGGTGGCTAAAATATTTCTTGTTGCTGACCCTTCCACAGCAGTACAGCAGCTTAGCTTCCATATCAGACTCCAGTCTGTTTCACCGAACAGGGGCATGCTGACTGACATCTACTGTATTTAATGCACTAACTTTGGATATGTACCATATACAGCCACACTTCAAAAGATCTTACCTATCCCTATGCAACTCTAAAACTAACTTGGGGAACCTGGGGGGCCGTAGCCCATTTTTTTGCCATGGGCTCTCTAATAGATTAATTCAGCGCTGTTTATAGTCAAGTAAAGACATTTTCATTGAATTCATTGGAACCAAATGATGTGTGGCTGATGCCAAAATAATTCCTTGATTTTTGTGTCAACATGTTGTTTTGTGGAAATGAATCAATGCAGTGTTGACAGAATCAGCTTTTCATCAAGAAAGAGATACAAAAATTAAATATCAGACTAAAGCAAACAAAATGTCAAAGTCCTACAATAAATACATTTCTGGTAATGGTGTCAGCAGCTAGTTTGAAATCATTGCTAAGCTAATACAGAAACAGCAAACCGCATCACTTGCAAGCTCCATCTTTTGCTTTAACAAATCAAAGTATTAATGTAGAGTTCATCTATGTCTGTATATGCAAGTTGCACATGACATTAATTCAAAAGCACTTGTCAGCTACCAAAAGCAACTTTGATGATACACTTCTTTTGAACCATCTTCTGCTCATTCAATGCAGAAAAATAAACCAGCAAATCATATTTGGTCATAAAGATTGAAAGTCTACAAAGACCTGGAAATAATTTAGAATATCTACAAATCAGTTCACTGTCACAAAATGACACACCTGTAAATTCATTCAAAGAGAGAAAAGAAACGATCATAATCTCCTCTCATATTTGGGGTTAGTTTAATTATCTGACCATCCTGGTGGCCCCATGTTCATACCTCTCATCTATGTCAGAACAAACAAACAAACCAAGAAACTGAAGACATTCTCTAGGCTGCATTTGCAGGGCAAAATGTCATGTCCCATAAAAAACGTTATCTATAAAAACCTAAAATAAATGAGCTGATAAAACTAGAGGGGGACATGTTGAAGGTGCTTCTAACTCATTTGGAATTAACAATAACATACAGGCAGTCAGACTTGGATCAGTCTGAACCAAACATATGAGGAAGAACAAAAGGCGCAGCAAGAGACAGTGTTAAACAAAGACAGCCCTGAAGATAAACACCACTTTGGAAGTTAGAAAATAGAAATTAAGGCATCAAGGAAAAAAAGCCAGAATCTTGCATATAACCAACATCTTCCTGTCTCAACAGTGCATCAGCCTGTTATTCTGCCTCGCTGCAGTCACTGCATGGAGTCAAACTGTTGTCAGACTGATAGAGAAAGACACACAAACACACATACACACAGCCCCTGAGAAAGGTTAGTGTCGTCCTGCTGCTAACCTGTAACCCCAGCAACAGGGGAGAACAGCATCTTGCTGCCTTCACATCATACAGGAATAACTGCAAAGTTATTTCATTATGATTATTTAAAAATGCTGCTAACCCTGGGACAGCATCCTCAAAGTTGTCCAAAGTTCTGAGAAACTTTGAATAAAGAGCCTGTAGTGTATGTTGTATGTAGTGTGCGTTTGCCCCATGATGTGAATGCAGCATTGTGCTGTCCCACAGTAGACATCATACAGATGGCGAGCAAATCACAAGGCTTAGTGCTGCATAACACACAGCTCCGGTTTACACACTGCTCATTCTTTGAGGGCTGAATAAAATCCACTCCGGTCTTGGTCCATCAGTAGGAAATGACATCATGTCCTGGGTCTGACTGGTGTACATGTGTCCCATGATTTGTCAGGGATCTAGTCTTGTACCATGTCAACCTCAGGTCCTGTCAAGAGAAGGTGCGACTGGTGTCAGACTCACCCAGCAGCGTCAGGGCCAGCCAGGTGGGCCCCAGTACTGCTAAAGGGTGGCAAGTACCCTGAGGAAGGAGATGATGAGGACACAAAATGACTGTCCTACACCAAAAACAAGAGCCTCCAAAGATATCATCGTCTTTCCTGCTGCCTTGTAAACACCTGCTATGGCTGCACCTTTAAAAAAAAGAAAAGAAAAGAACACATTATTCAACAGATATAATGTTAAGTTTGATTTAATGTTTGATAAGCTAACCATGCCACAATTTTGTATCCAATAAGACAGAAAAAAATGTAAGCAATTGGGTAATGAATAGATAATTAAAACAATCATTCTTTGTCACTTTCCCATAACAAAATCAGCTTTCATAAATTAACATGATCAAGAGATGTCTGAAGCCAATTCAAAGGGTGGACTTTACTAGTTAGTATTGTCTTAATTTAGGGATGAACGACACATATTTTTTTCAGCCAATACTGATAACTGATAATTACCTACTTCTCATGGCCAATACCAATAATATAACCTATAATTACCTTCCTCTCATGGCGATAATTTCACATATATTTAATTCTAAAATAAATTCAAAAGCTGTAGTTTATGCACACCTAAGGGTAAAAAAGACGAAAATGCTGTGCTTGCTCTTCTTCTTCTTCTCTGTGTTTATTGGTGGTGTAGATGCTGTGCCAAATAAATCAAGGAATAATGTAATAATATAATACAATATAATACAATAATGAATAAGAAAAAATTCCCATTATCAGACAATGATCTATCGGCCTGATATGTAGTGTGCATCCCTATCTAAAGTAAACCAAGAGCCATCACTGAACTGAACAGAATCAAACACTGCCCCACCATTGTGTTGTGAACTATACTGAGAATCACTGAGCTTAACTCAAATGTGCAATAATAGGTCAACTTGTGCAATACTGCTTTTAATGTTGCTTTTTTAATTTACTGATTGGGTTGATTGTGTACATGTATGTGTTGTGTATATTACTGTCTATTTTCTATTTTTTTATATTTCAGGCATGGCACAGCAAATTCCGTTATACTTCTTGTGCAATGACAATAAAGTCTATTCTATTCTAAACCTGAATGCTGAT